>NC_041380.1:173631134-173694987 GCF_002162155.2 Triticum dicoccoides
AAAAACTTTATTAATAAAGGAAAGTATAAGTTACAACAAGCTGATTACAAGAGGTAGTCTAGGGGAGAAGCTAAGAAAAAGGATAACCTTACAATACTAAGCCTTAAGGGGGTAGATAAGAGATCCACTTGAGCAGGTCATCGTTCAAGGAAGATTTAATCCTATACTGCAAAAGAGTAATGTCATGCCTAAAAGCAGCTCTCCACTTATTAAAGTTGGCCCTCTCATTCGTGAAGACTTTGCATTTCTAATGATCCAGATATTCCAACATGAAGTGAACACAACTTCAGTGAAAAAAGTCTTATCAAAACTTCTCCTAGCATGTAAAACCAGATCGGGCATTGAGTCTCCAGATGCCCATTCAATCTGCAGGTAATTCCAAACTCTTACACTGAAGTTGCAGTTGAAGAAAAGATGATCCCTGGTTTCTCTAGCCTACAAGGGACATAGCCTACAGTGAACTCCATCGTCCATGTGCCAATGCCTTGTTTCCACCATGTCCTTTGTATTCAGTCTGTCCATGATAACCATCCAGGAAAAAACCTTAATCTTCATAGAGCAAGAAGACTTCCAAATCTAGCAGGTCAAAGGATTAAAGGATTCAGACACAAAAGTGTGGGAGTAAAACATCTTTGGCCTATACTGCTTGGAAGAGACTTGCCAAAACCACACATCTTAAGTGCCAGTTGTTCTTTTGTGAGAACCCATCAAAGATTGAATCAAGCTCAACTCCTCAAATGCATGTGCAGACAGTGGAAGGTGAAAATGCTGCAGGATGTCCTGAGAACTAAAAATATCCTTGACTGAAATCCATGGGTCCTTAGCATATGAGAATAGCCTAGGAAATCTTGTCTGTGGAGAAGAAACATCATGACCAAGATTCCAGTTGTCAGACCAAAAGAGTGCAGTGTCACCCTCATTTATATGAACCCATGAACACTCCCTGAAACTCTGCATGACCTTGCAAATGTCCCTCAACCGAAAGGAGCCACAAACAAATGTTCCTCGAGGAACCCTTCCATGGTAATATGAGTCCCAAATTATAGACACCCAAGGAATATCTTTCCTATTGAGGAAATTATCAGCATGCTCGAGGAGCAGAGCCACATTCTGCACCCCCAAGTTGAGAGTACCAAGTCCTCCCCTATTCTTTGGCCTACAGATAAGCTCCCAAGCAGCAAGTGAGGGGGCTGGCTCACCTCTATTTTTCCTCCAAAGACATTTCCTCTGGATTCCATCCAACTATTTGAGAATACCAGCAGAGAACAGCCAAGCTACACAGAAAGAAGATAGGCATGGAGGACAAAGCAGAGTTGAGAAATTGCAGCCTTTCACCTTGATTGAGGAAGGATGAACTGGCAGTCATTCTCCTTTCCATGCAGTCAACAAGTGGCATAAAATCGACCATTTTTGGCCATGTGGTTCCCACTGGCAATCCAAGATAAGTAAAGGGCATTTTCCCAATTTGGCAACCAAAAGCAGCATCTAGATCAATCATAATTGCAGAATCAACATTTATGGGGATGATGAAAGATTTATGGTAGTTGACATCTAGTCCAGTGGACTGGGAGAACACTTGGAGCATATCTTTCAAAGCAAGAAGCTGGGCCCTGTCAGCAGGCAAGATGATCAAGGTATCATCTGCATACTGATTCACTAGGTAGTCCTGATCATGACAAGGGATAGGTAGCTGTAAAATTCCTCTTCTAAACATTTCATTAATCACAGTTTGTAGAAGATCAGTAGCTATAACAAACAAGAGAGGATAGACTGGATCACCCTGCCTGACTCCCTTTTTGCAAACAAATTTCCTCCCAGGGACTCCATTAAGAAGGACTGATGAAGTACCAGTGGTCAGCAACTGTTTCATCCAAAGAATCCATTTGTCATTGAAACCTTTGTGCTTCAAAATTTCCATTATTGCTTCATGCTCCAAGAAATCAAAGGCCTTCTCAAAATCAAGTTTAAGAATTAGAATTGGCCTCTTAGACAGATGGCACTGGTGCAAGTACTCAAAATTCCAGCCAATATAGTCCTGAATTGTTCTGCTTTTAATAAATCCATATTGATTATTGTGAACACACTGCAATATCACCTCTTGGAATCTGTTTGCTGCCATTTTAGAGAGAAACTTCAGCCCCATTCTAGTAAGAGAAATAGGCCTATAATCTCCCACTTCTCCAGGATTGAGCTTTTTAGGTACCAGGGTGATGTATGACCCATTTATATTCTCCAAAACAGCAGAGCCCTCATAAAAACCCTGGGCCAGTTCATAGAAATCTCGAGAGATTATATGCCAGCACTTTTTGAAGAACAACCCATTAAACCCATCTGGACCTGGAGCTTTATCCACAGGCATGTGCTTGACTACATTATCCATATCTTTCTTTTCAAATGTCTTGGTGAGAATGTCAAGGCCTTCCACGTGAGAAATAAGAGAGGAGAGATCAAATCCCATCCTAATGCCTCTAGAGGTGCCCATTCTGTTTTTAGAACAATTTCAGATAATGCCTTCCATATGAGAATGGTCAGATACCACAGTACCATCAGACAATTTAAGACTTGCAATGGAGTTTCTCCTGTGTCTCTCAGTGGCCATGGCATGGAAAAACTTAGTGTACTCACCTGCCACCTTGATGTATCTAATGGTGCACCTTTTTTCCAATAAAGGAATTGCAAATGCAACAACTTTTCCAAGTGCAACTTGACAATCCTTCTGAAGTTCTGTTCCTATCTGTACATAGGCCTCCACTCCTCCAAATCATCTAAGAGGAAAATAACATGATTAGATTTACTAATCAGAAGCTTCAATTTAGAAACATTCATTTGCCACCTCTTGAGACACATCATCAATTATTTAAATTTATCTGCAATTCTAGCAGTTATGTGGCCCTTCTTGGATGGTTTTTCCAAGATAATTCTACACAATCCATAAAGCCATCTAATTCCATCCAATAATTCTCAAACCTAAAGATATTTGACTTTGGGATGGTTGTTTTAATAGAGACCACACATGGAACATGGTCAGATGTAGTCCTGGTAAGAGGAAGCACCTCAGTCATAGGATAGTCTGAAATCCAGTCCACTGAAGTGAAAAACCAGTCTAACTTCTCAAGAAGAGGGGTGTCTTGCATATTTGACCAGGTGTAAGCTCTGCCCTTGATGGGCAATTCAAGGAGGCCCAGATGCCCAATTATCTCATTAAAGATAAACATATCATTGAGATCCCCACCAGGTAGATTTCTGTTATCTGTAGACCTCAAGAAATTAAAATCCCCTAACAGCAACAAGTTCTCTTCAATAGGTATATTCAGATTGTATAGCCAGGTAGAAAAATTATCCCTGGCCTAACCCTGACAAGGCCCATATACAACAACCGAAGTCCATTTGTCATTATTCTGCCTGGATACAAACTCAATAACCACAGCAAATTGGTGAACCTCTTTCACACCCTAGCTAGTTCATGCATTAGAGTGTTGCATCATGTCTATTCTTTCATCAGAAACCTGAAATGGGGATGACAGAACCCCCAGCCCCCTCTGAAACCAACTAGGGTTTACTAAAAACTTTTTCAATGAACCTGAAATGCCCTTCTAAAATGCCCATCATTTTTGTCTTGGTTCAGAACCTCTGCCAAAAGTGATGCACATTTTCCTAGGTCATCTTAGGGTCTTTGAATTAAATCATAGATATTTGAATTTGGGCATTTAAAATTATATAAAATATTCAGATGCTCAAATATCTCCAAACTAAAATGTTTCATGTTGGAAATAATCCAACTATGGACCAGGAGTAGTTTGGTGATTTTAGGAGTTGCCTAAGTATTTTTAATAATTCAACAAAGTTGCAGAAGTATTAAAAAAACAGAAAACAGGAGAAATAGCAAAAACTTACCTGGCGCCCAGCACCCGGCCCACCTGCCGGCCCAGCCCAGCGCCGCTCCAGCGAGCTGCTTGCCGGCCAGGCAGGCAGGCAGGTGCCCGACGGCGGCCGCAGCGTGCGCCACGCAGCTGGCCGTCGCCCTGCTTCACCTCCTCGCCTCGTGGCTGGATGGATGAACTCCACGCCGCACCGTGAACCCTCATGACACCTCCATTCTCCCCCAACCCCTCTCTCTCGCTCTCCCCCGCCATGGCCGACGCCATCGCCGCCACCCCCTCGCTGTAGCCACGCCCTCCGTCAACCCCACGCCGTGCTGCCGTGTCCAGGAGCTCCGCCACCCTCCTCTCCTTCGAGCAAGCCGAGCCCCGAGCGCTCGCAAGGCCCGAGCCCACCGCATCGACCTCGACCGAACCGCCGTCGCCAGAGATCCCCTTCAACGCCGACGTCGCTCCGGCCCGTCCCCGGCCGCACCAAGTGCTTCGTCGAACTCCCCGTGAGCTTAGCCATCTTCCCCTCCCTTCTTTTCTTGCTCCCGAGCTGTGTAGTGACCTCCCGGAGCTCAACCGCACCCACCGCCGCGGAGCTCGTCGCCGACGTGCTCCCGGTCACCCTCCGGCCACAAACTGGTGTCCATCATGCTCACCACATCACGTAGCACCTAACCAGCTACTCCCCGCACCTCACCGACCCCTCTAGCGTCAAGTTCACCTTCGGCCGAACTCCGGTGGCCGCCAAAGTCGTTGCCGGCGCCAACTCCGGCCACCCCGACCCCAACGGACTCCACCAAGAGTTGCGGCTCCTCCCCAGCTCCACTCCGATGGCCTCCGCGACTCGTTTGGTTGCCGGAACGGCCAAAACCACTTCTGCCGCCGCGTCGAGCTCGCCTGCGGCTAAACGCCGGTGCAGCCGACCTGGGTTTGACCACGGGTGGGCCCTGGTTGACTCCGATGAGTCAATGATAGGTGGGGCCCAGCCCTGTTAATTAAATAGGTTTAGTTTTAATTAAACTTTAACTAAACTAATCACACTGACACGCGGGACCCACTGTCAGGTTTGACCAGACCGTGTCCCGTTGACCCGCTGATGTCACACTGACGTCAGGCTGACGCAGTAATTGATTTCTGGATTTATTCTAATATAGGAAATTCCAGAATATAGTTTAAACTTCAAAAATTCATAACTTTTAATCTGTAACTCCAAATCAGACAAGTTATATATGAAAAATGATCAGAAAAATCCAATCTATCCATCTGTACTACTTTCATGCATGATTAAACAAGTTAACTTGATGATTAATGCAGAACAAGATAAAACACTTTAAAGGGCCATGTATGAGTTTGAAATTTGAATCTTTGGTTCAAATTGGTTCAAACCCTTCTGGTTTTAGTTGCATTAGCCCAACACACTCATATTGCCATGTTCCATGCATGCATCATATTGTTGCACATTGTTTGGTGATGGCTGTGTATCGGTGTTCTTTGCGGCAGGTTCTGCCCCCGAGGAGTACCGTGATTACCCTAGCGAAGAACCATATCAGTGCATCGAACCATCAGGCAAGCAACCAACCATTTGATCATATCGATACAATCCCATGTTCTCGCTCTTGCTCTCTCTTACTGCATTAAGACAATGTGTTTCAAACTGCTGTGTGCTGCGGTAGTTGAACCCATTTCCTCTGCATGACCTGTCATTGCCACAGTAACTAGATGAAACTCACTAGCATGTGTAGGAGTTGATTGAGCCATATGTATGTGTTGTTCCTACCTTGCTATGCCTGCTATGCTTAGAGTCGTGTCAGGTCTGGTTCATCTGGGTGATGGGCTAGAGTGAAATGATTATGTCGGTAATGAGAGTGGTGTGGTGAACACGATTTGGTAAAGGTATCGATGAGAGGCCATGTAGGAGTACATGGTGGGTTGTTTCATTGAAGCCGACCTTAAGCACTGAGATCTGTATGTGTGATTTAAGATACAACTACTACCATGCATTGGGCCCTGAAATATGACCCCGCTCGACTTCTTATCCACCCTAGTTCTCTGTCCAGGAGTTGCAAGTAGTTTCTGGTGTTTGTAGCCTACTGGAGGCCGTGGACAACGCTGACCGTAGGGGTGGGCTGTGATGCGGTAGGTACGTGGCACGGTGTACCGAATACCCGTTAGGTATCTCGGGAACCCTGTTCACATCGTTTGGGGCTGTGAGCGAAACCTCGGCCGGATCTCCTCATGGATGGAACCCGAATAGGCGATAAACCTGGACTAGAGACTTAGGTGTTTAGGTAGGTCGTGGTCTACACCCACGTCGGCTTTCGCTTGAAGTCTGCCGAGCACATGTCGTGTGCAGACGCTAAGTGGTGGAAACATGTATGAAGAAGTACACCCCTGCAGGGTTAACATGATCTATTCGAATAGCCGCGTCCGCGGTAAAGGACTACTTGGTTGCCTATACAGTTCATAGACAAGTAAATGGAAACTACTAAAAGCCTCGAGATAAGTGTGAGTGCCGAGGATGGCTCTTCCGTAGGAAGACGGAGGTGGATCCTCGGTAGTGTATTGAAGTGGTGAGTAGTGGACTCGTGTGCGCAAAACCATTTCAAGTTGGAGTCTCGTAGGATAGCCTAGCCAAGAGTCAAAGCTGGCTTGCTGCAACAACTCCACCAACCCTTCTTGATAATATGCATGTATGTAGGATCTGATGTAAGTCTTGCTGAGTACCTTTGTACTCATGTTGCTATAATCTACATTTTTACAGAAGACGCTGCAACCCCTTCTGATGGGTTCTTCGTAGACGTTGACATCAATGAGTAGGCTAAGGCCCAGGTGGTGATCGTGAGCTTGTGAAGGACCATGTAGTATAGCTAGGCTTTCCAAGCCTCTTTTATTTTACTAGTTGTCTGTACTCAGACAAGTTACTTCCGCTGCTAGTTTGTATGACTGTATGACTTGAATGCTGGGTCGTGTGACCCGTACCTATGTGTATGTTATGTATGGCTCTCTGAGCCTTAAATAAAGTACTTGTGTCGTAGAGTCATGTTGCGATGCCTTGTTGTATTTGCACATATCGAGTATATTGTGTGTATGATTGAAATGCTTGGTATGTGTGGGATCTGACTATCTAGTTGTTTATCTTTAGTAGCCTCTCTTACCGGGAAATGTCTCCTAGTGTTTCCACCGAGCCATGGTAGCCTGCTACTGCTCCGGAACACTTAGGCTGGCCGACATGTGTCCTTCTTCGTTCCTGTGTCTGTCCCTTCGGGGAAATGTCACGCATTGAGTACCGGAGTCCTGTTAGCCCGCTACAGCCCGGTTTATCGGAGTCCTGCTAGCCCAGTGCTACAGCCCGGACCCACTTGCTGATGACCGACACGTTCGTTGCTGGGTCATGGATGCCTGTCCCTGTAAGTCTGTGCCACTTTGAGTTTACGACTAGCCATGTCAGCCCGGGCTCCTTATCATATGGGTGCTAGCGACACTATCATATACGTGTGCCAAAAGGCGCAAATGGTCCCAGGCAAAGGTAAGACGACACCCGTGGAATACCGAGCGTGAGGCCGCAAAGTGATATGAGGTGTTACATGCTAGACCTATGTGGCATAGACTCGGGGTCCTGACAGCGTTGGTATCAGAGCTAGACTGCCTGTAAGTTCTCCAAGCCAAACAGGTCGATGTTGAGTCTAGAAATTCTTTAGTTATATGTAGGGGAATTGTTTGTGGGTTGGAACGTAAGGCTCTTTTTACTCCTTTATCTTATGACATTCTGATCTGAGTCAGTCTATTCTTCCACCGGGGGTTAAGGAATTAGGATCTTTTCTCTCTATCAGGTTCACGTGTTACTAATCAGTAGTACCTTATAGGTTTGATGGATACAAGCCTAGTTCAGTTCTACTACCACATTATGTTGCTGGGATGGACTCAGAACTTTGATATGATGTTGTTGAGTGTGTATGAAATCCTTTGTCAAATGTCTCAAAATCCTTTTTGAGCATTTATAGCTGTTATGTTATCGAAATTTTGCTAGGAATTCTAATGCCTTTGCATTATGGTTGTGCTTTCAGATGGCCATTCGTGACCTCAATCAAGTGGTTCGCTTGACTCGATGCCTAGATGTACCCGGCCATACCGCCATGTTGGTCAGGGTAATGACTGAGGGTGGATACCGTTGGTATCCTGAGTACACGGTCGAAGAGCAATTTTGAGACTTTAATCAAAGCCAGTATCTCTGCACTGTCAGGATATTTCCATCTTATCCTGGATCCACCGAGCCCCTTCACTGCTCCTATGGACTCGGGGTTACTATTGAGATGGCTGTGCAGGATGCCGCCTACTCTATGATGACGATCATGCGAGTCAGGACTGGCCTATTTCGGGACTCTGATTTCCGGTATATGCCAGCATCACTTCCGGGAGCACAAGGGTATCTCCAGGCTATCTATGCTGACCCCACTCAGGAGGATTCACGGACTCGCACCACTGCTGAGATGCTCGAGGATAAGGACCGTGAAAATCGGGCCTTGAGGCTAGAGCTTTTCAATACCCGTGCTGACCATTGGGCCACATTGACTCGGTTTGCACCGGCGGTGCAAGCTGGATATTCGGATATGCGCGATCTCTATCCTGTGAGATCTGCTCTGCCAGACGTGATGGGTTGGCGTGATGTAGGAGGCATCACCCCACCTCGCGGTCCCCGCAGGCCACCGTCTGTTGGTCCAAGACCTCATCCTAGCCCCTATGGTCCGCAAGCTCTGCGAGATCGTCTGTTTCCGGATGATCATGTTGAGCTTCCAGGCTATGGAGGTGACTTCTACGAGGACTACTACGGATCGGTCTGAGTTAGTGGTAGTATCACTAGTTCGTACTAGCTGTGTCGTCTATCGTCCTGCATGACTCGTGGGATATGACCTAGTTTGTACCGCTTCCGGAGATGTAGAAAAATAATGTATAGGAGCTTGGGATGCCTCCGATGTGATGTAATCTTCTTTTCACCGTAATAGTACCTTGTTTGGTCTTGTACTAAACTTTGTATGGTGTGTATGACGATGGAATAAAAGAAGCAGTTTCTGTATCTACCATGTCATACAGGTGATCATCTTGCATTCCGAGTTATCCCTTACATTCTGTATCCTATGTCGGAATCTTATCATTCTGACTAAATCATTGTCTTGTTTACCTAGGATGGTCAACACGCGCAATAACCCTGCTCCTCAAGAGCAGGCCGAAGGCAGTGAAGTCAGGAATGCAAATCTGCCTCATCCTCCTTCCCTAGCCGAGGTTATGCTGGAAGCCGAGAGAAACAAGCGGGAGACCAACCGTTTGTTGGAGCGTATTGAACAGAACACAGCACACCATCAGAGAAATAACTTGGTGTCACTCAGTGATTTCATCAAGTTACATCCACCCACGTTCCACCACTCCGTCGAGCCTCTCGACGTTGATGACTGGCTTCGCAGTATTTCTCACAAACTGCGTTCCGCGCTAGTAGCTGAGGCTGACAAGGTCACCTTTGCTGCATATCATCTTGAAGGCCCCGCCAGTCTATGGTGGGAGAATTATGGAGCTATGCGCCCAGCGGGCCATGTCACTACCTGGGCTGAATTCAGCGAGGCTTTCTGTGAACATCACATTCCGGAGGGTCTCATGGACCGTAAACGTGAGGAATTTTGCAGTTTCACTCAGGGCCGACTCTCTGTGGATGCTTACAGCAGGGAGTTCGGTAACCTCGCACGATATGCCACTGAGGAAGTTTCTACTGATGCCAAGAATCAAGCAAGGTTCCGTAAGGGACTTAGTCCTGAGCTTCGCCGCGACCTCCGTCTGCATGAGTGCACATCTTTTCAGAAGCTCGTTAACAAGGCAATCAGTGCTGAGACTGGTCAGACTGATTATGACGCAACACGCAAGCATGGCCGTGACGTGGGTTCCTCATCCGGTGCTGGTCCTCAGAAGCGCCGCGTGTGGGTGCCTAACACTGCCCTGCCACCCAGGTTCACACCGAGGCCATCCTTCCAGGCGCCTCGCCCCATTCAACAGTTTGCACCAGCCAAGCCCTATGGTGGTCCAACCAACAGCGCTCCTCCACGTACCAGTTCCGTGACTTGTTTCAAGTGTGGGGAATCAGGCCACTATATGCGCGAGTGTCCCCAAACCAACCCCAACCAGTCTGCTAAAGCTGTTGGCCGTGGCAAGCCGACAGGCAAAGTGTTCCACGCCAAGCGGGCCACCGCTACACGTGGCCATGTCAACTGTATCTCTGCCGAAGAAGCTCAAGAGGATCCCAACGTCGTTCTCGGTACGCTCCTTGTTAATTGCCACCCGGCATCTGTTCTTTTTGATACAGGAGCATCTCATTCATTTATATCCGAGAGCTATGCTCGTCTGCATAACACCACATTCTGTGAGATGCCCACCTCTATGGTAATTCAAACTCCGGGATCCAAATGGAAAACCTATAGGGTAAGTCACGGAAATGAAATCCAAGTCGACAGACTTGTTTTCCTTGCATCTTTGATAGCTCTTAAATCTTCAGATATTAATATCATCTTGGGTATGGACTGGATGTCAGCCCATCGTGCCAAAATTGATTGCTTCTCTAGGACTGTTCAACTCACCCATCCTTCGGGGAAGATAGTCAATGTCTTGACCCGAATAGCCAAGCGACAGTTATATTCTCTTAACGCCAGCCCTTTGCCAGACCTTGAGGACGTTCCGGTAGTCCGTGTCTTCCCGGATGTCTTCCCAGAGGAATTGCCAGGTGTTCCACCTGACAGGGATGTTGAGTTCGTAATAGACCTCATTCCAGGAACCGTTCCGATTGCTAGAAGACCCTATAAGATGGCACCACTAGAACTAGCCGAGCTTAAGAAACAATTCGATGAGTCCTTGAAAAAGGGTTTCATCCGACCTAGTTCATCTCCGTGGGCTTGCCCCGTCCTCTTCGTCAAGAAGAAGGATGGTACGGACCGGATGGTTGTAGATTATCGACCTGTCAATTTGGTCACAATCAAGAACAAATATCCGCTCCCCAGGATCAACGACTTGTATGATCAGCTCGCTGGATCCTCAATCTTCTCCAAAATGGATTTGAGTATGGGCTACCATCAAATCAAAATCAGGAATGGGGACATTCCTAAAACGGCCTTTGTTACTCGTTATGGCCAATACGAGTACACCGTCATGTCCTTCGGTTTATCCAACGCTCCAGCCACCTTTTCTTGGTTAATGAACTCAATCTTCATGGAGTATTTGGATAAATTCGTCGTGGTTTACCTCGATGATATACTCATCTACTCCAAGAACGAGGAAGAACATGCCGAACATCTAAGGCTAGTGTTGAAGAAACTTCGAGAGCATCGTCTTTATGCCAAATTCTCTAAATGTGAATTTTGGTTGTCAGAAGTGACCTATCTGGGTCATGTAATATCTGGTAAAGGTATTGCTGTTAACCCTGAGCGAGTTCAAGCCGTCCTTAACTGGACTCCACCTAAATTGGTCAAGCAAGTTCGGAGTTTTCTAGGCTTAGCGAGCTATTGCCGTCGCTTTGTCGAAAATTTCTCCAAAGTTGCAAAACCTCTAACCGAACTCCTCAAGAAAGATAAAAAGTTCGAATGGACTCCACAATGTGAGCACAGCTTTCAGGAACTGAAAAGACGCCTGACTTCTGCTCCCGTACTGGTACCGCCAGACTTCTCTAAGGACTTTGTTATCTACTGCGACGCCTCGCGACAAGGACTAGGTTGCATTCTCATGCAAGATCGACACGTAATTGCTTACGCTTCACGGCAATTGCACCCACATGAGGAGAATTATCCTACTCATGATCTAGAGCTCGCAGCTGTAGTCTATGCACTTAAAACCTGGCGACATTACCTCCTCGGTAATCGTTGCGAAATATTCACTGATCACCAAAGTCTGAAGTACATCCTCACCGAACCGGATTGAATCTCAGGCAAAGACGTTGGGTCGAGTTGATCACAGATTTCGACTTAGGAATAACTTACACCCCAGGGAAAGCCAACGTCATGACTGATGCGCTAAGTCGTAAATCTTATTGTAACAACCTGATGTTACAACAAAGTCAACCGCTTCTCCATGAGGAATTTCGGAAGCTTAACCTTCACATTGTTCCTCAAGGATTTCTTTCCACCTTGGTGGCGAAACCTACTCTTACGGATCAAATTATCGCTGCCCAAAAGCGAGATGAGGGAATATCTAAAATCAAGGAGAACATTGCTAGAGGAGGTGCTAGTTGTTTCTCCACAAATGATCATGGTCTTGTGTACTTTGAGAACCGTTTAGTGGTTCCCAAGAACCAGCATCTACGGCAGTTGATCCTTAAGGAGGCTCATGAATCTCCTCTCACCATTCATCCCGGTAGTACTAAGATGTATCAGGACCTACGCCAGAGGTTCTGGTGGACTAGGATGAAGAGAGAAATTGCTCAGTATATTGCTAATTGTGACGTCTGCCGTCGTGTAAAAGCAGAGCATCAACGGCCTGCTGGCACCCTTCAACCCCTAGCTATTCCTGAATGGAAATGGGATAAAATTGGTATGGATTTCATTACCGGTTTTCCCAGGACCAAGAGAGGGAATAATGCTATCTTCGTCGTGGTCGATCGTCTTTCCAAGGTAGCCCATTTCTTACCTGTTCGTGAGAGTTTAACTGCTAGTCAGTTAGCAGACCTGTACATCTCCCGAATAGTGTCTCTCCATGGTGTTCCTTTGGAAATTAACTCGGATCGAGGAAGTCTTTTCACCTCTCGATTTTGGGAAAGTTTCCAAAATGCTATGGGAACCCGCCTTTCCTTTAGCACCGCTTTTCACCCTCAATCGAGTGGTCAGGTAGAACGCGTCAACCAGATCCTAGAAGACATGCTTCGAGCCTCTGTTATCTCATTCGGAATGGAGTGGGAGAAATGCCTTCCATTTGCCGAATTTGCTTATAACAACAGCTATCAATCTAGCTTGGGTAAAGCCCCTTTTGAAGTTATCTATGGACGACGGTGTCGAACACCCCTTAACTAGTCAGAAACCGGGGAAAGACAATTCTTTGGCCCGGATATGATTCAGGAAGCAGAAGAGCAAGTTCGCATCGTTCGTGAAAAGTTGAAAACAGCCCAATCTCGTCAAAAGAGTCAGTATGACCGAAAACATAAGGCTATGACTTTCGAGGTTGACGAGAAGGCTTACCTTCGGGTTACTCCTCTGAAGGGAACCCATCGTTTCGGTATCAAAGGCAAATTGGCTCCTCGTTACATTGGACCTTTCCGTATTCTCGCTAAACGAGGAGAAGTTGCCTACCAGTTGGAACTACCTCTGCATCTCTCCAGAGTCCACGATGTCTTCCACGTTTCTCCACTCAGGCGTTGCTTCTCGGATCCTATCCGTGGAGTGGACCACGAAACGCTTGATCTCCAAGATAATCTCACGTATCGAGAGTACCCCATTCGTATCCTCGATCAGGCCGAGCATACCACTCGACGTCATAATATCAAGTTTCTCAAAGTTCAATGGTCGCACCATTCTGAGGATGAAGCAACTTGGGAAAGGGAGGATCGTCTTCGACTCGAGTATCCCGCCCTCTTTCTGGAGGAACCCAAATCTCGGGACGAGATTCTTTTGAGTGGGGGTGAGTTGTCACACCCTAGCTAGTTCATGCATTAGAGTGTTGCATCATGTCTATTCTTTCATCAAAAACCTGAAATGGGGATGACAGAACCCCCAGCCCCCTCTGAAACCAACTAGGGTTTACTAAAAACTTTTTCAATGAACCTGAAATGCCCTTCTAAAATGCCCATCATTTTTGTCTTGGTTCAGAACCTCTGCCAAAAGTGATGCACATTTTCCTAGGTCATCTTAGGGTCTTTGAATTAAATCATAGATATTTGAATTTGGGCATTTAAAATTATATAAAATATTCAGATGCTCAAATATCTCCAAACTAAAATGTTTCATGTTGGAAATAATCCAACTATGGACCAGTTGTAGTTTGGTGATTTTAGGAGTTGCCTAAGTATTTTTAATAATTCAACAAAGTTGCAGAAGTATTAAAAAAACAGAAAACAGGAGAAATAGCAAAAACTTACCTGGCGCCCAGCACCCGGCCCACCTGCCAGCCCAGCCCAGCGCCGCTGCAGTGAGCTGCTTGCCGGCCAGGCAAGCAGGCAGGTGCCCGACGGCGGCCGCAGCGTGCGCCACGCAGCTGGCCGTCGCCTTGCTTCACCTCCTCGCCTCGTGGCTGGATGGATGAACTCCACGCCGCGCCGTGAACCCGCAGGACACCTCCATTCTCCCCCAACCCCTCTCTCTCGCGCTCCCCCGCCATGGCCGACGCCATCGCCGCCACCCCCTCGCCGTAGCCACGCCCTCCGTCAACCCCACGCCGTGTCGCCGTGTCCAGGAGCTCCGCCACCCTCCTCTCCTTCGAGCAAGCCGAGCCCCGAGCGCTCGCAAGGCCCGAGCCCACCGCATCGACCTCGACCGAACCGCCATCGCCGGAGATCCCCTTCAACGCCGACGTCGCTCCGGCCCGTCCCCGGCCGCACCAAGTGCTTCGTCGAACTCCCCGTGAGCTTAGCCATCTTCCCCTCCCTTCTTTTCTTGCTCCCGAGCTGTGTAGTGACCTCCCGGAGCTCAACCGCACCCACCGCCGCGGAGCTCGTCGCCGACGTGCTCCCGGTCACCCTCCGGCCACAAACTGGTGTCCATCATGCTCACCACGTCACGTAGCACCTAACCAGCTACTCCCCGCACCTCACCGACCCCTCTAGCGTCAAGTTCACCTTCGGCCGAACTCCGGTGGCCGCCAAAGTCGTTGCCGGCGCCAACTCCGGCCACCCCGACCCCAACGGACTCCACCAAGAGCTGCGGCTCCTCCCCAGCTCCACTCCGATGGCCTCCGCGACTCGTTTGGTTGCCGGAACGGCCAAAACCACTTCTGCCGCCGCGTCGGGCTCGCCGGCGGCTAAACGCCGGTGCAGCCGACCTGGGTTTGACCGCGGGTGGTCCCTGGTTGACTCCGATGAGTCAATGACAGGTGGGGCCCAGCCCTGTTCATTAAATAGGTTTAGTTTCAATTAAACTTTAACTAAACTAATCACACTAACACGCGGGACCCACTGTCAGGTTTGACCGGACCGTGTCCCGTTGACCCGTTGATGTCACACTGACGTCAGGCTGACGCAGATTGATTTCTGGATTTATTCTAATATAGGAAATTCCAGAATATAGTTTAAACTTCAAAAATTCATAACTTTTAATCTGTAACTCCAAATCAGACAAGTTATATATGAAAAATGATCAGAAAAATCCAATCTATCAATCTGTACTATTTTCATGCATGATTAAACAAGTTAACTTGATGATTAATGCAGAACAAGATAAAACACTTTAAAGGGCCATGTATGAGTTTGAAATTTGAATCTTTGGTTCAAATTGGTTCAAACCCTTCTGGTTTTAGTTGCATTAGCCCAACACGATTTGGTAATGAGAGTGGTGTGGTGAACACAATTTGGTAAAGGTATCAATGAGAGGCCATGTAGGAGTACATGGTGGGTTGTTTCATTGAAGCCGACCTTAAGCACTGAGATCTGTATGTGTGATTTAAGATACAACTACTACCATGCATTGGGCCCTGAAATATGACCCCGCTCGACTTCTTATCCACCCTAGTTCTCTGTCCAGGAGTTGCAAGTAGTTTCTGGTGTTTGTAGCCTACTGGAGGCCGTGGACAGCGCTGACCGTAGGGGTGGGCTGTGATGCGGTAGGTACGTGGCACGGTGTACCGAATACCCGTTAGGTATCTCGGGAACCCTGTTCACATCGTTTGGGGCTGTGAGCGAAACCTCGGCCGGATCTCCTCATGGATGGAACCCGAATAGGCGATAAACCTGGACTAGAGACTTAGGTGTTTAGGTAGGTCGTGGTCTACACCCACGTCGGCTTTCGCTTGAAGTCTGCCGAGCACATGTCGTGTGCAGACGCTAAGTGGTGGAAACATGTATGAAGAAGTACACCCCTGCAGGGTTAACATGATCTATTCGAATAGCCGCGTCCGCGGTAAAGGACTACTTGGTTGCCTATACAGTTCATAGACAAGTAAATGGAAACTACTAAAAGCCTCAAGATAAGTGTGAGTGCCGAGGATGGCTCTTCCGTAGGAAGACGGAGGTGGATCCTCGGTAGTGTATTGAAGTGGTGAGTAGTGGACTCGTGTGCGCAAAACCATTTCAAGTTGGAGTCTCGTAGGATAGCCTAGCCAAGAGTCAAAGCTGGCTTGCTGCAACAACTCCACCAACCCTTCTTGATAATATGCATGTATGTAGGATCTGATGTAAGTCTTGCTGAATACCTTTGTACTCATGTTGCTATAATCTACATTTTTACAGAAGACGCTGCAACCCCTTCTGATGGGTTCTTCGTAGACGTTGACATCAATGAGTAGGCTAAGGCCCAGGTGGTGATCCTGAGCTTGTGAAGGACCACGTAGTATAGCTAGGCTTTCCAAGCCTCTTTTATTTTACTAGTTGTCTGTACTCAGACAAGTTACTTCCGCTGCTGGTTTGTATGACTGTATGACTTGAATGCTGGGTCACGTGACCCGTACCTATGTGTATGTTATGTATGGCTCTCTGAGCCTTAAATAAAGTACTTGTGTTGTAGAGTCATGTTGTGATGCCTTGTTGTATTTGCACATATCGAGCATATTGTGTGTATGATTGAAATGCTTGGTATGTGTAGGATCTGACTATCTAGTTGTTTATCTTTAGTAGCCTCTCTTACCGGGAAATGTCTCCTAGTGTTTCCACCGAGCCATGGTAGCCTGCTACTGCTCCGGAACACTTAGGCTGGCCGGCATGTGTCCTTCTTCGTTACTGTGTCTGTCCCTTCGGGGAAATGTCACGCATTGAGTACCGGAGTCCTGTTAGCCCGCTACAGCCCGGTTTACCGGAGTCCTGCTAGCCCAGTGCTACAGCCCGGACCCACTTGCTGATGACCGACACGTTTGTTGCTGGGTCATGGATGCCTGTCCCTGTAAGTCTGTGCCACTTTGGGTTTACGACTAGCCATGTCAGCCCGGGCTCCTTATCATATGGGTGCTAGCGACACTATCATATACGTGTGCCAAAAGGCGCAAACGGTCCCGGGCAAAGGTAAGACGACACCCGTGGAATACCGTGCGTGAGGCCGCAAAGTGATATGAGGTATTACATGCTAGACCTATGTGGCATAGAGTCGGGGTCCTGACAACCTCAATTAAGGTCCCATGAAAAAACAAAGGAGTTCCAGACCACAAGGATTCCACCAGAGGCTCCCATGGAAGGAGAGCAAGCAAAACTATCAAACCTCTTAGGGCAGAAACTTTTGATTGATCTAGAGTCAAAAGAAGGGCATTTAGTTTCCTGAAGGCAGGCTATAGCACACTGGCTTTCATCAATTTTTTGCCTAATTGCTCTCTGCCTAGCTTCAAAGTTTAAACCTCTAACATTCCAACACATAACATTCCAGTTTCTACATTGGATACTCATTAAAATAGAGCATAAAAGGATCCATAAACGACACATCAAACAATGCCATGTGTCCAAAAGAGCACATAAAAGTCTGACCCACCATTATTACATGGAAGTTTTCATAATATAACATCCAACAAAAGGACAAATAAAAAGCACATTTAGGGGCTGGCCAGACCCATGGAGACAAAGCCACACTAATCATCAGAGTTAATGGCAGCAGCAGTTGGTGGGTCCACCATAAGTGCATCCACTGACAGAAGAGCAGCATCAATTTCCAGCTCCCTTCCAATTTCTTGTAGGCGGCTGACAGGTGTAGCTGGTGGGATATCTTCATGTGCTGGATCATCTGGCATTTCAGCAGTGGAAGGCCTGGCTCTGGGCTTCTGCCTCTTGGGCTGTAAAGAGAGCTCCTGGAAGGTGGGCTTGAATCCATCCCGTTGGACAGAGCTCCTAGTACATCTTGTAACAGAAGTGTCAACAAGAGATGTTGGCGCCAATGTTTTGCAGGCCTCCGAGATTTTGAAATCATTGGAGCTATCCCAGTAGTTTCTTCAGCATCTGCAGAAAACAAGGCCCTGGCAACAGGCCTGACGGGCTCTTGGTCCTTCCATGTGAGCAAAGGCAGATCCATATCCCTAAAAGCAAAATCCCAACTTGTCTTTGATAAAATCACCAGAGAGATGGGCGGCAGCACAACTGGCTTTGGGATATTAAAAGCAACCGGAGCTTGTAGAAGATTATCAAAAGTTCTTTTCCAAACCAATTCAGGCGGCAAAACAGGCCCAAAAGGAACAACAAATGGTAACTCAACTTCAGGCACGAACACAGGAGGCTGATAGACAACTATTGCCCAATTGTTGGCCACTTCTAAATCATGAGCATCATTTACATGAGCATCTGGGGCTTCAGGCATGTCCTCGTCGACCGCGATAACTGGTATAATAGGTACCTGCTGAACAACATCAGAACTTGGCTGGGCCGAAAGGTCTACCACCATGGACTCCTGATCTTGAGGTGCAGGCTGCACCACCGGCTCATTCCAATTTCCGCAGTTCTCATCCTCCACCTCATTGATAGTAGGTTCTGGAGGAGGAGGGGTACAGGATTCCACCCCAGAGCTGGAAACGGGGGCAATAGAAACGGTGACATCTCTGGAAAAGGAACCCCAGTAACTGGGTGCGGATTGCCATTGAGAGGCATCTAGTCTTCGTCCTGCGACATCTGTTCTGCAAAATTTGCACCCAAACTATACAAAGGCACATGCCAAGACACCCAAGGACCACCCCAATCAGCATAATCCATAAAAACCACATCACGGGGCACAAGAACATCTTCAGGGAATGAAGCAAAACCAATGATCGAACCAAATATGGATCCTTACTAATCAAGTGATGAAACTTGCCAAATGTGTTTACTGCTGATCTAAGACCATCGGTATTACGAAGATCTAATGGGAAGCCCAGGAACATGAGCAAACCCTGACGAAAACCTTGAGCACCGCGGAAGGACTCACCCTCATCATGTTTCATAAAGCAAATGCAGCAATCATTTCCCAAAGCTTCGGGTGGAAGTTGAAGCAGCCTGAACCTAACCGCAGCATCTCTGAGTTCAACAAGGCCCACAGAGCGTATCCAAGGCTGCACAGACCTGACTAGCACCCCATGCGCTTGCAGCCACGGAACCACGTCCTCTCTAGCAGCCCCAATCTGATCTGGCGGAGGGATAGGCATTACCTCAGCAAGCATGAACTCCTCATGATGGCACACAATTGGGGTATGTGGCGTCACAAAAGTTCTTGGCAGCTGATCGTCCCCACCGTCGATGATGTGGTGACCAGCCGGAACGTATAGCAGAGGATCCATATGGAAGTTGGTCATTGGAACAGAGCACTCCCGCTCCGCCGACGGTGAATGGAGCGGCGGCAGGGGCGTTGCAGGTAGAGGAGTCGAACGTGTCTTGGGGCCGGGGCTGATGGAACTGGACGAGGGAGTAAAGCGGAAGTGTAAGGGAGGTCCAAGTTTGCTAAATGCGATGTCAGAGAGATATTCTCACAATGCACCTCGGAAGTTGCGACGTTACTGGGTTTTGGTTGCCAAACCAAACCCAAGATCTGAGCAAATCGGTTACAATCTTTTTTAACGTGCTCGACCCGAAGGCAAGAAATACACCATAGTTTGGACGTGCAAGCAGTAGCAAAGTGACCCTTTTCCAAGCATTTCTAACACGTATGTATTTCCTCAACCATTCTAGAAATCAAATTGTCAAAATCTTCTCTGGCTTGTTGCGATGAAGGGATATTAGATAGCCCAGAAGAGGTGTCCTGCTGAGCCACATCCGGCGGCCTAGAAGGCGCCTGCTCCTCCCGGCTTGTGGCGTGTACCAAAGATGGCCCAACATGGCCATGGGCGTCCACATTCAAAGAACCATGATTCCCGCCCGAGAAGGGCGGCGTCCGATCAGCCAGAGACAGCAAATCTTGCACCGTGCCAAAAGATATTGAAGGCCTCGTCGACGTCCACCGGAGATTCGCCGACAATGTTGGATGAATGACTACCCTCTCATGTGATGGAATCAGATAACCCGCATCTTCAGTAGTTTGAATGCAATTTTCAGAGGCTGGATAACGATAACCATGACAAGTTGGGTAGTTTTGAAAGACTGCAAATGATAATTTCTTGCCAACTGGACAAGTAGATTTGAACAAGGACTTTGGAGGTTTATTATGCATGGCCAACAAACCAAGAGCAGCATGCCTTTTTAAGGGACTAACAAGGATCCACTCAGCATCACATTCTAATTTCCAAATCTTAAACTCACGACCCCAGTTTGGGCCACCGTTACTCCAAAGATGAAAGTAACATTTGAAATGATCACAAGCAAATGATCTAAGACTTAGAATAATCATGGATACTGCCTTGCAAGATACTTGAAATCCAAATACCCTATCCTTGATCAAGAAAACCATGAACTCAATAGACGAACCACCAATCGTCGCCTCCAAAGCCGCCGCGACTGAATCTTTATTCAAACAAAAATCATGACGCCCAAAAGAGACCACCATGGTGAAGATCTCCGAATCATCCACAGGGTGGACCGTAAAACCAGTAGATTGAAAAACCTTATCTGCAAAAACCAAACCCTTGGAGAAGTCCAAGCCAAGGTTGGATCCATCATTGGAACCCATGAAAGATGGGTATGAGCGTGTAGATCCCAAAACGCCCGAGAGATCTATTGGAGAGGAACTAGAGATTGGTGGCTAGATGTGGAGATCGCCGGAGGGGGTGGGTGTGTCACTGGAGAGGGGTGGGAGATCATTATCAACTTTGCCGTGGTGGGGCTTGAAAGTGGTTTTTTGTAGTGTTATCCCCCCTAAGGAGGTTGTCTTTGATGAACTTGCAATCGCCGGGTCCTAGCAACATCCACTGTGTGTCGGCTTCCGAAAGTCAGATCGCTGCACACCGGCCTGGGCGAGAAACTAAAGCGCCAGCCGACTCTTGACTTGAGAGGGTAGGGTGTGCGTGCCACGGCCCGATGCATCACCACGTGCTGAGCAGCCGTGGGTGAGGCTCTACCAGGCCACGCGCGCGATAAGACGTGACTGCGGACCGGGGCCCACCATCCCGCGCCCTCTGCCCACGCGTGCGGGATTGAATGTGGCTGTGGCGGACGATTGCGCTTATCCATGTAGTTAAGGCGCACGAGGAACATGTCAGCATGATGCGGGGAATTGGGAACGTTGGCGTAGACGATCCCACTCCCCCGCGATTATAAATGAGGAGGGAGGGGGCGTGGTGGAAACGCCCACGCACGCACCCTTGCATCCCCTCCATCTTGTTCTTCCTCGCCTTCCATGGAGCCTGAGCAAGTCCCTACCGCAGTGCGCGGTTGACGCCTGAGCGTCGAGCTGCCGCACCCGACGACTTGCACGCTCACGCGCGCATAGTGCTTTCCTTCTTAGCATCACGCCCTCGGAGACCCTCGCCGATGTCGCAGCCGAAGGGATCTTGGAAGGGATCTGAGACCAGCGCAGCCGACATCCAATACCTCCGTGGCACCAAGCGGCTGCCGGTGGCGACGGCGGTGGCAGGGCGCGCGGCCGGTGGGGAGAGGGTGCCGGTGCCGCGGGAGAGCGAGCATGTGGTCTTCTACTCTCACTTCATATGTGGGGTTCGGCCTCCCTGCGAGCCTCTTCCTCCACTCCTTCCTCGACTTTTTCAAGCTACAGCCGCACCATCTGGGTGCTAACGTCATGCTGTAGCTCGCCGGCTACACCACACTCTGTGAGGGCTATCTGTGCGTGATGTCGGACACGGAGCTCTTGGCCCACCTCTTGTTCCTCAAGCAGCAAGGGTCGGCAGCCCGTGTGATGTCCGACTACGAGGCCGCTGTGGTCTCGGGCCGACCGAACGGGCCGTTCCACGAGATGCCCATTGAGGAGTGTGCCAAAAGTGGCAGAATACACTTCTCTATGTGAGCAATGTCGACCCGCAGCCGGATTTTATCAACCAAACACCGTTTGCCGACCCTCGCCGCTCGCCAAGACGAAT
Organism: Triticum dicoccoides; assembly: GCF_002162155.2. NCBI lineage: Eukaryota > Viridiplantae > Streptophyta > Magnoliopsida > Poales > Poaceae > Triticum > Triticum dicoccoides. Next base: position 173,653,067 of record NC_041380.1, read on the forward strand.
GGGGGCCACCTGCCCAAGAAACCGGCACAAGAGGTGCTAAACATTTGCTGCCGGATCGCCGAGATGACGGCGCGCAAGGGGTCACCGGGACCGACCTCATCACCGCCTTCATCGTGTGATGGGTGCTGCCCCTGCAGCGCTGGCCACACAAGATCGGCGAGATGAGCGACTGGCACGAGCCTACCGGATGTCGACCCGGGAGCTGACATCGGAGCAAGTCACTGACCAGCTCAACAGCATATCCAAGGACAGTTGGCCCCCGAGTGGAAGTTCGGGAAGGCGCCCTACAACCGGCAAATTCCGGTGCTAGTGGTGAGTCCCTGGTCTTTGTTTTTTGCTATGTCTAGGTTGTTCCTTTGTCCAGATGCGACGGGAGAGCCGCAGCTGTTTGTGGCCCAGCCGATCCAGGACGGACCACGGGCGCATATGTTGTTGGACAACCTGTCGGCTTCGGATGAGGGCGAGTCCATCGCCGAAAACATGGAGGCGGCTGATTCGTAGCCGGCTGGTGCTAAAGCCAGCGCGACACGCGATGCGGGTAAGTCACCGCCCCCAAATCTTCTACACGACTGGGCAGACAATAATGATGAAGGCTTAATGGGCGTTGGCGGTGCAACACTGCTGGCTGGAGGAGATGGCAGCATCGACCCCCGAGGCGTCTGAAGAAGACGGGCGGGACAGGGCCGTCCCGCGAGTCTGCGGCCTCACGCCGGCCACACTGGAAGAAGATGGTGGCGCCAAATCCGAGTATGAAGTGTGTGGCAAGAGGCGCGCCGAGCCGCCCCGGCTGCGGCGCCGAGGCGAGCCATTCTGACGGCCATTGGGTAAGTGTACCTATTAGTTTCTATTTACTGTTTGGGTGCATCTTTCTTAGGTTGTCTTCACCGCACGAGGTCGACCTTTGAGTTGGCGCTGGCGGCGATAGCGGCCGTGTCTAGGAACGAGGTCGTCTTTAGGAAGACCCGGAGTAGCGCAATCGAGCACAGGCAAGAACCGCCCTGGGTGGACCACGGCCTCGACCCCGCCGACACGGAGCGGTTCACCTGGAGGGACATGGCGGCGGCCGAGGAGGACTTGGCGGCGGCTGAGAGGGCAGCGAGGGAGGCCTCGGCCCAGGCGTGGGCAAGGGCCGCCGAGGCGAGAGGGAGGGCTGCCGTGGAACTAGCCTGGCCAGAGTGGCCAGAGGGCCCGACGTCGGCTACTACGATCATAGAGCCGCAAACGAATGAGGGACGCGACCTACAGGAGCAGGAGGAGCCGGCTGATGATGACTCGGAAGACATCAAGGAGATCGTTGTGGACACGCCACCCCGGAATGACCCGACGAGTGGGAACGAGGCAGGAGGAGGAGGTCGCGGGGAGGACTCCTTTCGACTGATGCGGCGCAGGTGATGCCGGCCAGTGCACCAGGCTCGACGCCAGTCCACGAAGGCGCCGGCAGGTGGCAGCAGTGCCCCGGTGGTCGTGCCACTGCAGGCCACCGAGAACCTGGAGCAGGTGCTGGAGAGCGGATCCAGCGCCGGCCCATAGCAACCCAGCGCACCTGTAGCCCCTGAGGCCCGGGCCATCTACGTAGCTGCTGGGTCGGGTCTTCACATGCGCCCTTTTGCCATCCTCCTAACTTCATCTTCTCGTAGGAATTGTACGATCTACGGGCGAGCGCGTACAACCAGCTCCTGGGGCGATATCACATAGCCACAGCGTGGCTCACCACCAAGGAGGAAGAGCTTCGCTAGGCCAAAGGTATGACTTGCGTGCTTCCAGTGGGGGCATGCCAGTGCACCCATTGGGTGTCGCCCCCAAGATTTGGGCTGGCTACGGAGTAGCCAGATCGAATCTTAAGGTATCTTTGTCTCTCTCTTCTTCTGTTTGACTTGAGGTCTTGCCCCGCAGCTGTCCCGGCCGAGGTGTCGGGCCTCCGAACATGGCTAGCTGAAGCTGGCCAGTATCACGTTCGAGCCACCACCGACAATGAGCAGCTTTGGGCCAAGGCGAAGAGGTTGGAGGCGGAGGCCGGCAAGGCGCCCAAGGCCCACCAAGCAGAGCTGGCCTGGCTGGTGGATGAGCACGGGATGGCGGTTGTTGCGAAGGACGTCGAGCTGAAAGCGGTCATCGAGAAGAGCGTTGGGCTTGAGAGGGAGCTCAAGACCCGCGGCCGCGTGTGGGCCGTGTAAGGGAACGTGATGTTGTGCGAGGCGCAGCATCTCGACGAGCTCTTCACCCATGAGTGTTTCTCTGACCGACCCACGGGGTGGCTGACCCCTTGCCTTGCTAACTGACTTCTTTCTTTATCTTCGCATGGGTCTTCCCGGAGACGCAGGAAACGGCGGAGGAGGCCGTGCGCTCCTACCGGATTACCCAGGAGGATGCGGGCACCAAGATCAATCGGCACGCTGCCCGGTCCTTCACGGAGATCATCCTTGCCGCTGAGGCCTGCCTGAATGCCGTCGATAAGCACATGAAGAGACTATTCAAGGCCGGGTTGGGCATGATGGCTGCTCTCTGGCCGGAGGTGGTGGCGCCCAACAGCGTCACGCGGCTGGCACATTGGTTGGAAGCTGACGTGCACCATCTCCATGCATGGAGGGTTTCAGCGGCCCGCGCGGGAGCGGACTTGGCGTTGTGGTTCATCATGTCTTAGTACCCGGGCGTGGACCTGGATCGCCTGGTGGCTCAGCGAGACGACACGGAGGCCGACTTGGAGGCGCGGGCACGTCGAATCACTAGAAAAGCCAGCTACATTGCCTCATTTGCTGCACATGATGAGTTCAACGTGGAGCGGACGAGGACGGCACACAGCTTCCCCCCGACGACTTCAGCCTGGAGCTCGATGACCCGGCGGCTAGTTCCAACAAGATGGGGGCCTACACGGATGACGACGCCACGTTGGGTGATACCGCCGCTTTGATGGAGCCAGTGTAAGCCGACGCCGGCGTGGTGACCAGGGCCAGCGTGGAGTAGCTTGCGAGCACGGGGGCTATCGCGTGAAGTCATCCTGCCTTTATCTTTTGAACTTTGTTAAGTAACAGGTCCACCCAGTAGGGGTGTAGTGTGATGTAATGAACTCTGGTTGTGGGCCTTTGTTATGTAAATATTTTGTTGGTGTTTTTGCTTTTTCTTCCCAGACTTACGCCTTTTCTTATTTTCCTCCTCTTTGGGCCTCCCTCCCGATAGTCGAACAGCAGGGTGTCGGTTTGTGACGAGGAGTTCGTCCTTGGGAAGGGACGCACAATACTTAGGTATTTTCAAACATTGAGCGCGAGCAAAACACCCACTTGGTCGGCTGGCGACAAGCGGCGAAGCCGGCTGATGCACAGGCGGTCATGCGAAGACTTGAATACGAGGGTGTCGGCTGAACCAATCCGGCCGATCCAACTTAGCAGATCCCCGAGTGCCAGTGTGTTTGGACTTTGGTACTTGCCAGCCAGACAGCCAGAGTCGGACTGTAGCTTGGTGCGAAGAGGAGGGCCTTGGCAACTCAGACACCCTGAAATGGACTAAGGGACACGGCAGGGTGCGGTCGAGCCGGCTAGCCCCCAAGCCAGATGAACCGACCCAGAGGGAGAGGGTAAAATCATAAAGGTGTGCGAGACACGGTACTTGATAGGATAGGTAGCCCCGAGTGTCATTCGGGGGACCTATTTCTTTCATTGAACTCAAAAGGAAGTGATACATATATACATATAGCTAACTGTAAAACGGATGGAGGAGCTCTGCATTCCAGGGCCGGCTTGTCTCTTCACCGGTTGTGTCTCTCTTGCGCTTGTTCGGCTTGTGTGTGTCAATGAGGTAGTACCATTGCGGTCACATAGGGCTTTGCTGACGATGAAGGGGCGCTCTCAAGGGGAGGCTGGTTTTTGTTGGTCGGCTTGCTGCTGGATGAGCCGGAGTACGAGGTCGCCCTCACAGAACGCAAGGGGCTTGATCTTCTTGTTGTGGTAGTGTCGTAGGCTTTGCTGGTAGATGGTCGATCGGCTGAGCGACAAAAGGCATGCCCCCTCGAGCAGGTTGATGTCGTCTTCGTAGCCTTCCTTGGCTTCGACTTCCGTGTACATAATGAACCGGGGTGAGTCGAACTCGATGTCGGTGGGGATGATTGCTTCGGCTCCGTAGACGAGGAAGAATGGGGTGAACCCAGTCGATCGGTTGGGCGTTGTCCAGAGTCTCCACAGGACGGCCGACAGCTCGTCGATCCAACTATCGGGTGAGCGTACGAGAGGCTTCATGAGTCGTGGCTTGATGCCGGCCAGGATCAGGCTGTTTGCCCGCTCGACCCTGCCATTATATTGGGGATGCGCGACAGAGGCCAAGTTGAACCGGATGCCGGATACAAAGAAGTATTGCGCCAGTGCGCCCTTGGCGAAGTTGGTGCCGTTGTCCATGATGATATTGTGCGGGACACCGTAGCGAACCGCAATGTCTTTGACAAATCCGATGGTCTTCGGCCCATCGAGCTTCTTGACTGGTCACACCTCTATCTACTTAGTGAACTTATCGACGGCCACCAGCAAGTGTGTCATGCTGCCTCAGGCAGTTTTGAAGGGCCCCACCATGTTAAGCCCCCACACAGCAAATCGCTAGGTGATTTGGATGGTCTGGAGGGCCGTAGCTGGCTGGTGGCTGCGCTTGCTGAAGCATTGCCAGCCCTCGCACTTGTGGACCAGTGACTCGGCGTCTTTGAGGGTTGTGGGCTATTAGAAACCATGCAAAAGGCTTTAGCCACCAGGGACCTCAAGGCGGCATGGTGCCTGCACTCACCCTGGTGGATGTCGAGGAGGATCTCTATGCCCTTGTCATGCTCGATGCAGCGCCGAAACACGCCCTTCGCGTTGCGCTTGACGGGCTCGTGGTTGATGATGTTGTAGGTGGATTCCCGGTGCTGCACTTGTTGGGCCTTACTCTCGTCCATGGGAAGCGCTCCACTCTCCAGGAAAGCAACGATTGGTTGGTCCCAAGATGGAGTCGTCACTACCGTGAACACGGCCACTTCGACGGGTTCTGGAGCGACAGCCCCCAAGATAGAGCCGGCAGCCCCTAGGACCAGGCTGGCAGCCCCCGAGGCTGGGCCGGGGCCTCCAGGGTTGGGCGTGGATGCTGCGGGGTCGTCCGAGACGAAGATGGACTCAGCATCGGGAGACGACTTAATGGACGACTTCCGCAAGTGCTTGAGGGAGACGTCAGGGGGGATTGTTTGCTGGGTTGAGCCTATCATGGCCAGTGTGTCGGCAGCCTCATTGTCCGCACGGGGGAAATGGAGGAACTCACATCCGTAGAACCCGCCGGTCAGCTACTGGACCAGGAAGCGGTAGCTGGACATGTTGGCGTCTCGGGCATCCCACTCGCCAGATGCCTGTTACACCACCCAATCTGAGTCGCTGTAGCAGAGGATGCGCTGGATGCCGATCTCTTTGGCTAGCCGGAGGCCATTCATGAGAGCTTCGTACTCGGCAACATTGTTATAGGAGGCGAAGTGGATCTATAGTGCGTACCACAGCCGGTCGCCCTTGGGGTGGAGAGCATGATGTCGGCTCCCAAGCTAGAGCGCATATGGGAGCCATTGAAGTGCATGCGCAAGTGGGTCGAGTCGGTCGGCGGCGGCAGGTAATGGATCTTTGTGCAGTCAATGAGCAAGTCGGCCAGCGCCTAAGACTTGATGGTGGTGTGCAGCTCGTAGAGGATGGTGTGGCTGGCCAGCTCGATGGCCCACTTGGCCACCTGGCTGGATGCATCCCAGCAGCCCATGATATCACCGATGGGGCCGTGCTGACCATGGTGATGGTGTGCTCCTGGAAGTATTGCTTTAGCTTCTTGACAGTGAGGTACACGGCGTAGCACATCTTCTGGTAGTGCAGGTAGTTCTGCTTGGAGGCGGAGAGCACCTCGCTCAGGTAGTACACCGGACAGTGGATCGGCTGGATCTTGCCTTCTTCCGGACGCTTGACCACTAGCTTCATGTTGACCGCCCACGAGGTGGCGGTGATGTATAGCAGAAGCGGCTCCTTCTTAGCCAGTGCAGCCAGAACGAGCGCGATGGATAGCGTGCGCTTGAGGTCACAGAAAGCCTCGTCCGTCTGGTCATTCCATTCGAATGACGACATGTTCTTCATCAGCTGATATAGGGGCACGACCCTCTCACCCAGCCGACTAAGAAACCGACTGAGAGAGATCAGGCAGGCAGTGAACTTCTGGACATCACACAGCCGGTTCGACTTGCGCATATGCTTGATGGCCTTGATTTTCTCTGGGTTTGCCTCAATGTCACACTCCGAGAGGAGGAAGCCGAGTAGCTGGCCGGCTGGCATGCCGAATACGCACTTGTCCGGGTTGAGCTTGATCTAGTACCAGCACAGGTTGGTGAAGGTTTCCTTGAGGTCGGCTAGGAGCTTGAGGTGATGCTTGGTCTTCACCACGATGTTGTCGACGTAGACATGCACGTTGTGGCCGAGTTGCTCCAGCAGGCACTTCTGCATGCAGCACTGGCAGGTGGCGCCGGCGTTCTTCAAGCCAAACGACATGGTGATGTAGCAGTAGGCCCCAAAGGGTGTGATGAAGGACGTCTTCGGGGATGCGGAGTAAGCGTCCAGAAAGGATAGGAGCTCGCAGCCGGCCGTGGAGTCGATCACTTGATTTATCCATAGGAGGGCAAAAGGATCCTTGGGGAATGCTTTGTTCAAGCTGGTGTAGTTGATACACATGCACCATGTGCCATTCTTCTTTAGGACGAGGACTGGGTTGGCCAGCCACTCCACGTGAAACACTTCCATGATGAAGTCGGCTGCGAGCAGCCGGGTGATCTCTTCACCGATGGTTTTCCGCTTCTCCTCGGAAAAGTGGCATAGCGGTTGGCGGACAAGCTTGGCATCCTTGCGGGTGTGTAGTTTGTGCTTAGCGTACTTCCTCAGAACACCCGACATGTCCTTTGGGGACCATGCAAAGATATCTCGATTCTCACGGAAGAAGTCGATGAGCTCGCCTTCCTATTTGTTGCTGAGGCAGGTGCCCACAAGAACGTACTGGCTGCAGCTACGGTCAGTCGGGTTGAGAGGGCCTTCTTAGTGTCCTTGGACGACTAGAATGAAGCCTCACCGGCCGATTCCTTGGCCAGCACCGGCACAGCCGGCTGCTTGCCGGCCAGTGCCATGATCTGGTCGAGCTGGCGCCGCTCCTCGGCTATGACCAGTGACTCAGCCAGCTTGGAGCCGACTCGGGTGCACTCCAGGGATTCCCTATAGTCACCAACCACGGTGATGAGGCCCTTGGAACCCGGAATTTCATCTTCAGGTAGTCATAGTGGGGAACTGCCATGAACTTTGCCAGATAGGAGCTGGCCAGTTCCACAACCTAGAACCCGATGGGCTCGCGCCAGAAGTGGTGGCTGGTGCCGAGCAGAACATCAAGCCGGATCTGGCCGATTGGGGAGAAGGAGAGACCCGGCACGATGTTGTGGAATAAAGTCCAAGTCGGCTCCAGTTGCCTCGCCTCGATGCCGAGCTTGGTCATGGTGTCAAGGTAGAGGATGTTGATGCTGCTTCCGCCATTGATGAGAACCCGCGAGAACTTGCAGGTGTGCTTTTCAGCGAGTACGGTGTGGTCGAGGATGAGGACGTAGCCACCCGGAGTAGGCACGACGGCTAAGTGGTCCTCCCGGGTCCAGTTGACCGGGCGATCTGACCAGTGCATGTACTCGGGCATGGCCAGGATGACAGTTTTCACCTCCTGTCGAAGCTGGCGCTCGCTATGTTTTTCTCCGCCCATGCTAGTGAAGACGGCGTAGCAAGCGTTCGAGTCGGGGAACACCTCATCGCGTATCATGCCGGCTGCCGGCGGCGGCGAGGAAGGCAGAGGTGGCTGCCCCACACCCGATGCCGGTGGAGGAGGCGGAGGGATGTCGCCCCTCATTATGCGCTGGGTGATGGCGCACTGCCGGATCGTGTGTGTGGAGGTACTCGTGCCGCTGTGGTGCTTGAAGGGAGCGTCGAGCATCTGCTCAAAGCTCATGGCAGGTTGCCAGGCGGTCTTGCTGGTTCGCTGACACCGGTTGCCGCCCTGCTCGGCAGGGGGCGCTTGCTCGGCCACGGCGACGAGGTGGTTTTTATAACGGGGAGCCGGCTGCTCGCCCTTATGCTTGTTGTCGGGGTGGTTGTTCTGCTGGCGACTACTCTCGCCAGCCGGTTTGGAGGGCGGTGCCGGCAACGCCTTGCCGGCATCGTCCACAACAACTTGAGTCTTCATGGCGGCATCGGTCGTGGCATACTTGTCCCCCATGGCCACGAGCGCGGCCATGGTGGTCGGCTGAGAGCGCAGAAGCTTGTGCTTGAGCAGGGTACCATCTCGGCTCACATCCAAGAAGTATTGGATGGCTTTGACCTCATGGACCCTCTCGCAGCTATTTCGTAGCTCGGTCTAGCACGTGAGGTATTGGCGGCCAGTCTCTTGCGTCCCCTGGACTCACATGGCGAGCTGGCAGGGCCGATCGAGCCGCTTGTATGTGCCAGTGAAGTTACACACGAAGGCTTTCTCGATGTCGAGGAAGGAGTTGATGCTGCCAGCCGGCAGGCTGTTCAGCCATGTCTGGGCTGAGCCCTGCAGCATGAGTGGGGCGTAGCACGCGGCCAAACGTTGGTTGCCGCTCGTGATTCTGATGGAGGTGGTGTATTCAGTGAGCCAATCCTCTGGCTTGGCGGTCCCATTGTATTTGGGGGTGTCGCGGGGGAGCGTGAACCCCTTGGAGAAGGGCTCATTGCGGATGTTCGAGCTGAAGCAGGCCGGGCCAATCGCGTTGTCCTCCTCCAGCTCAACGGAGATAGACACCTACTCGATGTGGTGGAGAGCATCATTTTTTTTTATGTCATGTGGGCCCAGTCGGCTAGCGACTGGGACATAGACAGCCGGACGGGCATGGCGGCCAGATGACGGGGGAAGATCTTGTTGGCGCCGATCGTCTAGAGTTGGCATGTTTCCCTAGTTGTCGCCGGCTGTCAGGGCACGGTCATGGCGGGTTCGGCCATCCCATGTTCTCCCGGACTGGGCTTCGCTGGGGCGAGGAGAAGATTCCTGCTGGGTGTCCAGGGGCTCGAGGTCCTTGGAGCGGCGCGAGCCGGACGCCGCGGGTGGGTCGGGAACTTCTACTGCGTGTTCGCAATGTGAGAAGCTCGCGGACACACTGCTGCCGCTGCAGCAGCTCCTTGCCCTATAGGGTCTCCAGATCTGTTGTGGCCGCCTCCGTGGCGTGCATGTTCTTGACGGGGGTGTCGTAGACGGGTTGGGCCAGGTCCAACGCACGGCCAATGGCGCCACCCCGGGCCCGCACCTCGGTGACCCGGCTGGGCTCGGCCGCAGCCGATGTGAAGCCATAGGCGGCGTCGCGCTCCCGCTAGGCGGACTCCAGTCGGCGCTGCGTAGGAGCAAGCATCATGGACTCGTCCAGCAGGCACACGCGCTCCTCGTCGAGCTGGGACCTGGCCTGGCTGGCGTTGATGTTGGTGGTGATGGGGAATCTGAGGTTCTGCAGCATCGCACGCAGCGGGTTGGCCAGGTTGGTGCGAGCCGCTGCGTCCTTGGCTGCGGGGGCCTTAGCCGCGGTGCTAGCTGAAAAGGAAGTGGAGCCGGTGGTGAGCACCTTCACACAGGTGCAGAGATCCTCCACATCGCTGGAGATGGCGCAGCTAACGGGGACGGGGGAGTCGGTGACGTTGAGCACCCCGCTAGGGTACTCGTTGGGGACGAGCGCGATAGAGACGCTGAACGCGCTGAAGGGGACGATGGAGCCTGCAACGAAGTCGACGGCGCCCACTGAGGGAGTCCTGGGGTGTCTAGGTTATTTGATATGGGCCGGACTGATGGGCCGTAAGTATACAAGCAGAATACTTTCCCTCGTGTCCAAATAGAACACATATATGCATGGATGGATTGGTGTCCGGATATGTTACTTCCTTCCCCTACAAGCCGACTCCATATAACCCTAGACCCCTCCTGTGTGTATGTAAACCGGAGGGTTTAGTCCATAGAAGCTATCAGAATTCTCATAGGCTCGATAGCTAGGGTTTAGCCATTACGATCTCGAGGTAAATCAACTCTTGTAACCCCTATACTCATTGAATACAATCAAGTAGGACGTAGGGTTTTACCTCCTTTAAGAGGGCCCGAACCTGGGAAAACATTGTGTCCCCGTCGTCCCTTGTTACCATTGATCCTCAGACGCATAGTTCGGGACCCCCTACCCGAGATCTACCGGTTTTGACACCGACACCGGCTAGAAACGGATTACGATCGGATCGGGCTCAAACCCGATCAGTGGGAAATTAATTCCCCGCCGATCACCCGTATGGTAGCAATCATCGAGGAACGATCTAAAAACACCTCTTCCCCTAAGTTAAACACCAGCTATGTTTGGATCTCCAAGCCCCTCGATCCGGACACCCTCCCACTACAAAAAACGACACATCCATGACATTTTGGGCCGAATGAAAAAAATATGTCATGCTTATGACACTTCTATGACGATAATTGTGACAAAACCCGGTATCATCATAGATGTGGTGGGCTCCTACTTCTATGACAAAAAAATCATGACAGAAAATGGGCTTTTCATCCTGGGCGGGCCAGAGACGCGGTTGCATGACATTCTTTGGGCATGCATAACGGAGAAAACGTGGTAGAAGTGAGGGCGAGGAAAATATCGGGGAGTTCCCGGTTAAGGTGGGTGGTCGGGGCCGAGCGATGCATGGAGGTTTGCGCGTTTCTCACGTACATGTATGCACGTGTGTGCGAGGCATTGCTCTCTAACTAAACCCGAGCGAGGCGTTGGGTTCTAACTGAACCCGAGTGATTGCACTAGCTACATTACTAAACCACGATCGATCCCTTGTTGTTAACTGAACCTGAGTGATTCCTTCGCTACTGCTGCTAACTGAAGTCGATCAAACCCTGCTGCCTCCTTCCCTTGATGAACAGTGAGCATTGTTGGGGGCTTTGGATGAACAGTTCCCGCTGGGGGCTTGGATGAACAGGACCCCGTGGTAGTAGAGGCCGTTGCCGCTGGCTGAACAGGACATCGATCGAGCCGGTTGGGGGTGGATGAACAGGACCCCGTGAAGGGCTAGATGAACAGGACCCAGTGGAGGGCTGGATGAATTGGAGCCGGTGGAGGGCTGGATGAACAGTAGCCCATGGAGGGGTGGTTGAATAGGACCCCGTGGAGAGGGTTGGTTGAATAGTAGCCGGTGGAGGAGCGGTGGAGGCTGGATGAATAGGAGCCCGTGGATGAATAGTCATAGGTGGAGGCTGAAGGAAGTCGATGGTAGATGAACAGTAGCCTGGGAGGCAGTCGATGGTGGAGATGAATAGTATCCCGTGGAGCCCCGTTTTGCGGTACACCACACCCCTCCTGATGAACAGGACCCCCGTTTCGACCGTAGCGCTCCAACACAAGTCCATTTCCTCCATTTTGCGGTACGCCAAACCCCTCCCAATCAACAGGACCCCGTTATGACCATAGGAGGTCCAAGAGAAGTCTATTTCCTCCGTTTTGTGGTATGACAGACCCCTCCCGATGAACAGGATCCCGTTTTGACTGTGGCTGGTCGAACACAAGGCCGTTTCCTCCGTTCTGCGGTACGCCAGGCCTCATTTCGATCGGTTGTTCCATCCAAGTCGGTTGGCTCCCGATGAACACGATGACGCAGTTTCTCCACTCCGACCCAGCCATGTACATGAGCCCTGGCCGTACGTATGCGCGAGTAGGCGTTCGAGACCCCGCCCGTATGTACGTACGTGGCCGTATTTACTTTCATGCACCCTTGCTGTACGTACGTGTATATGATATTAACGGGACTGTGTGACATCCTACATGCGCGCCTCTACAATGACACATTCCCTTCCTTACACAGCCACGGTTCATCGCTACAGCCTGCAGACAGACCGATCGACCAGTATATACGTACACGTTCACGACCAGAATGACAACGCTACGTACGCTTCGACCAGGTGGGCCCGACTGTTAGGCACTTCCTTGTGTGCGAAGATGTAGCTGGTGGGTCCCAGCAGTCAGGGGGAAATGTTTTTTTCGCAAAATACGGTGGCCGGTCCGGTGGGTCCCTACTGTCAGGTGGAGGAATCATTATTTTCCGCGTAATAAGGAGGCACTTGCTGTGGTCGTGGACCTAGCTGTTTGCCTCTACATGTACAATACTCTTCCGATGGAAGTCGTTCCTTGACCACATTGAGCACGCCGCACCGAGAGCACCAGGGCGACGGACGACGGCGAGGCCTTGGAAGGGGACGACACAGAGCCGGGGAAGATGCGGCAGTGGATGCCCACGCGGAGAGGAGTACGAGGGTTCATTGGTTCGGCTTCGGTGTGAGGCCGTCGTCGCCGAAGAATAACAGGGGGTGTGGGTGAGTAGAGGGATGGCCTGGCCAGCGGTGGGAGTAGTAGGGGGCGGTGAGGCCTCCGCAGCATCACAGCCGGCCACGGGAGGCAGGAGCTCGCGGCATGCTCGGTGCTGGTTTGGGCGGCTAGGGCAAGAAGACCAGAGGTTGAAAAAACACTACGGCCATTGGATGGACATCGTCTGGTCGCTGGAGCTAGAATCGTTCATATTGACTAAGTTGACAAAGCCCTCCGTCCCCGTCAACTTAGTAGGCCCACAAGTCAGCCTCCCACTATGGTGGGTCCTAGCTAGCAGGGGGAGTATTCATTTTTTTGTGCGTAATAAGGAGGCACTTCCTTGCGTGTGAAGATATAGGAGGTGGCTCCGACCTGTTAGCAGGGGGGATGTTTTTTCGCGAAATACAGAGGCCCTTCCGATGGGTCCTAGCTGTCAGGTGGAGGAATCATTATTTTGCGCGTAATAAGGAGGCATTTCCTTGTGTGCGGCCATGGACCCAGCTATCAGCCTCTCCATGTACAGTCCACTTCCGATGGATGTCGTTGTTGACCACGTTGACCACGCAGTGCCAACCGCATCCAAGGTGGTGGACGACGGCAGGGCCGTGTACAGCAACGAGCCGGAGATGGGAAGACGCGGGAGTGGAGTTGCAAACGGAGAGGTGTACGAGGGTTAACTGGTTCTGGTGCGGTGTGGTTCGGCATTCGGTGGAGAAGAACAGGAGGTGTGGAGGGATGGCCTGGCCGGCCGTGGGGTAGCGCTTCATAGTGAAGCGTGCTAAGCAGAGCTACTAGCAGCAGGAGGCCGGAGCAGGTGGTCCCGGCGGCGCTGGAGGAAGAAGAAGAGAGAAATTGAAGATGGATGCCGGTCGTTGGATGTGAATCCAATGGCTAACGATGTCAGAATCATTTATTGACTAAGTTGACAAAGACTTGCGTTGGCTTCGACCTATTGGCCCACATTTCTGCCTCCAAAAATGTGGCACAAATTCAACCCATTTTTCAAAATTCACAGTCAATTTGATCTCTTTTTTTAAGAATTACAGTCCATTTGCTGGGCTGGGTGAACAAATAATGTAGCGTCCATGTGGCCCATTTATTTTTTTTCCTAAAAAATTACAAGCCATTTGCACTTTCTCGAAATACATGATTTTGCTGGGCTGATTCTAATTATAATGTTGGGTTAGGCGCAGCAATGTTAACAAAAAATAAATAGGGACTGAGCATTTTGTTATAAATATATTTAAATAATAAGTGACTTATTATTACATTGGTCCTTAAATCTTACCAACCTTTTGTACACAATCACAAGGATTTTCGTTGCCAAAAAAATCCGGGATTTTATTGTTAAGAAATTATTTTTATAAGTTAATAAGATGTGGGATGTTGTTTTCTTACATATGTAAGTATTTGTTAAATATATGATGACGATAACAATAATATATAATAACATATAATATAATTTAAATATATATAAAATAGTTAGAAGGGAAACATAAGTTGGACTAGGCGTTCCTATTCTTATATATAAAAATAGAACAGACCTCTAGATTTTCTTCAAAAAAATACATAAGTTGGGATGCTGATGTTTCAGGAAAAATAAAACCTCGGATGGGAGGTCCATAGGCCGGTCGATACATGATGGCCCTCAAGAAAATACAAACCGGCATGTCGTAGGATGCGCATGTTAAAAAAATCCTAGACGGGGCAGACCACAACCCAGCTGATACTTGCTGCCCCAGTGATAATAAATGATACATGCCAGCTCCCCGGCTTTGTTGTATATTTATCTCTTTTAGTAACTAAATTGAAGCACCTAAAAAATGTAACTATGTTAACAAACCCGTGGGCCCCAACGTTAGTATAGAATTAGGAGGAAGTATTTTTTCAATGAGGCACTTGCTTGCGCACGGCATAGACCTGGTGGGTCCCAATTGTCCGCCTCTCCACGTACAGTCCTCTCCAGATTCCTCTCGTTTTTCAGCATATTCACAATGGTAGACAGCGGCGTGGCGGCGAGCGCACAAAGGCGCAGGACGAGATCGGACCACCTGAGGTCGTGCCTTATCTCTACCGAAACTATTGAACTAGCCTAGTGGCCAAGTGACACTACCCGACCGCTGTTCCGCCTGGGTTCGATTCCACCTGATGCATGGAAAATATCTCCAAATTTTTGCCTCTGCCATTATTGACATGTGGGTCCCCATTGTCATCTACACGCACCAGTCCAACACTTGCCAAAACTCCGTCCCTCATTTTCTCTTATTTTCGCACACTCGACATTGTGTGGGCATTTTGAAAATAGCATATCTTTTTGATAGTGCACCATATGAAGATGTGCTATTCATGAATGTTGATCAGCATGATGTTAACTGGCTAGTAGTTCCATTTTCGACCATGAATAAAACTTCCAATATGATGTTATCCCTGTTTGAAAAGGTCGTGTTAATATAAATGCTCTGCCTCTGAAAGTTGTAGTTTCTTATCTGAAACTGAACTTGCAGTTTCTTCTCTGAGAATCGCATTGTCTGCACTTTTATACTCCTATGAAACTACATTTTTTAAGTGCTAAAAATAGATCTCTAGAATTCATAAAATACATCATATGCTCAATACTGCAAATCTGAAATTCAAAAGTCATTCATAACTGAAAGTACTCTCAAAATACACAACACAAAACACAATTCACAACCTGCAAATATTGACAACCCTAAGCTCCTCCTGACAATTCACAACCTGTCTGACTATTGGGCTAGGGGGGGCAGTCCCCTCCTATTCCTCAGAGGCAGACAACTGCCCCGTGAGACGATGTGAACAGTGAAGGAGAGGATGACGAAGACTCCACCGGCTCGCTCTGGCACGGCACCCTCACAAACGGCACCCTCACAAACGGCACCCTCTAGATGCTCGATCCTTCAATCTCTGGTGGATGCTCCATCTCGGGTCGATACTCCCACCACTGCTGCCTCACGATCGGATTCGGTGAATCTTCTTGCTCCATGGCCCAAAGGAGCAGCTCTATGTACTCCCGCACGACTGCCTTCGGGAGTATGGCCGCCTTTTCGCTTTGTTGCAGATATTTGGCCATGGGTGTCACCGTCGCCGCTAGTTGGTCCTTGTTATCAAACCAAGACTGTATCTCCAACATCCTAGCTAGCTTCACAAGGTAGGCGTCTGCGATCCTCACATATCGGTTGTACTCCTCCATCGACCTACTTCTCCATAGCACCTTCACTCGCCGGCAGTGGTTTTTGAATGGAAGAGGAGAGGCGTGGCACTGGTTTTGGACTAGAACGGGAGAGGAGCGGTGCTAGTTTTGGATTAGAACGGGAGAGGAGCGGCGCTGGATTTAAATTGGAACAGGAGAGGAGTTGAGGTGCTTTAGAAGGAGAGGAGCGGCGCTGGTCTTGGATGTATTTTTTTGTTTTGCTTATTTTGGGTCAAAGTTTGACCATGTACTGTATTTGACAAGCAAAATGTGAATGCATGTCACCGAAAATTGTATCGTTTCGTTCGTATCTATGTGTACTTTCAAATTATCTTATTTTTGCAATGTATAACATATATTTTATTTGTGAAAATCATGGTCAATTATGACCCAGAATAAAAGAGAGACTAGTTAATGTGCGGTCGCTTTCTTAATTGAAGGGTAAATTTATTTTGATTTTAATCCAGTCACAGCGCGCCAGTCCTCTCGTCCAATCCTAAATCGTTGCCGCACGCTCCTCTCCCTCTTCTCCATTGCAAAACCACCTCCTCTCTTCTCCATCATCTCCATTCCAAAACCACCGTCTCGCCTCTCCCTCTTCTCCATTGCAAAACCACCCCCTCACCTCTCCATCATCTCCATTCCCAAACCACCATCTCGCCTCTCCCTCTTCTCTATTGCAAGACCATCATATCTCCCCTCATCTTCCAAATCTAGCACCGGACCACTCAGAACGACATCTATGGAGAGGATGCAGCAGCGAATCAGGCAGATCACCGGTGGCGACCAGGCAAAGTTAGCCAGGTTGAAGGACATCCTTACTTGGTTTAACAATGAGTGGGAGATTTCAAGCATGGTGAGGGCCATGTGGGAATGTACGCGAAAGAGCGAGACGACAGCGATGAGGGCGGAGATGTACTCCTCGGCGGTTGTCATGCAATAGTCCTTCGAGTTCATCGTGTATCTCCTCTGGGTGATGGAGCAGACAGATTCGCCCGAGGCAAAAGTCGGGCGGAGGTGGTGGGCGTACAGGTCGAAGGTTAAGCACCCAGAGGATAACAAATCGATTGAGTTTGGTGTGTCATTTGTGAGGATGCAGAGCCAGCCAGAGCCACAGGAGTATTCGTTCATGGGCGTGCTTAGACTGGGATGCTGAAGCTGGCTCTTTCAGTCCCTATCTTCCCCCATGATGTTTCTGTGGTAGCATTTGGGTTGTAATCCAAACTTGGTCGAGCTGGTGCTGCATCCTCCTACTTGCCTCGCTTATGTGGCGAACTTGTCTCCTGCTAGTACTTAGTCCGTTCTAGTAGTAGTTGCATAACTGCCCGTTTACACTGAGATATCGTCAGATAATGGTTCTCTATGGTTGGGTTTCTCTAATGAAATCGGAGGAAACCCCCTCTTTCGATATATAAAAAAAATTAGTGGCACTACCGGTGCCAAAACATTGCCTCAAATTAATAGTGCCACTTGATTAAGGTGCAAAATAATAGCATTACTGCTTTATCATGGCAGTGCCAAAACAGTAGCACAAGAGCAGACTCAACATGCAGGATCTTTGGCAAATGGTCAGACCCAAAAAGGAACATACCTCGTGATGGGAACCATATTTGTAGTGAACGCCATCGTAGAAGGGGTGAAACCAGTCACCAACATGGATGATTCAATTCATGGGACCTTTTGGTGCAGTTCACCTAAACTGAAGCAATGTCCCATGAGCTAGCAGCTTCTTCTTCATTTTTTTAAGAAAAGGGCTCCAGCCCCAGTTCCATTTCTATCAGAAAACGAAACCCACAGAGCTTCTTCTTCATTAGTTGCAATAAAATTGAGCAACATCAAGGTTGGTTGTGAAGCTCTTGGAATGTTCAACTATAATTTGGATATCATTTGTGCAGTTCAACTAAGATCAAGCGTGAAATGTATATCTCTGTTTGCACAAAAAAGGTGGAAAGGAGGGTGAGTAACAAGTGATGAAACATATTCAAATGAAAAGAAGCATGTTCCTTATCTGAATGGCAATCCTACAAGGACGGTAGCAATTTCTAAAGTAGCAGCATTGCTAGATATTAGTGTGGGCATTAAGATTAACAATGACAACCGTTAAATACGACATTACTTTAATGGTGCCATTGCTTCATTTTACCAGCAACATTACATTAACAGCTGCTACAAAGTTGGTATTTGGGCACGGGAGAGTAGGCGGACCAGGACAGTTGCAGTTCTAACGAAAAGAAGCAACTTATCTTAATGGGAAATTTAGCAGGACATGAAAAAAAGTGCCATTGATTCATACTACTGAAGGCATTACATTGAAAACAACATTGGTTTAACATGTCCTTAATTTTAGCAGTGCAACTGCTACATTTTACCAGTGGCATTACATAAGAGTGGCTCGGGACAACAAACATCAGAACAGGATATCTGGGTTGGTCCCATTTTTGCTCGGTATAGCCACCTTATACTGTGTGAGGCTAGCAAATCTAGTGTTGGACATACTCTGTTGACTTGTCCCCTAGTCCCCACTTTCTTTCCTTTTTCAACCAATAGATCGGGTTTATATTGATTTTGTACTGCGTTTCCCTTTATTTCCCTACTAGACCAAGAGACCAGTTGGATAGCCAGTCTCTGCTACTTTTCGCCCCCATTATTTCCTCTTTCGACCAAGTCCTAGATTCAGGTAACAAATCTTCCCCCACCCCCACCCCCATTCTTCCTTGTTTGAACCAAGTAGTACTAGATTCGAGTGCATGAACTATTTTTACCTCTTAACAGTAAAAATTTAGGTGGCTTTTGAATAGCTGATCGATCCTATCTACTAGGGGGGCTGAGATATAGTGAAAGATACAAATGCAGCAATGTCAGGAGCTCGGGAAGTAGAGCAAGGCCGGTTTCGAAGGAATTTATACCTGAGGGTCGTCGGGATGACACTAGGTGGGCGGCGGGAGGCTGGATCTACCCACACTATGGCAGCAAGGAAGAAGGGGTCGGAGGCCCTCCCTAGCCAGCGGCGCTTGGGAGAGAATGGCAAGGCACGCTGATTGGGACACGCCGACAGTGGGTAAGAGCCGTCGCCGAGGAAGACCGTGTGAACATTGCACCTTCTCACCTTCCCCGGAGGAGAGGATCTGGCTGGATCTATGACCAGCGGTGAGCAGAGAGAGAGAGAGAGAGTGTGGCCACCACTGTCATGTTTAGATCTAGAGAGGACGAGACAGTGTGAAGAGAGCAACACTAGCAAGCAAGCGCATCTGCCTATATAGTGGAGTAGTTTTCTTTTGTCTACTGGAGCCGGCTTCACCTCATCAATGACTGTCGAGAAGTCTTCATGAACGTTCCGTGGAGGCGCAGTTGTCATCATTTTGATCTGAAACACCAGATTATAACATATAACATGAAAAAATTCCATGGGACAAGAAACCATAACCTCACTGACCCAAGGAGACAACATGAATCCCGACGGACAAACTAGACGAGTATCAAAGCTCAAATTAAAGATAAACTTGTAGAAAAGGGGTCCATCGATAGATGTCCTAATTAACATAGCCAGCTTGACCTAGATGGCAGCCGAGTAGTCTTCGTGCATGTGCTGCCAAAGACCAGAGCCTTGGAGGAACTCAGTTGTCGCTGTTTAACCCTTGCAGTGATCCAAAGCACATGACACCTAATATTGCAAGCTGACAAGAAACCTTTTTTTAGATTTCTCATCGGAACTACAGCCCTGTACAACACAACCTGCATGATATGTAGACGATAGCCAATCCAGCCATGTCTGCTGGAGTCTGGTCACATGCATGGACGAACTGATCTTCTAGGTCATGCAGGGATCATCCAGGCACCAACGTCTGTATAACACTTCTCTAGTACTATCGCTCGTCTCTCTCTTCTATTAGCTCACTTGACTTGCGGAGCCGGGGAGTGTGCCTATGGTCGGTTCTCAATTCCAGTCCCACATGTGTGTGCAAACGCAATATGACACGCGTTCCATTCGGAGAGCGGCGTGCCAGACCCATCGACCGTACGGGGTGCGACGCGAACGCGACGGGCATGCTATATACTCCATACATGTGTGCCTCCGTTTTCTTGAGGCTTTGATCAATGGCGCAATCCATGGATAGAAAATTAGTATATTGTACTATTTAAAAGTCAAGGGCAGGGCTTTCCCGCATGGTAGGCGGGGCAGTTCTGCCTAGCCGGTTCGACAGAGACGCGAGAAGATGAGGGAGTAGGCTGCTGCAAACGTAGGGCTGTGTGATTTGACATTGAGTTACTGCTATATAGGTGGGGCCCATGATTTGACTTGCCATTATCATTTTAACTGTGGCGCTACGACCGGCGTGAGTCTCCCGATTCCTGACCACCTCCATGGTATATAGGTGCCTTTCCCAATGCTCCACCATGTAGAGGCTGGCTCTTGCATGAGAGCCCACTCCTCAACTTTTTCCTTGCCTATTTCCTCCACATATGCAAAAATGCCATGTAAGCGGGCTTATAGCCCACTATTGTACTTGCTCCTATAGGTGCTAAGACTGCCACATAGGCATAAAGTCTGATGTGGCAAGTTAATTAAGAAGAAAGAGACTAGTTTGGTGACCCCAGGAAGAAACGGGTTAAGCACGTGTCCCTAGGTGAAAAGACAATTTTGAGTCTATAGCTAGTTAAATAAAGCAAACTTAGCAACAAGAAACTAAGCACCTATGCATTTGGGACTTGAGTTGTGTCGGTGGGAACGACACCTATGGGATCACAAGAATCCCTACTACGGTTGCGGGGCGCGGGGTCGTGAGAAGAGCAGATCAAACAGATAGCACACGGTTTGCTTATCCAGGTTCGGGCCGCGGGGATGCGTAAAACCCAACTCCTGCTTTGGTGGATTGTATATCTGTGTTCTTCAGCTAGCTATGGGGCGCGAGGAGCTCCAACAAGCCAAATCCCCCTCCTCGTCGCCTCGGGCCTCCATTATAGGAAAGGGGTTGCCACAGTGGCACACAGGAGGTGGAATGGGAACAGTGATGTGAGGTTATCCCTCGCATTACATGACAAGGTGCATTTAATGCGTCTTGCCCAGGTGTCCTTGCTTTATCGGGGACAGGGGAGAGCCCTGTCTCGCCCGTCACCGCTCCCTCTCGCGTCGACACGCGCCCTGGCCAGTGGCGCCCGCGGTGCCATGTAGGCAGGCAGGCAGCTGAGGTGGCACAGTGGTGGGTCTCCATGAAGATCCGCATGCCGCCACCCAGGTGCCTACCCAACTGGTTGGGTCGGCAGCTGCATGCGAACGGCGGTGGAGGTTTGACTGGCGTGGTTTGATGGTGGCCCTACGGGTGTTCTTGGCAAGGGCCTTGCCGGGGCCCCAGCAAGGGTCTTGTCATGGCGCCTGCTGTCATCCCCAGCAAGGCTCTTGCCGGGGGCCTTGTGGTCCTCCTTGGCTGGGATCCCGCCAAGGATCATCATCTTCTAAAGGGTGTATCTGATCTTGAATGTCTTCACAAAGATCTGCATGCCACCACGGGGATGTCTCCCGAATCCTTGCCCCATGGGGGCAGTGGACTCAAGGGTGACTCACTCCGTAGGTGTGGGGCGAGCTGCCACGGCAAGGGTCTTGCCGGGTTTGCTAAAACCGCCTCCCGGCAAGGATCTTGCCGGGGGGGGTCCGCTTCGTCCCCTTCGCTCTTTGTGGTCTTGGTCTTGGCGTTGTTCTGCTTCTCCTGAGCTTCGGCCTTACCTTGGCTCACCTCCCTTGCCTTGCTTAGTGTGGTGGTGCCGGTGGCTTAGACTGCCCTTGCACAGTTATAGGGGTACAAAAAGCGTACCCCTCTTTTTGTACACCGACAGGAGCCCCCGGGCCTGGGCCACACGTAAGTGCAATCGCGTCGTTGGGCTAGGCCCAAAAACGGTGCGCGGGCAGGCGGGGTGGTTTTTACCGCGATAAGTCTCTTCGCGCGCTGTGCTTCCCATGCTTCCCGCGCGTGGCGCGGCATGGGGAGGCGTGTGTGATGTGAGCGGCATGCGTGGGGCTGAGCTCTGCATTCATGCGTCACGTTGTAGTAAAGGGGGCGGTTTGTGCCTTCCCCATAAACGGAGGGAGGCGTGGAGGCGCGGCCCATTTACTGAAGGGGCTGAGGCGTGGTCTTCAAGGCGTCCACTCCCCATGATCACGGGGTGGGGAGAGGTCGCCTCACCCGTCACCTCGGTCCTGCACGCCCGCCACGTGGCTCTCATGCGCTTGGGGTGGTGAACGGTGGAGGTGGGAAACCGGGCCGCCGCGGGCTGGGGCGGCGGGTCGGTCCCAGTTCCCTGCGCCTTCCGCGTCTTGATTGGGTGAGCGGGGCGGCCGAGTCCCCACCCCGTTCCTTTATAAAGAGCGGGAGGGGGGGATGGCGTCCCGCATTCCTTCATCTCCTCCTTTCTTCAGCTTCTGCTCCCCCTTCCATCCGTCATGGAGAGAGGGAATCCTGGTCCTTCAACGGTGGCGGCGAGGGTCGCCGCTCGACAACGCGTCCCTCCTTCTCCTGCACCCGCGGTGGCAGAGCCAGCCGCGAGGGGAAGGGGGAGGGGGCGAGGCCGTTGGCGAGGCCAAGGCGCTCGGGGAAGAGGAGGACGGGGCGGCGCGCCGGCCTCGCCTCCGCCAGCAGTTCTTCCCCCCGTGGAGGGCCATGTTGGGGATGACCCTTGCGAGTTCTTCGTCAGGCTACGCCGGCCGCCTCACCGTCGCCTTTGTCTCCCGACTCCATTCGCGCGGGAGATGGAGATGGATCCACCGGAGTCGTTGTGGCTGCACATGAGGGGCTACGCGATCAGTGGCACGCGGGCCCGCATCGATTTCCCCGCCCCTCACGTGATGTATCTCCGTCGGGGATGGAAGACGTTTGCCCATATCCACCGCTTGACGGAGGGGCTCACTCTCCATTTTAAGCTGATGGAGGGTGCCCTTCTCTCTGTCATGGTCTTTGGGTGCTTTGGGACCTGTGCAAGGTGCTGCGTGGAGAGCTCTTCTGATAGTGAAGACTCTTCCTCGGGCGAGAGTGTCAGGACCCCGACTCGATGTCACATCGATCTAGCCGGTAACACCTCATATCACTTTGCGGCCTCACGCACGGTATCCCCATGGGTGTCGCCTTACCTTTGCCCGGGACCGTTTGCGCCTTTTGGCTCACGTATATGATAGTGTCGCTAGCATCCATATGATAAGGAGCCCGGGCTGACATGACTAGTCGTAAACCCAAAGTGGCACAGACTTACAGGGACAGGCATCCATGACCCAGCTTCGAACGTGTCGGTCATCAGCAAGTGGGTCCGGGCTGTAGCACTGGGCTAGCAGGACTCCGGTAAACCGGGCTGTAGCGGGCTAACAGGACTCCGGTACTCAAAGCGTGACATTTCCCCGAAGGGACAGACACAGGAACGAAGAAGGACACATGCCGGCCAGCCTAAGTGTTCCAGAGCAGTAGCAAGCTACCATGGCTCAGCGGTAACACTAGGAGACATTTCCCGGTAAGAGAGGCTACTAAAGATAAACGACTAGATAGTCAGATCCCACACATACCAAGCATTTCAATCATACACACAATATGCTCGATATGTGCAAATACAACGAAGCATCACAACATGACTCTACGACACAAGTACTTTATTTAAGGCTCAGAGAGCCATATATAACATACACAAGGTACGGGTCACACAACCCAGCATTCAAGTCATACAGTCATACAAACCAGCAGCGGAAGTAACTTGTCTGAGTACAGACAACTAGTAAAATAAAAGAGGCTTGGAAAGCCTAGCTATACTACGTGGTCCTTCACAAGCTCAGGGTCACCACCTGGGCCTTTAGCCTACTCGTTGATGTCAACGTCTACATAGAACCCATCAGAAGGGGTTGCAGCGTCTTCTGTAAAAATGTAAATTATAGCAACATGAGTACAAAGGTACTCAGCAAGACTTACATCAGATCCTACATACATGCATAGTATCAAGAAGGGTTGGTGGAGTTATTGCAGCAAGCCAGCTTTGATTCTTGGCTAGACTATCCTACGATACTCCAACTTGAAATGGTTTTGCGCACACGAGTCCACTACTCACCACTTCATCACACTACCGAGGATCCACCTCCGTCTCCCTACGGAAGAGCCATCCTCGGCACTCACACTTATCTTGAGGCTTTTAGTAGTTTCCATTTACTTGTCTATGAACTGTATAGGCAACCAAGTAGTCCTTTACCGCGGACGCGGCTATTCGAATAGATCATGTTAACCCTGCAGGG
This sequence comes from Triticum dicoccoides, assembly GCF_002162155.2. Taxonomy (NCBI): domain Eukaryota; kingdom Viridiplantae; phylum Streptophyta; class Magnoliopsida; order Poales; family Poaceae; genus Triticum; species Triticum dicoccoides. The sequence goes on from NC_041380.1 coordinate 173,676,917, forward strand.
GTGTACTTCTTCATACACGCTCTCACCACTTACCGTCATTTACACGACATGTACTCGGCAACCTTCAAGCGGAAGCCCAACGTGGGTGTCGGCCACGACCTACCTAACCACCTAAGCCTCCAGTCCAGGTTTATCGCCTATTCAGGTTCCATCCGCAGGGAGTCCGGCCGAGGTTTCCCATACGGCCCCGAACGATGTGAACAGGGTTCCCGAGATACCTAACGGGTATTCGGTACACCGTGCCACGTACCTACCGCATCACAGCCCACCCCTACGGTCAGCGCTGTCCACGGCCTCCAGTAGACTACAAACACCAGAAACTACTTGCAACTCCTGGACGGAGAACTAGGGTGAATAAGAAGCCGAGAGGGTCCATTGGTTTCGGGCCCAATGCATGGTAGTAGCTGATTCTTAAATCACACATACATATCTCAGTGCTTAAGGTCGGCTTCAATGAAACAACCCACCATGTACTCCTACATGGCCTCTCATCGATACCTTTACCAAATCGTGTTCACCACACCACTCTCGTTACCGATGTAATCATTTCACTCTAGCCCATCACCCAGATGAACCAGACCTGACACGACTCTAAGCATAGCAGGCATAGCAAGGTAGGAACAACACATACATATGGCTCAATCAACTCCTACACATGCTAATGGGTTTCATCTAGTTACTGTGGCAATGACAGGTCATGCAGAGGAAATGGGTTCAACTACCGTAGCACACAGCAGTTTGAAACGCGTTGTCTTAATGCAGTAAAAGAGAGCAGGAGCGAGAACATGGGATTGTATCGATATGATCAAATGGTTGGTTGCTTACCTGATGGTTCGATGCACTGATACGGTTCTTCGTTAGGGTAATCACGGTACTCCTCACCTGTCGCAAAGGACATCGATACACAACCATCACCAAACAATGTGCAACAATATGATGCATGCATGAAACATGGCAATATGAGTGTGTTGGGCTAATGCAACTAAAACCAGAAGGGTTTGAACAAATTTGAATCAAAGATTCAAATTTCAAAATCAAACATGGCCTTTTAAAGTGCTTTTCCTTGTTCTGCTTAAAACATCACTTTAACTTGTTTGATCATGCATGAAAATAGTACAGATGGATAGATTGGATTTTTCTGATCATTTTTCATATATAATTTGTCTAATTTGGAGTTACAGAATAAAAGTTATGAATTTTTGAAGTTTAAATGATATTCTGGAATTTCCTGATTTAAATTAAATCCAGAAATATATATATTGCGCCAGCATGATGTCAGCATGACGTCAGTGGTCAACTGTGGCTGGCTGAGGTCAAACCTGACGTGTGGGGTCCACACGTCAGTGACAGGGGGGTTTAACAGGGTTAATTTATTCCTAATTAGGGGTTAGTGGCGCTGGGGCCCACTGTCAGTGTCAGGGGGGGTTAATTAAGCGGTGATTAGCACTAATCTGACCACCTGGCCGACGGGGCCCACGCGTCAGTGACCCTGGGGGGGTCAAACCCCAGGTCAAACAGGTCAAACCCACCGGCGACATGACGCCGGCGGGGCCCGAGACGGCGGCGCGATGCGGAAACGCGCTACAGGGCACGGGCGAGGCCGTGCTTGGGCTCGTTGGAGAGCCCTTGCTCCCGCGCGTCGAACGGTGGTGGTGGCCGTGCCTGGGGTGGCCGGTACCGACGACGGCGACGACCGTGGCGGCTGCCGGAGCTCGGTTGAGCTCGGGGTCGAGGCTACAACGGCTGCGGAGATGCGGGGTTGGCACCTACGGCTTCTACGCGGTGCGGTGAGGACGTGGGTGTGCTCGGTTGGGCGCTACGGTGACTGTGGCCACGATGGCGACGAGGCACGGCGGCGGCGAGCTTCGGAGCTCAAGGGGGCAGCAGCTACGGGATGCTAGGGACAACGGGGCAAGGGGGAATCGGGTCAGTGGCTCACCGCGGAGCTGCAGGGATGGTTAGCGGGCTCGGGGACATCCGGTAGCTCCCGATTCGACGGCGACGATCTCCGGTGGCCGAGGAGGGGAACGGCGACGTGGGCGGCGATGCAGGGCTTCCCGAGGGGCTTGGCTTGGTGGGGAGGAAGAGGGGGTCGAGGCGGAGCTCCTGAGCTCAACGGAGGGGCGAGGGGTGGCCGGAGACGGCTGCTATGGCGAACGGCGGCGATGGTGGTGTTCGGCCGTGAGAGAGAGAGCGAGGGAGAGGAGGGAAGAACCGAGGGAGAGTGAGAGAGAGCAGGGGAGAGGGTGTGGCGTCGTCCGGGGCATCGAGACGAGGAGGGGAGGGCAGGCAGGCAGGCGAGCAGGTGGCGTGGCGCGGTGGCGCGCGCGCGCGCCGGCCACACTCCCCTCCCTCTGTCGAGGACGAAGACGACAGAGGAGGGAGGCGGGCTGGGCCGCCTGCTGGCTGGGCCGGCCAGCTGGCTGGGCTGCACAGGGAGGAGCCCAGGTAAGCTTCTCCCTTTTATTTATTTCTGTTTTTTTAATTTTCTGACATTTGTTTTGATTTAAATAATATATTAAATCATTTATTTACCTTATGCCAATTTTTGCAGGAGCTAGATATATTATTCCAGAGCTCCTTTATAATTGGCATAATATTTGGACATATATTAATATATATAACTAATATATTTCCAATGCAAATATTTATGCATTAATTCCAAATGCCCAAAATAAATACCTATGAGCTCTTAAAAATATTGGTTTGATTTTTATCTCTGTCCAATATTTTCAGAGAGCAACATGAGCATTTTCTTGGACCTTTTTGGAGAAATTTTTATTTGGATCATTTTCAGAAATGATTCTGAGGGTTTCACAGATCCCCATTTCAAGTTTCTGATGAAAGAGTAAACATGATGCAACACTCTAATGCATGACTAGCTAGGGTGTGACAACTCACCCCCACTCAAAAGAATCTCGTCCCGAGATTTGGGTTCCTTCGGGAAGAAGGCGGGATACTCAAGTCGAAGACGATCCTCCCTTTCCCAGGTTGCTTCATCCTCAGAATGGTGCGACCATTGAACTTTGAGAAACTTGATATTATGACGTCGGGTGGTACGTTCGGCCTGATCGAGGATACGAATGGGGTACTCTCGATATGTAAGATTATCTTGGAGATCAAGCGTTTCGTGGTCCACTTCACGGATAGGATCCGAGAAGCAACGCCTGAGTTGAGAAACGTGGAAGACATCGTGGACTCTGGAGAGGTGCGGAGGTAGTTCCAACTGGTAGGCAACTTCTCCTCGTTTGGCGAGAATGCGAAAAGGTCCAATGTAACGAGGAGCCAATTTGCCTTTGATACTGAAACGATGGGTTCCCTTCAGAGGGGTGACCCGAAGATAAGCCTTCTCGTCAACCTCAAAAGTCATAGCCTTATGTTTTCGGTCATATTGACTCTTTTGACGAGATTGGGCTGTTTTCAACTTTTCACGAACGATACGAACTTGTTCTTCTGCTTCCTGAATCATATCCGGGCCAAAGAATTGTCTTTCCCCGGTCTCTGACCAGTTAAGGGGTGTTCGACACCGTCGTCCATAGAGAACTTCAAAAGGGGCTTTACCCAAGCTAGATTGATAGCTGTTGTTGTAAGCGAATTCTGCAAATGGAAGGCACTTCTCCCAGTCCATTCCGAATGAGATAACAGAGGCTCGAAGCATGTCTTCTAGAATTTGGTTGACGCGTTCCACTTGACCACTCGACTGAGGGTGGAAGGCGGTGCTAAAGGAGAGACGGGTTCCCATAGCATTTTGGAAACTTTCCCAAAATCGAGAGGTGAAAAGACTTCCTCGATCCGAGTTAATTTCCAAAGGAACACCATGAAGAGACACTATACGGGAGATGTATAAGTCTGCCAGCTGACTAGCGGTTATACTCTCACGAACAGGTAGGAAATGGGCTACTTTGGAAAGACGATCGACAACGACGAAAATAGCATTATTCCCTCTCTTGGTCCTGGGAAAACCGGTAATGAAATCCATACCAATTTTATCCCATTTCCATTCAGGAATAGCTAAGGGTTGAAGGGTGCCAGCAGGCCGTTGATGCTCTGCTTTTACATGACGACAGACGTCGCAATTTGCAATAAACTGAGCAATTTCTCTCTTCATCCTAGTCCACCAGAACCTCTGGCGTAGGTCCTGATACATCTTAGTACTACCGGGATGAATGGTGAGAGGAGATTCATGAGCTTCCTTAAGGATCAAACGCCTCAGGTTTCGCACTTTGGGAACCACTAGTCGATTCCCGAAGTATACGACCCCTTGATCATTAATGGAGAAACAATTCACAACTCCTTTCTGGATGTTTCTCTTGATGCGGGAAATTCCCGGATCTACCTTCTGTGCTTTGATAATCTGATCCGTAAGGTTAGGTTTTGCCACCAAGGTGGAAAGAAAACCTTGACGTACAATGTGAAGGTTAAGCTTCCGAAATTCCTCATGGAGAAGCGGTTGACTTTGTTGTAACATCAGGTTGTTACAATAAGATTTACGACTTAGCGCATCAGCCATGACGTTGGCTTTCCCTGGGGTGTAGGTTATTCCTAAGTCGAAGTCTGTGATCAACTCAACCCAACGTCTCTGCCTGAGATTCAGATCCGGTTGGGTGAAAATGTACTTCAGACTTTGGTGATCAGTGAATATTTCGCAACGATTACCGAGGAGGTAATGTCGCCAGGTCTTAAGTGCATAGACTACGGCTGCAAGCTCTAGATCATGAGTAGGATAATTCTCCTCATGTGGGTGCAACTGCCGTGAAGCGTAAGCAATTACGTGTCGATCTTGCATGAGAATGCAACCTAGTCCTTGTCGCGAGGCGTCGCAGTAGATAACAAAGTCCTTGGAGAAGTCTGGCGGTACCAGTACGGGAGCAGAGGTCAGGCGTCTTTTCAGTTCCTGAAAACTGTGCTCACATTGTGGAGTCCACTCGAACTTCTTATCTTTCTTGAGGAGTTCGGTTAGAGGTTTAGCAACTTTGGAGAAGTTCTCGACAAAGCGACGACAATAGCTCGCTAAGCCCAGAAAACTCCGAACTTGCTTGACCGATTCAGGTGGAGTCCAATTAAGGACGGCTTGAACTCGCTCAGGGTTAACAGCAATACCTTTACCAGATATTACATGACCCAGATAGGTCACTTCTGATAACCAGAATTCACATTTAGAAAATTTGGCATAAAGGCGATGCTCTCGAAGTTTCTTCAACACTAGCCTTAGATGTTCGGCATGTTCTTCCTCGTTCTTGGAGTAGATGAGTATATCATCAAGGTAAACCACGACGAATTTATCCAAATACTCCATGAAGATTGAGTTCATTAACCGAGAAAAGGTGGCTGGAGCGTTGGTTAAACCGAAGGACATGACGGTGTACTCGTATTGGCCATAACGAGTAACAAAGGCCGTCTTAGGAATGTCCCCGTTTCTGATTTTGATTTGATGGTAGCCCAACCTCAAATCCATCTTGGAGAAGACTGAGGATCCAGCGAGCTGATCATACAGGTCGTTGATCCTGGGAAGCGGATATTTGTTCTTGATTGTGACCAAGTTGACAGGTCGGTAATCTACAACCATCCGGTCCGTACCATCCTTCTTCTTGACGAATAGAACGGGGCAAGCCCACGGAGATGAACTAGGGCGGATGAAACCCTTTTTCAAGGACTCATCGAGTTGTTTCTTAAGCTCGGCTAGTTCTAGTGGTGCCATTTTATAAGGTCTTCTAGCAATCGGAACGGTTCTCGGGATGAGGTCTATTACGAACTCGACATCCCTGTCAGGTGGAATACCTGGCAATTCCTCTGGAAAGACATCCGGGAAGTCACGGACTATCGGAATGTCTTCAAGGTCTGGTAAAGGGCTAGCGTTAAGAGAATATAATTGTCGCTTGGCTATTCGGGTCAAGACATTGACTATCTTCCCCGAAGGATGGGTGAGTTGAACAGTCCTAGAGAAGCAATCAATTTGGGCATGATGAGCTGACATCCAATCCATACCCAGAATGATATTAATATCTGAAGATTTAAGGGCTATCAAAGACGCGAGGAAAACAAGTCTGTCGACTTGGATTTCATTTCCATGGCTTACTCTAGAAGTTTGCCATTTGGATCCCGGAGTTTGAATTACCATAGAGGTTGGCATATCACCGAATGCGACGTTATGCAAACGAGCATAATTTTCAGATATAAAAGAATGAGAGGCTCCTGTATCGAAAAGAACAGATGACGGGTGGCAATTAACAAGAAGCGTACCGAGAACGACGTTGGGATCCTCTTGAGCTTCTTCGGCAGAGATACAGTTGACATGGCCACGTGAAGCGGTGACCGGCTTGGCGTGGAATATTTTTCCTGTCGGCTTGCCACGGCCAACAGCTTTAGCAGACTGATTGGGGTTGGTCTGGGGACACTCACGCATATAGTGACCAGATTCCCCACACTTGAAACAAGTCACGGAACTGGTACGTGGAGGAGCATTGTTGGTTGGACCCCCATAGGGCTTGGCTGGAGCAGACTGTTGAACAGGGCGAGGCGCCTGGAAAGATGGCCTCGGTGTGAACCTGGGTGGCAGGGCGGTGTTGGGTACCCACACGCGGCGTTTCTGAGGACCAGCACCGGATGAGGAACCCATATCACGGCCATGCTTGCGTGTTGCGTCATAGTCAGTCTGACCAGTTTCAGCACTGATGGCTTTGTTGACAAGTTTCTGAAAAGATGTGCACTCATGCAGACGGAGGTCACGGCGAAGCTCAGGACTAAGGCCCTTACGGAACCTTGCTTGCTTCTTGGCATCAGTAGACACTTCCTCAGTTGCATATCGTGCGAGGTTACCAAACTCCCGGCTGTAAACATCCACAGAAAGTCGGCCTTGGGTGAAACTGCAAAATTCCTCACGTTTACGGTCCATGAGACCCTCCGGAATGTGATGTTCACGGAAAGCCTCGCTGAATTCAGCCCAAGTAGTGACATGGCCCGCTGGGCGCATAGCTCCATAATTCTCCCACCATAGACTGGCGGGGCCTTCAAGATGATATGCAGCAAAGGTGACCTTGTCAGCCTCCGCTACCAGCGCGGAACGCAGTTTGTGAGCGATACTGCGAAGCCAGTCATCAGCGTCGAGAGGCTCGACGGAGTGGTGGAACGTGGGTGGATGTAATTTGATAAAATCACTGAGTGACACCACATTAGTCCTCTGATGGTGTGTTGTGTTCTGTTCAATACGCTCCAACAAACGGTTGGTCTCCCGCTTGTTTCTCTCAGCTTCCATCATAACCTCGGCTAGTGAAGGAGGATGAGGCAGATTTGCATCCCTGACTTCACTGCCTTCGGCCTGCTCTTGAGGAGCAGGGTTAGCGCGCGTGTTGACCATCCTAGGTAAACAAGGCAATGATTTAGTCAGGATGATAAAATTCCGACATAGGATATAAAATGTAAGGTATAACTCGAAATGCAAGATGATCATCCGTATGACATGGTAAATACAGAAACTGCTTCTTTATTCCATCGTCATACACACCATACAAGGTTTAGTACAAGACCAAACAAAGTACTATTACGGTGAAAAGAGGATTACATCTCATCGGAGGCATTCCAAGCTCCTATACATTATTTTTCTACTCCTCCGGAAAGAGTACAAACTAGGTCATATCCCATGAGTCACGCGGGGCGATAGACGACACAGCTAGTGCGAACTAGTGATACTACCACTAACTCAGACCGATCCGTAGTAGTCCTCGTAGAAGTCACCTCCATAGCCTGGAAGCTCAACATGATCATCCGGAAACAGACGATCTCGCGGAGCTTGTGGACCATAGGGGCTAGGATGAGGTCTTGGACCAACAGACGGTGGCCTGCGGGGACCGCGAGGTGGGGTGATGCCTCCTACATCACGCCAACCCATCACGTCTGGCAGAGCAGATCTCACAGGATAGAGATCGCGCATATCCGAATATCCAGCTTGCACCGCCGGTGCGAACCGAGTCAAAGTGGCCCAGTGGTCAGCACGGGTATTGAAGAGCTCTAACCTCAAGGCCCGATTTTCACGGTCCTTATCCTCGAGCATCTCAGCAGTGGTGCGAGTCCGTGAATCCTCCTGGGTGGGGTCAGCATAGATAGCCTGGAGATACCCTTGTGCTCCCGGAAGTGATCCTGGCATATACCGGAAATCAGAGTCCCGAAATAGACCAGATCTGACTCGCATAATGGTCATCATAGAGTAGGCGGCGTCCTGCACAGCCATCTCAATAGTAACCCCGAGTCCATAGGAGCAGTGAAGGGGCTCGGTGGATCCAGGATAAGATGGAAATATCCTGACAGTGCAGAGATACTGGCTTTGATTGAAGTCCCGAAATTGCTCTTCGACCGTGTACTCATGATACCAGCGGTATCCAGCCTCAGTCATTACCCTGACCAACTTGGCAGTATGGCCGGGTACATCTAGGCATCGAGTCAGGCGAACCACTTGATTGAGGTTGCGAGTGGCCATCTGAGAGCACAATCATAATGCAAAGGCATTAGAATTTCTAGCAAAATTTCGGCAGCATAACAGCTGTAAATGCTCAAGAAGGATTTTGAGACATTTGACAAAGGATTTCACACACACTCAACATCATCATATCAAATTCTGAGTCCATCCTAGCAACATAATATGGTAGAAGAACTGAACTAGGCTTGTATCCATCATACCTATAAGGTACTACTGATTAGTAACACGTGATCCTGATAGAGAGAATAGATCCTAATTCCTTAACCCCCGGTGGAAGAATGGACTGACTCAGATCAGAATGTCATAAGATAAAGGAGTAAAAAGAGCCTTACGTTCCAACCCACAAACAATTCCCCTACATATAACTAAAGAATTTCTAGACTCAACATCGACCAGTTTGGCTTGGAGAACCTACAGGCAGTCCGGCTCTGATGCCAACGCTGTCAGGACCCCGACTCGATGTCACATCGATCTAGCCGGTAACACCTCATATCACTTTGCGGCCTCACGCATGGTATCCCCACGGGTGTCGCCTTACCTTTGCCCGGGACCGTTTGTGCCTTTTGGCTCACGTATATGATAGTGTCGCTAGCATCCATATGATAAGGAGCCCGGGCTGACATGACTAGTCGTAGACCCAAAGTGGCACAGACTTACAGGGACAGGCATCCATGACCCAGCTTCGAACGTGTCGGTCATCAGCAAGTGGGTCCGGGCTGTAGCACTGGGCTAGCAGGACTCCGGTAAACCGGGCTGTAGCGGGCTAACAGGACTCCGGTACTCAAAGCGTGACATTTCCCCGAAGGGACAGACACAGGAATGAAGAAGGACACATGCCGGCCAGCCTAAGTGTTCCAGAGCAGTAGCAAGCTACCATGGCTCAGCGGTAACACTAGGAGACATTTCCCGGTAAGAGAGGCTACTAAAGATAAACGACTAGATAGTCAGATCCCACACATACCAAGCATTTCAATCATACACACAATATGCTCGATATGTGCAAATACAACGAAGCATCACAACATGACTCTACGACACAAGTACTTTATTTAAGGCTCAGAGAGCCATACATAACATACACAAGGTACGGGTCACACGACCCAGCATTCAAGTCATACAGTCATACAAACCAGCAGCGGAAGTAACTTGTCTGAGTACAGACAACTAGTAAAATAAAAGAGGCTTGGAAAGCCTAGCTATACTACGTGGTCCTTCACAAGCTCAGGGTCACCACCTGGGCCTTTAGCCTACTCGTTGATGTCAACGTCTACATAGAACCCATCAGAAGGGGTTGCAGCGTCTTCTGTAAAAATGTAAATTATAGCAACATGAGTACAAAGGTACTCAGCAAGACTTACATCAGATCCTACATACATGCATAGTATCAAGAAGGGTTGGTGGAGTTATTGCAGCAAGCCAGCTTTGATTCTTGGCTAGACTATCCTACGATACTCCAACTTGAAATGTTTTTGCGCACACGAGTCCACTACTCACCACTTCAATACACTACCGAGGATCCACCTCCGTCTCCCTACAGAAGAGCCATCCTCGGCACTCACACTTATCTTGAGGCTTTTAGTAGTTTCCATTTACTTGTCTATGAACTGTATAGGCAACCAAGTAGTCCTTTACCGCGGACGCGGCTATTCGAATAGATCATGTTAACCCTGCAGGGGTGTACTTCTTCATACACGCTCTCACCACTTACCGTCGTTTACACGACATGTACTCGGCAACCTTCAAGCGGAAGCCCAACGTGGGTGTCGGCCACGACCTACCTAACCACCTAAGCCTCCAGTCGAGGTTTATCGCCTATTCAGGTTCCATCCGCAGGGAGTCCGGCCGAGGTTTCCCATACGGCCCCGAACGATGTGAACAGGGTTTCCGAGATACCTAACGGGTATTCGGTACACCGTGCCACGTACCTACCGCATCACAGCCCACCCCTACGGTCAGCGCTGTCCACGGCCTCCAGTAGACTACAAACACCAGAAACTACTTGCAACTCCTGGATGGAGAACTAGGGTGAATAAGAAGCCGAGAGGGTCCATTGGTTTCGGGCCCAATGCATGGTAGTAGCTGATTCTTAAATCACACATACAGATCTCAGTGCTTAAGGTCGGCTTCAATGAAACAACCCACCATGTACTCCTACATGGCCTCTCATCGATACCTTTACCAAATCGTGTTCACCACACCACTCTCGTTACCGACGTAATCATTTCACTCTAGCCCATCACCCAGATGAACCAGACCTGACACGACTCTAAGCATAGCAGGCATAGCAAGGTAGGAACAACACATACATATGGCTCAATCAACTCCTACACATGCTAATGGGTTTCATCTAGTTACTGTGGCAATGACAGGTCATGCAGAGGAAATGGGTTCAACTACCGTAGCACACAGCAGTTTGAAACGCGTTGTCTTAATGCAGTAAAAGAGAGCAGGAGCGAGAACATGGGATTGTATCGATATGATCAAATGGTTGGTTGCTTACCTGATGGTTCGATGCACTGATACGGTTCTTCGTTAGGGTAATCACGGTACTCCTCGGAGGCAGAACCTGTCGCAAAGGACATTGATACACAACCATCACCAAACAATGTGCAACAATATGATGCATGCATGAAACATGGCAATATGAGTGTGTTGGGCTAATGCAACTAAAACCAGAAGGGTTTGAACAAATTTGAATCAAAGATTCAAATTTCAAACTCAAACATGGCCTTTTAAAGTGCTTTTCCTTGTTCTGGTTAAAACATCACTTTAACTTGTTTGATCATGCATGAAAATAGTACAGATGGATAGATTGGATTTTTCTGATCATTTTTCATATATAATTTGTCTAATTTGGAGTTACAGAATAAAAGTTATGAATTTTTGAAGTTTAAATAATATTCTGGAATTTCCTGATTTAAATTAAATCCAGAAATATATATATTGCGCCAGCATGACGTCAGCATGACGTCAGTGGTCAACTGTGGCTGGCTGAGGTCAAACCTGACGTGTGGGGTCCACACGTCAGTGACAGGGGGGGTTTAACAGGGTTAATTTATTCCTAATTAGGGGTTAGTGGCGCTGGGGCCCACTGTCAGTGTCAGGGGGGGTTAATTAAGCGGTGATTAGCACTAATCTGACCACCTGGCCGACGGGGCCCACGCGTCAGTGACCCTGGGGGGGTCAAACCCCAGGTCAAACAGGTCAAACCCACCGGCGACATGACGCCGGCGGGGCCCGAGACGGCGGCACGATGCGGAAACGCGCTACAGGGCACGGGCGAGGCCGTGCTTGGGCTCGTTGGAGAGCCCTTGCTCCCGCGCGTCGAACGGTGGTGGTTGCCGTGCCTGGGGTGGCCGGTACCGACGACGGCGACGACCGTGGCGGCTGCCGGAGCTCGGTTGAGCTCGGGGTCGAGGCTACAACGGCTGCGGAGATGCGGGGTTGGCACCTACGGCTTCTACGCGGTGCAGTGAGGACGTGGGTGTGCTCGGTTGGGCGCTACGGTGACTGTGGCCACGACGGCGACGAGGCACGGCGGCGGCGAGCTTCGGAGCTCAAGGGGGCGGCAGCTACGGGATGCTAGGGACGACGGGGCAAGGGGGAACCGGGTCAGTGGCTCACCGCGGAGCTGCAGGGATGGTTAGCGGGCTCGGGGACGTCCGGTAGCTCCCGATTCGACGGCGACGATCTCCGGTGGCCGAGGAGGGGAACGGCGACGTGGGCGGCGATGCAGGGCTTCCCGAGGGGCTTGGCTTGGTGGGGAGGAAGAGGGGGTCGAGGCGGAGCTCCTGAGCTCAACGGAGGGGCGAGGGGTGGCCGGAGACGGCTGCTATGGCGAACGGCGGCGATGGTGGTGTTCGGCCGTGAGAGAGAGAGCGAGGGAGAGGAGGGAAGAACCGAGGGAGAGTGAGAGAGAGCAGGGGAGAGGGCGTGGCGTCGTCCGGGGCATCGAGACGAGGAGGGGAGGGCAGGCAGGCAGGCGAGCAGGTGGCGTGGCGCGGTGGCGCGCGCGCGCGCCGGCCACACTCCCCTCCCTCTGTCGAGGACGAAGACGACAGAGGAGGGAGGCGGGCTGGGCCGCCTGCTGGCTGGGCCGGCCAGCTGGCTGGGCTGCACAGGGAGGAGCCCAGGTAAGCTTCTCCCTTTTATTTATTTCTGTTTTTTTAATTTTTTGACATTTGTTTTGATTTAAATAATATATTAAATCATTTATTTACCTTATGCCAATTTTTGCAGGAGCTAGATATATTATTCCAGAGCTCCTTTATAATTGGCATAATATTTGGACATATATTAATATATATAACTAATATATTTCCAATGCAAATATTTATGCATTAATTCCAAATGCCCAAAATAAATACCTATGAGCTCTTAAAAATATTGGTTTGATTTTTATCTCTGTCCAATATTTTCAGAGAGCAACATGAGCATTTTCTTGGACCTTTTTGGAGAAATTTTTATTTGGATCATTTTCAGAAATGATTCTGAGGGTTTCACAGATCCCCATTTCAAGTTTCTGATGAAAGAGTAAACATGATGCAACACTCTAATGCATGACTAGCTAGGGTGTGACAGAGAGTGACGAGGAGGACAGCTGCAACGATGACGAGGGTAGTAGGCGACAGGATGACGGGTCCGATTAGGTGTTGGGTGCCGCTCCGTGCGGCACCGGCGACCCCATCATCTGCGTCGCCGGCTCCCTGAACTTCCCGGGGTCATCTCCTTGGGCGGCTGGCGTTGGGAGGCTGCAGAAGAGGAAGAGGGCGGGCAGCAAGGCCGTCAAGTCAGAGTACGCGGGCACCAACGCCTTCGACGCATGCTGACGTCATGCCGCCTCGTCTTCGAGCTCTGCTTCTGGCGCCGCCATCACCATCCAGCCTTCGGACGGCCACCGAGATGTTCTCTTGGTGTCTTCTACCACCCGTAGCTCGCCTAGGCGCCCCTTTTGCCCTTTTCGCCTCCTTGACCTGCCTCCTGAGGAGAGGGACAAGAAAGGGATTACAGGCACCTTATCTCTTTTTAGTTTGTAAGCCTTCGGGCCTTAGCTGAATTTAAAACTTGTAATCCCATCATTCATGTTTTTCATTCCCTATGGACTGTACCTGAGTGGAATGTTTTTAATGAAAAAGGGATGCTTGCCGGGTCATTTGTTTGTGGGTAGAACCCACGACAAGGAGTAAATCCTTGATATCTTCAAGATAAAAATTTCCTTGCCCGGCAATAGGCCTTGCCGTCTTCCCACTTCGCTCAACCTTCCTCACGCCTTTGGCGGAGGCAGGGATGAGGCGGGTTCTGGCTCCTTGTTTCATCCTTTCGCTGCCGTGACTACGACCAAACTTGGCCCCAGGAACGTGCCCTAGGGCCTTGAGTTATGGGAGCACGGTAGCTTAGGGGAAAACGAGGTTTCACATACCTCAGTCCATAATGGAATGCATGATAAGGGATGAAGAACTTATCTGAAGATGCAGCCCCCAGCAACTCTGGTTCGCCGTGGGTGAATCTTTGCTCTTGCAGCCCCCGGCAATGCTGGCTTGCCGGGGGCTAGATGCTGGTATGTTCATCTTCTTTTCCTCCCCAAGTGGTTCGGCAAGGATATTCGTGTGTCCTGTGAACCAATGAAGACAAAAGAAAGACAAAGAGACGCACACTCGACCTCTAAGCTAGGGGTTAGTCGCCGCTAAGCACTATCAACCCTACCCAAGGACGAGACTCGACCTAGCATGCATGCTATAACTTAGGGCGCCAGCGCTTCATTTACTTGTGCTCAGGGTCTGCGCCTGGCTTTGTACAAAGGGTTACATGCATCGTTGGCAATGCTTGTACAAAAGGTGGCTTGCCGGGGGCCCGGCAAGCCGCGCCTCATGGGTAAAACTTGCGAAGATGCTCAATGTTCCAGGAGTTACTCACTGGAACGGCATCTTCAGTCTCCAGGCGGACTGCGCCGGGCCTGGTGACTCGTATTACCCGATAAGGGCCTTCCCACTTTGGTGTCAACTTGTTGGAATTCTTGGCCGATTGAACGCGCCGAAGGACAAGGTTGCCTTCCTCAAGGCTTCGGGCATGAACCTTGCGGCTATGGTAGCGGCACAAGGCTTGCTGGTAGCGTGCTGCTCTCACAGCCGCCCGAAGACGATCTTCCTCAAGGAGCATTGCGTCATCTTGCCGCAGTTGCTCTTGCTCAAGCTCATCATAAGCGAGCACTCGAGGTGACCCGTATATGAGTTCAGTGGGGAGAACTGCTTCTGCCCCGTATACCAGGGCAAAGGGTGTCTGGCCGGTGGCTTGATTTGGCGTCGTCCTAATCGACCAAAGAACCATCGGCAACTCATCAATCCAGTGCCTTCCACTCTTGTGCAGCCTATCAAAGGTCTTGGTCCTTAAGCCTCGCAGTACTTCAGCGTTTTCCCTCTTAGGTTGACCATTGCTTCATGGGTGAGCAATGGAAGCGAAACAGACTTTGTTGCCGAGGTCTTGGATATATTGCATGAAGGTGCGGCTTGTTAACTGTGTGCCGTTGTTGGTGATGACCCTGTTGGGTACACCAAAACGGCACACTGGTCCTTTGAAGAACTTGACGGCTGACTGAGCTGTGACCTTCCTCACTGCCTCCACTTCCGGCCACTTTGTGAACTTGTCGATTGCAACGTACAAGTACTCAAAGCCCCCTACAGCGCGGGGGAAAGGGCCCAGTATGTCGAGCCGCAAACTGAGAAGAGCCAGGAGAGAGGAATGGTTTGAAGGGCTTGAGCTGGCTGATGAAGCTTCTTTGAATGGAACTGACACGCTTCACACCTGGTGACTAGTGTCGTCGCATCCTGGAGGGCGGTGGGCCAGAAGAAACCTTGCCGAAATGCCTTGCCGGCAAGGGCCCTTGACCCGATGTGGGATCCACATATGCCTCTGTGTATCTCCGCCAATAGCTCCAGTCCTTCCTCCCGAGGGACACACTTAAATTTCACGCCATTCGTCCTCTTTATGTATAGGACGTCATCGACGAACTGGTACATGGTAGAGCGACGGGTTACTTTTTCCGCTTCTTCCTGCTCTTCAGGAAGTTCCCCTGTTTGGAGGAATCGGACGGTATGTTGTGCCCACGCTGGAGCCTGGGGCTCAACGGCGAGGACTAAAGGCATTTCCTCCACTATAGGAGCGGCTGTCTCGATGGCAAGAGCTTGACGCTACGCCGGAGCTAGCCGTCTCGTGGCGAGCTCAGTGTCCCCGGCAACATCCTTGCCGGCAGCTCCGGGGAGCTCGGCAGGAAAGTACTTGCCGGGTCCTGATTTCCTTCTCTTGTTCAGCTCTGTTGGTGGATCAACGGATGGCTGAGTTAGCTGGAGCACAAAGGTACCTGGTTCCACAGGTAGCTTAAGGGCAGCGCGTTTTGATAGGTAATCAGCGATATCGTTCTCTGCTCGAGGAACGTATTCAGCCTGTATACCGTCAAAACGCTCTTCCAGCTTTCTCACTTCATCGACGTAGGTCTTCATCAATGGGCTCTGGTAGTCCTTGTTGACTTGCTTGACGACGAGCTGGGAGTCGCCCCTGACGATGAGCTTCTTGATTCCGAGGTCCGCCGCGATCCTAAGACCGGCGAGCAGCCCTTCGTACTCTGTCGTATTGTTTGTTGACACCTCCCTGGGGAAGTGCATCTGGATCACATACTTGAGGTGCTCTCCGGTGGGCGCGACAAGCAGTACGCCAGCCCCGGTGCCGTGTAAGGAGAAAGCTCCATCAAAGTACATGATCCAACTGCAACTTGCCTCCTTGCCGGGGAGAGCAGTCTCTTGGGCTTCTTCGTCAGGCATTGCAATCCATTCTGCAATGAACTCTGCCAGGACTCGGCTCTGGATTGTCGAAGTACTTTCAAACTTGAGGCCAAAGCTGGACAGCTCCAGTGCCCATTCCACAATTCTTCCCGTTGCATCTGGATTGTGCAATATCCATTGCAGAGGGAGGCGAGTGACGACAGTGATCTCGTGTGAGCTTCCTCGAGGCCATAAGAAGGCCGAAGAGCAGTTTCTGCACGCCGGAGTACCTTGATCTAGCTCCCTACAGGAGGGAACTAACAAAGTAGACCGGGTGCTGCATCATTTTCTTGTTCGGCGGCACTTCAACTGGCTGTGTCTTCTCTGCATTGGTGGTTTCGGGCTCTGTCGCTGCCATTACCTCGTTATCAACCTCTCTCTGTGCCACTAGTGCGGCGTTGACCACCTGGTTTGTTGCCGCCAGGTATAGCAGCAACGGCTCCTGTGGCCTAGGCGTAACTAGTATTGGCGCGGAGGAGAGGTACTTCTTCAAATCTTGCAATGCTGCTTCGGCTTCTGGCGTCCACTCCATCGGGCCCGCCTTTTTCAGGATCTTTGAAAAAGGGAAGGGCGCGCTCGGCAGACTTGGAAATGAATCTGCCCATGGCGGCGATGCAACCAGCAAGCCGACACACATCCTTGATTCGCTTGGGTGCTTCAATCTACTCTATAGCTTTGATCTTGTCCGGATTGGCCTCTATCCCACGCTGTGACACAAAGAACCCGAGAAGCTTGCCGAACGGGACGACAAAGACGCACTTCTCAGGGTTCAGCTTGAGATTGATCTTGCGCAGGTTTGCAAATATTTCTTGCAAATCCGGTATGAGGGTTTCCCTGTACTTGGTTTTGACCACTATGTCATCCATATAAGCTTCCATATTTCTATGGAGCTGGGGTTCAAAACCAATCTGGACCGCCCTTGCAAACGTCGAACCAGCACTCTTCAACCCGAAAGGCATCCGCATGAAACAATACGTACCACATGGGTGATGAATGCTTGTAACACCCCGGATGTAACTTTCCCAATTTGTACTCCAACTCTTGCCGTTTCCGGCGTTAAGTTATATTTATTTCTCGGGTTCGGGTCTTTGTCTCCGTGTGTTGTTGTCTTTGTCATGCATCTCATATCATGTCATCATGTGCATTGCATTCGCATACGTGTTCATCTCATCCATTCGAGCATTTTCCCCGTTGTCCGTTTTGCATTCTGGTGCTTCGTTCTCCTCCGGTGGCCATTTCTAGCTTTCTTTCGTGTGTGGGAATTCAACATTTCCGGATTGGACCGAGACTTGCCAAGCGGCCTTGGTTTCTACCGGTAGACCGCCTGTCAAGTTTCGTACCATTTGGACTTCGTTTGATACTCCAACGGTTAACCGAGGGACCGAAAAGGCCTCGTGTGTGTTGCAGCCCAACACCCCTCCAATTTGGCCCAAAGCCCACCAAACCCTGCTCCTTGTCCTAGAGCGTTCGATCACGATCGCGTGGCCGAAAACCGCACCTCATTTGGACTCTCCTAGCTCCCTCTACCTATATATATGTGATCCCCTCCGAAACATTCGCGGTACAAACCCTAGTCCTCTTCCACCTCGCGCCCGGACGTTTCTTCCACCGACGGACACGTCCGCCTCCACCTCGCTCCGGCCAGTGGCGTCGCTCCACGTCATCCCCGCCGCCGCTCCAAGCCAATAGGCGCCCGCCACCTCACCCGGCAGCTCTCTCTCTCTCCGCGTGGCCCGCGGGGCCCAGATCCGGCCCGCGCGGGCCCAGTCGCCGCCGCCGCCCGAGGCTCC
>NC_041380.1:173695437-173705136 GCF_002162155.2 Triticum dicoccoides
CGCGCCGCCGCCCCGCCGCAGCCGCTTCGCCGCCGCCCGCCGTAGCTCGCCACGCCGCCCGCCGTTGCCGCCCGCCGCGCCGGTAGCCCGCCGCCTCGCCGGCGCCGCGGCCGACGCCCGCCACCACCGGCCGGCCGGCTCCGCCGCCCTCTCCACCGACCTCCTCGCCGCCCCGGTCATCCTCTCCCCCTCCGGCGTCGTCCTCCTTCCCGGTGAATAGGAACTCCGGCGAGACTCCGGCGAGTGCATCGGGAACCGCGCTGGATCTGGATCTGAAAATATCTCGGTTGACTTTTTCCCTCCGAACCCTAATTTTTATGCAAACTTTGACCTGCCGTATCTCCGCATCCGTAGCTCCGATTTAAACATATAGTATATCAAAATGTTCGTCTCGACGAGTACATCATTTCTTTCAATTTCATCATTTGCATTTGAGTTCATCTTGATGCCTGAAATGCTGTTAGAAGGAGGCTTCGTGAGTTAATTGTCAGATCTGCTAGTTCATCTTAGACTTTTGTCATTTTTGCCATGATTGTTGTGTGCATGATATGCCTGTGAGTCCTTCGTATGTTTTGTTAAGGATTTTGTCTTCTTTCCAGAGGTGCAACCCATGCATTTTTAGGATGTGTGTGCTGACTTGTGCAAGCTTGCAAAGTGAGGCACCCGGTAAATCTGTTTTCAGGGACTTAGTAGTTTTCACTAAGTCTGAGATTATTTAGTTCATGATGCCATATGTTCAGCTTGTTTCCTAGTTATCCGTGCATCTTTTGAGGATGATCTATAAAGGACTTTTTAATCTTGTTATGCTCTATCCATCCATATATTTTTTTGCAATTATGGAGCACCCTAGCTTGAGTCAATCGAGCTCTACTTTTGCTTCGTGGTGAATCTGGGAAGATCGTCAACTCGTTTGCGATTTTGCCGCTGCTATTGTAGTTAATCCGTGCATGATATGCCATTGTTCTTGCCATGTCTAACTTGTATGTTGTGCCTTCTTAGTGGATGTATTCTTGCCTTGCCATGACTTGCACCGTAGTGAGTGCATCGAGCTTGTTTACATGCCTTCGTGAGTTATATTTCAGCATGTCTCAGTTTTCACCAAGTCTGAAAACTGATTGTGTTTTAGCTATGTTCGTGTGCTTATTAGTATATTTTGTGATCCCTTTTGGCCCCAGGTCACTTAGGGACTTTTGTTAAGCTTGTTGAGTAGCTCCATGCCATGTTCTTACTTGTCTTAATCATGTCATGTATCATGTTGTTTTGCTGCTCCGAAGAGGGCTTCGTGATCTGAAATTTCAGACAAGTGTTAATTTCACTAAGTCAGGAATCTGTTTTGCATTTGCGTTTTTGCCATGCTTGTTTGAACCTCATAATGGATGAATTGACCGTGGCTCAGTGCTAGTCTTTTGTTAAGCATCTTGTGTGCATCCCTTTCATGTATTTTGTTGCCATGTTTGGTGGCTGTAGCATGTTCGTTTCGTTGCCTTTAGATGCCTACTTGCTGTAAATCGCAGACCGGAGTCAATTTTGAAACGCTTGCCATTTCGAAACCGTAACTCCGTTTCCAATGATCTTTATATCGTTTTCAAGCGATTTCATCCCCTCTTTCCAGTGGCACCCTTGGAATTCCAAGTTGAGGCCAGGTTCATGCATTTCCTATCATATCTTGCATTTTGCATCCCGCATCACATCCCGCATAGCATATCATCATTGCATCATAACGCTTGATCCTTGCACGTGGTTGATTGTGTCCTTGTTGCTTGTTTGTCTTGTTTGGGTAGAGCCGGGAGACGAGTTCGCTACCGAGGAGCCCGTTGAGTTTGCTCGTGAGGATCCAGTCAACTCTAACAACTGTGCAGGCAAGATGATCATACCCTCGAAATCACTACTATCTTTGCTATGCTAGTTTGCTCGCTCTTTGCTATGCCAATGCTACGATGCCTACCATTTGCTTGTCAGCCTCCCAATTGCCATGTCAAACCTCTAACCCACCTTGTCCTAGCAAACCGTTGATTGGCTATGTTACCGCTTTGCTCAGCCCCTCTTATAGCGTTGCTAGTTGCAGGTGAAGATTGGAGTCGTTCCTTGTTGGAACATTTATTTACTTGTTGGGATATCATTTTATTGCCATGTTATCTTAATGCATCTATATACTTGGTAAAGGGTGGAAGGCTCGGCCTCTCGCCTAGTGTTTTGTTCCACTCTTGTCGCCCTAGTTTCCATCATATCGGTGTTATGTTCCCGGATTCTTGCGTTCCTTACGCGGTTGGGCTATAATTGGAACCCCTTGATATTTCGCCTTGATTAAAGCTTGTCCAGCAATGCCCAACATTGCTCTTACCATTTTCCACCTAGCCTTTTCTTTCCCTTGGGTTCTGCAGACTCAAGGGTCATTTTATTTTAACCCCCCCCCGGCCAGTGCTCCCTCTAAGTGTTGGTCCGAACTGAGCTGCCTACGGGCCACCTCGGGGAAACTTGAGGGTTGGTTTTACTCGTAGCTAGTCTCATCTGAGTGTGCCCTGAGAACGAGATATGTGCAGCTCCTATCGGGATTTGTCGACACATTCGGGCGGTGTTGCTGGTCTTGTTTTAACCTGTCGAAGTGTCTTGAGTTACCGAGATACTGAGTCTGATCGGAATGTCTTGGGAGGAGGTCTATTCCTTCGTTGACCGTGAGAGCTTGTCATGGGCTAAGTTGGGACTCCCCTGCAGGGATTGAACTTTCGAAAGCCGTGCCCGCGGTTATGGGCAGATGGGAATTTGTTAATGTCCGGTTGTAGATAACTTGAACCTTAATTAATTAAAATGAATCAACTGAGTGTGTTACCATGATGACCTCTTCTCGACGGAGTCCGGGAAGTGGACACGATGTTGGAGTAATGTTTGCGCAGGTTGCTCTCTAGTTTCTCGCTCGCGCTTTGCCTCCTCTTCTCGCTCTCTTTTGCGAATAAGTTAGCCACCATATATGCTAGTCGCTTGCTGCAGCTCCACATATATTTGCCTTACCCCTTCCTATAAGCTAAATAGTCTTGATCGTGAGGGTGCGAGATTGCTGAGTCCCTGTGGCTCACAGATTACTATAACTCCAAATGCAGGTCCAGGTGATTCTGCTCCAGGTGACGAGTACGAGCTCAAGTGGGAGTTCGACGAGGACTCTCAGTGATACTACATTTCCTTTCCCGATGATCAGTAGTGGTGTCCAGTTGGGGGTGATTGGGACCGTTGTCGCATGTTGGGTTTTCTTCTATTTTGGCGCTGTAGTCGGGCCATGAGTGTTTTGGTTGATGTAATGTTATTTATGTACTTGATTGACGTGGCGAGTGTAAGCCAACTATGTTATCTCCCCTTTATTATTCATATTACATGGGATGTTGTGAAGATTGCCTAACTTGCGACATATACCTTCAATGCGATTATGTCTCTAAGTCGTGCCTCGACACGTGGGAGCTATAGTTGCATCGAGGGTGTTACAAGTTGGTTATCAGAGCCTTCCCCGACCTTAGGAGCCCCATTGCTTGATCGTTTTTAGCGCCCGAGTTGTGTCTAGAAAAAAATGTTTTGAGTCCTTAGGAATTATATTTCGGAGAGCTTAGAATTCTTTTTACTTCCCAGTCTCCTCATTGCTCTGGTAAGGCATCCTGACGTAGAGTTTTGACTCTTCTCTTCTCAAATTTCACTAAAAAAAATTTAGGATCACGCGAGTATCTTGGAATCGTTCCGATGGCTTATGATGAGAACATTGTCTTGGTGCCTCCTGTCAGGGGTTTAGTGGAAGTGTCCCGTGGAGTTGAGCTCTGAGGTGTTGTCATCATAATTTTATCGTTGCAATTCTGGAATACTTGAGATATGTTCGCCGACATCGAAAATCTCTTTTATGCAGTTCGTTGGTGAGATAACCTCGACGCCACCCAGTACTGGGGCGGGAGTTCGGGAGTATCGCCATAACTTGTATAACGGATGCTTTTCGAAGGTTGAGGTAGATGGTTTCCGAAGTTTTCTTGGTTATGTGTTGAAGGATGGATACAGCTGGATGTAGGATTTGCTAGTTTGGGTGAGATATTATGCTTCCCCTGTATCCCCAACACCTGATTGCATAACCGGAAAGGTTCGGGAGTTTCATAGGTGGGAATTCTAGTAGCTCTAGTTCTTCTTCCATGGATATTGGTTTGAGATTGGGATTTCTTACCGATTATTCGTTCTTGATCCGTAACTTGTTGGTTTATTTCTCTACCGTAATTCTACATGGCTTCTCAATTTATGGATATGTGACCATTTCAAGAGGAATGCATTCGTTCATTTTGTTCGGAAGTGAAGACTATATGTTGCAATTTTCATTCCGTTGGATTCAGCTTCAATATTTATCTGTCAATGTGCTAATGGTGGTCAACCTCTTCAGGATGGCTCCTCCAACGCGCACGACTCCGAATCCTGATCCGCCACCGCCTCCACCTCCTCCAGAGGCATGGCAAGCTATGATGGCCGCAACCAATGCAAACACACAGCTGATCATGCAAATTCTTCAAGAGCGCAATCAAGGCAGTCAAGGGAATCAAGGCAGCAATCAGAGTCACTTTGCTACACTCAACCAGTTCCTTGCTAACGGGCCAAAGACTTTCAGCAATTGTGTTGAGGCAACCGATGCTGACGATTGGCTTGTGGATCTGTGTAAGCATTTCGAGTGCAGCAACATCAGGCCTGAGGACTTTGTGAAGTTCGCTTCCTTCCAACTCAAAGATCAAGCTGCAGAATGGTTACAGTAGTACTAGGATTCTAGAGGTGGAAGTGTTATCACTTGGGATGATTTCCGTCGAGATTTCCGAGCTCATCATATTCCGCAGAGCGTGGTTGAAAGCAAGCATGAGGAATTCCGCAATCTGAAGCAAGGCTCTTTGTCTGTCTATGACTACAACAAGTTCTTCCAGAAGCTCGCCGGCTTTGCCAAGCAGGACGTCCCTGATGAGAAGAGCATGATATATCAGTTCAGGGGTGGCCTCGGAGAAGATATTCAGCTTGCTCTTGTCCTCTTCGAGCCCTTGAGATACGATGAGTTCTACAACATGGCACTGAAGCAAGAGGCTGCTCAGTTGAGGTGTGATGCTTCTAGGAACCGAGTCAGAGATGCTACTCCTTCTTCCTCTACTCAAGTGGCCAAGCAGCAGAAGTTTTTGCTTCCTCCTCCTCCGTTCCATCAGCCGTTTCAGCAGAAGAGCAAAGGTGGCAGTGGTTCTTCCCACCCACCCAACCCTGGCTTTCAGAACAAGACTTCGTCTCAAGCTCCAAGATCGAGTGCTCCGTATCACCGTCCGCTTTCAGAGGTCACGTGCAACAAGTGCCAACAGAAGGGTCACTATGCCAACAAGTGTCTGAACCAGAGGCGTCTTCCTCTTCCTCCTCCTGTCAGATCGGCAAGTACAGCTGTGGTCAAGCATAACCCCAAGCATGCCAAGGTCAATTTGATGAATGCAGCTCAGGCAGAGGACTCGCCAGATGTGATCATGGGTAACCTTCCTGTTAATGATATTCCCGCAAAATTACTTTTTGACTCTGGTGCATCGCATTCCTTCATGTCATTCCCATTTGCATCGGAGAACAATTTTAGTACTAAGGCTTTGCCTAGATCTATGCAAGTCGTCTCTCCGGCTAAGCGTCTGAGTTGGTTCCGGATATTTTTATCTTGATGGGTGATTTCAAGTTTCTGGCTTCTCCAATGGTTCTTGGTAACTCGGATATTGATCTTATTCTCGGGATGAATTGGCTTTCTAAGCACAAGGCTCAGCTTGATTGTGCAGCCAGGCAGATTCAATTGACTCATTCATCTGAGGATGTAATTGTCTTTGCCGCTCGGGATAATTCCATCCGTCTGTTTTCTCTCAATGAGAAGAGTGAATCGGATGCCATCTCTCAAATTCCAATCGTTTGCGAATATCAAGACGTCTTTCCAGAAGAGCTCCCAGGAATGCCTCCGCACCGGCCAGTTGAATTCGTTATTGAACTTGAGCCTGGCACGGAACCTGTGTGCAAACGTCCTCACAAGCTCGGTCCTGAAGAGTTGAAGGAGCTGAAGAAACAACTCGATGAGCAAGAGAGAATAGGTCTCATCCGGCCTAGTTTTTCTCCGTGGGGTTGTGGTGTTCTTTTTGTGAAGAAGAAGGATGGAACGGACAGACTTTGTGTTGATTACCGTCCAGTGAACAAGAAGACCATCAGGAACAAATACCCACTTCCCAACATCAATGAGCTGTTCGAACAACTCAAAGGTGCTCAAGTATTCTCCAAGCTTGATCTCCGTATGGGATATCACCAGATTCGCATTCGTGAAGAAGATATTCCCAAGACAGCATTCAGAACAAGCTTTGGTTCATATGAATACACTGTCATGTCTTTTGGCCTCGCCAACGCTCCTCCGACGTTCTCTCGCATGATGAACTTCATCTTCAACGCCTACACCAATGACTTCGTTTTGGTCTATCTCGACGACATTCTGGTTTTCTCGAAGAACAAGGAAGATCATGCCAAACACTTTCATTTGGTTCTTGATAAGCTCAGGGAACATTAGTTCTACGCCAAGTTCTCCAAGTGCGAATTTTCGCTCGATGAGGTTCTTTATCTTGGTCATATCATCTCTGCCAAGGGCATTTCCGTGAATCCTGAGAAGGTGTCCGCAATTGTGAATTGGGAACCTCCTCATACCGTGAAGCAACTCCGTAGTTTCCTCGGTCTCGCAAGCTATTGCCGAAGATTCGTTGAAAACTTTTCTAAGATCGCGAAGCCTCTCTCTAATCTTGTTCAGAAGCACGTCAAGTATGTTTGGTCTCCGGAGTGTGATATTGCTTTCAACACTTTGAAAGAGAAGTTGATCACTGCTCCAGTTCTGACTCCACCTGATGAATCCAAGCCATACGAGGTCTTTTGTGATGCCTCTCTCCAAGGTCTTGGCGCAGTATTGATGCAAGAAAAGAAAGTTGTTGCTTATACATCTCGCCAGTTGAAGCCTAATGAGAAGAACTACCCACTCATGATCTCGACTTGGCGGCAGTTGTGCATGCTCTTTTGACTTGGAGACATCTTCTATTGGGAAGAAAAGTGGACATTTTCACTGATCACAAGAGTCTCAAGTACATCTTCACTCAGCCTAATCTCAACCTCAGGCAAACTCGATGGGTCGAAATGATTCAAGAGTATAATCCGAGTATTGAGTATACTCCAGGCAAGGCAAATGTGATTGCTGACGCTTTGAGCAGGAAAGCGTATTGCAAGAGTCTGATTCTTATGCCTTATCAACCCGAGCTTTGTGAAGCTTTCCGCAAACTTAATCTGCAAGTTGTTCCTCAAGGTTTCCTCGCCAACCTTCAAGTCTCTCCTACCTTAGAACACCAGATTCGCCAAGCCCAGCTTCTTGATGCTATGGTGAAAAAGGTGAAGATTGGGATTGCTAAGAGTCAGTCCAAGTACAAGTGCTACCGCCTTGATGACAAGGACACTCTCTTCTTCGACGATCGTATTGTTGTGCCCAAAGGTGACCTCTGTAAAGTGATCATGAACGAGGCTCACAATTCTCTCCTCTCCATCCACCCTGGGATCACGAAGATGTATCAGGACCTTAAGCAAGCTTATTAGTGGACTCGAATGAAGCGCGAGATCGCTCAATTCGTGAATGAATGTGATGTCTGCAGAAGAGTGAAGGCAGGACACCAAAGGCCAGCAGGTCTCCTCCAACCTCTTGCCATTCCAGAATGGAAGTTTGACCACATTGAGATGGACTTCGTAACTGGGTTTCCAAAGTCCAAGCGTGGCAATGATGCTATATTCATTGTTATCGACAAACCCACAAAGTGGCTCACTTTCTGCCTATCAAAGAGTCGATCACTGCAGCTCAATTGGCGGAACTCTATACCTATCGAATTGTCTCTCTGCACGGTATTCCTCAACTGATCTCTTCAGACCGTGGCAGCATCTTTACCTTGAAGTTTGGGGATTCTTTTCAGAAGGCCATGGGCACTAACATCCACTTCAGCACAGCTTTTCATCCTCAAACAAGCGGTCAAGTCGAGCGTGTCAACCAGATTCTTGAAGATATGCTCAGGGCTTGTGTGATCTCCTTCGGCATGAAATGGGAGGATTGTCTTCCTTATGCTGAATTCTCATACAACAACAGTTTTCAAGCAAGTTTGGGCAAGGCCCCATTTGAAATTCTGTATGGCAGGAAGTGCCGTACCCCTCTCAACTGGTCTGAAACCGGTGAACGTCAGCTGCTGGGTAATAACTTAATCACAGAGGCAGAAGAAATGTGCAAAGTCATTCGTGATAACCTCAAAGCAGCCCAATCCCGCCAGAAGAGCTACTATGATAGTAAGCACCGTGATTTGGCTTTCGAGATCGGAGATCATGTTTACCTTCGTGTCTCTCCTATGAAAGGTACTCGTCGCTTCGGTATCAAAGGGAAGCTTGCCCCTAGATACGTGGGACCTTTCAAGATTGTCAGCAAGAGAGGCGACCTCGCCTATCAACTCGAGCTTCCTTCAAACTTCGCAAATATTCATGACGTGTTCCATGTCTCTCAGCTTCGAAAGTGCTTCAAGACTCCTGACCGCACCGTCAACTTCGAGGACATTGAGCTCCAAGAAGATCTCTCTTATCGTGAGCACCCAGTTGCTATTCTTGAAGAGACTGAACGCAAGACTCGCAACAAGTCAATCAAATTTCTCAAAGTCAAGTGGTCACACCATTCCGACCGTGAAGCTACCTGGGAACGCGAGGATCACCTCCGTTCTGAGTACCCGACGTTCTTTCAGTCCTAGATCTCGGGACGAGATCTTTTCGTAGTGGTGGAGTGTTGTAACACCCCGGATGTAACTTTTCCAATTTGTACTCCAACTCTTGCCGTTTCCGGCGTTAAGTTATATTTATTTCTCGGGTTCGGGTCTTTGTCTCCGTGTGTTGTTGTCTTTGTCATGCATCTCATATCATGTCATCGTGTGCATTGCATTCGCATACGTGTTCATCTCATGCATTCGAGCATTTTCCCCGTTGTTCGTTTTGCATTCCGGCGCTTCGTTCTCCTCCGGTGGCCATTTCTAGCTTTCTTTCGTGTTTGGGAATTAAACATTTCCGGATTGGACCGAGACTTGCCAAGTGGCCTTGGTTTACTACCGGTAGACCGCCTGTCAAGTTTCGTACCATTTGGACTTCGTTTGATACTCCAACGGTTAACCGAGGGACCGAAAAGGCCTCGTGTGTGTTGCAGCCCAACACCCCTCCAATTTGGCCCAAAGCCCACCAAGCCCTGCTCCTTGTCCTAGAGCGTTCGATCACGATCGCGTGGCCGAAAACCGCACCTCATTTGGACTCTCCTAGCTCCCTCTACCTATATATATGTGATCCCCTCCGAAACATTCGCGGTGCAAACCCTAGTCCTCTTCCACCTCGTGCCCGGACGTTTCTTCCACCGGCGGACATGTCCGCCCTCCACCTCGCTCCGGCCAGTGGCGTCGCGCCACATCATCCCCGCCGCCGTCCAAGCCAATAGGCGCCCGCCACCTCACCCGGCAGCTCTCTCTCTCCGCGCGGCCCGCGGGGCCCAGATCCAGCCCGCGCGGGCCCAGTCGCCGCCGCCGCCCGAGGCTCCCGCCTCCCCGCGCCTGCTCCCCCGCGCCGCCGCCTGGGCGCTCGAGCCACCTCCCCGCCGGCGCGCCACCGCCC
>NC_041380.1:173705909-173831173 GCF_002162155.2 Triticum dicoccoides
TCGCCGGCGCCGCGGCCGACGCCCGCCACCACCGGCCGGCCGGCTCCGCCGCCCTCTCCACCGACCTCCTCGCCGCCCCGGTCATCCTCTTCCCCTCCGGCGTCGTCCTCCTTCTCGGTGAACAGGAACTCCGGCGAGACTCCGGCGAGTGCATCGGGAACCGCGCTGGATCTGGATCTGAAAATATCTCGGTTGACTTTTTCCCTCCGAACCCTAATTTTTATGCAAACATTGACCTGCCGTATCTCCGCATCTGTAGCTCCGATTTGGACATATAGTATATCAAAATGGTCGCCTCGACGAGTACATCATTTCTTTCCATTGCATCATTTGCATTTGAGTTAATCTTGATGCCCGAAATGCTATTAGAAGGAGGCTTCGTGAGTTAATTGTCAGATCTGCTAGTTCATCTTAGACTTTTGTCATTTTTGCCATGATTGTTGTGTGCATGATATGCCTGTGAGTCCTTCATATGTTTTGCTAAGGATTTTGTCTTGTTTCCAGAGGTGTAACCCATGCATTTTTAGGATGTGTGTGGTGACTTGTGCAAGCTTGCAAAGTAAGGCACCCGGTAAATCTGTTTTCAGGGACTTAGTAGTTTTCACTGTCTGGGATTATTTAGTTCATGATGCCATATGTTCAGCTTGTTTCCTAGTGATCCGTGCCTCTTTTGAGGATGATCAGTAAAGGAGTTTTGTTAGTCTTGTTATGCTCTATCCATCCATGTCTTTGTTTGCAATTATGGAGCACCCTAGCTTGAGTCAATCGAGCTCTACTTTTGCTTCGTGGTGAATCTGGGCAGATCGTCAACTCGTTTGCGATTTTGCTGCTGCTATTGTAGTTAATCCGTGCATGATATGCCATTGTTCTTGCCATGTCTAGCTTGTATGTTGTGCCTTCTTAGTGGATGTATTCTTGCCTTGCCATGACTTGCACCGTAGTGAGTGCATCGAGCTTGTTTACATGCCTTCGTGAGTTATATTTCAGCATGTCTCGGTTTTCACCAAGTCTGAAAACTGATTGTGTTTTAGCTATGTTCGTGTGCTTATTAGTATATTTTGTGATCCCTTTTGGCCCCAGGTCACTTAGGGACTTTTGTTAAGCTTGTTGAGTAGCTCCATGTCATGTTCTTACTTGTCTTAACCATGTCATGTATCATGTTGTTTTGCTGCTCCGAAGAGGGCTTCGTGATCTGAAATTTCAGACAAGTGTTAATTTCACCAAGTCTGGAATCTGTTTTGCATTTGCGTTTTTGCCATGCTTGTTTGAACCTCATAATGGATGAATTGGCCGTGGCTCAGTGCTAGTCTTTTGTTAAGCATCTTGTGTGCATCCCTGCCATGTATTTTGTTGTCATGTTTGGTGGCTGTAGCATGTTTGTTTCGTTGCCTTTAGATGCCTACTTGCTGTAAATCGCAGACCGGAGTCAATTTTGAAACGCTTGCCATTTCCAAACCGTAACTCCGTTTCCAATGATCTTTATATTGTTTTCAAGCGATTTCATCCCCTCTTTCCAGTGGCACCCTTGGAATTCCAAGTTGAGGCCAGGTTCATGCATTTCCTATCATATCTTGCATTTTGCATCCTGCATAGCATATCATCATTGCATCATAACGCTTGATCCTTGTACGTGGTTGATTGTGTCCTTGTTGCTTGTTTGTCTTGTTTGGGTAGAGCCGGGAGACGAGCTCGCTAACGAGGAGCCCGTTGAGTTTGCTCGTGAGGATCCAGTCAACTCTGACAACTGTGCAGGCAAGATGATCATACCCTCGAAATCACTACTATCTTTGCTATGCTAGTTTGCTCGCTCTTTGCTATGCCAATGCTACGATGCCTACCATTTGCTTGTCAGCCTCCCAATTGCCATGTAAAACCTCTAACCCACCTTGTCCTAGCAAACCATTGATTGGCTATGTTACCGCTTTGCTCAGCCCCTCTTATAGCGTTGCTAGTTGCAGGTGAAGATTGGAGCCGTTCCTTGTTGGAACATTTATTTACTTGTTGGGATATCATTTTATTGCCATGTTATCTTAATGCATCTATATACTTGGTAAAGGGTGGAAGGCTCGGCCTCTCACCTAGTATTTTGTTCCACTCTTGCCTCCCTACTTTCCGTCATATCGGTGTTATGTTCCCGGATTCTTGCGTTCCTTACGCGGTTGGGTTATAATGGGAACCCCTTGATATTTCGCCTTGATTAAAGCTTGTCCAGCAATGCCCAACATTGGTCTTACCATTGGCCACCTAGCCTTTTCTTTCCCTTGGGTTCTACAGACTCAAGGGTCATCTTATTTTAAACCCCCCCCCCCAGGCCAGTGCTCCCTCTGAGTGTTGGTACGAACTGAGCTGCCTGCGGGGCCACCTCGGGGAAACTTGAGGGTTAGTTTTACTCGTAGCTAGTCTCATCTGAGTGTGCCCTGAGAACGAGATATGTGCAGCTCCTATCGGGATTTGTCGGCATATTCGGGCGGTGTTGCTGGTCTTGTTTTAACCTGTCGAAGTGTCTTGAGTTACCGAGATACCGAGTCTGATCGGAATGTCTTGGGAGGAGGTCTATTCCTTCGTTGACCGTGAGAGCTTGTCATGGGCTAAGTTGGGACTCCCCTGCAGGGATTGAACTTTCGAAAGCCGTGCCCGTGGTTATGGGCAGATGGGAATTTGTTAATGTCCGGTTGTAGATAACTTGAACCTTAATTAATTAAAATGAATCAACTGAGTGTGTTACCGTGATGACCTCTTCTTGGTGGAGTCCGGGAAGTGGACACGGTGTTGGAGTAATGTTTGCGCAGGTTGCTCTCTAGTTTCTCGCTCGCGCTTTGCCTCCTCTTCTCGCTCTCTTTTGCGAATAAGTTAGCCACCATATATGCTAGTCGCTTGCTGCAGCTCCACATATATTTGCCTTACCCCTTCCTATAAGCTTAAATAGTCTTGATCACGAGGGTGCGAGATTGCTGAGTCCCTGTGGCTCACAGATTACTATAACTCCAGATGCAGGTCCAGGTGATTCCGCTCCAGGTGACGAGTACGAGCTCAAGTGGGAGTTCGACGAGGACTCTCAGCGATACTACATTTCCTTTCCCGATGATCAGTAGTGGTGTCCAGTTGGGGGTGATTGGGACCGTTGTCGCATGTTGGGTTTTCTTCTATTTTGGCGCCGTAGTCGGGCCATGAGTGTTTTGGTTGATGTAATGTTATTTATGTACTTGATTGACGTGGCGAGTGTAAGCCAACTATGTTATCTCCCCTTTATTATTCATATTACATGGGATGTTGTGAAGATTGCCTAACTTGCGACATATGCCTTCAATGCGATTATGTCTCTATGTCGTGCCTCGACACGTGGGAGCTATAGTCGCATCGAGTGTGTTACAAGTTGGTTATCAGAGCCTTCCCCGACCTTAGGAGCCCCATTGCTTGATCGTTTTTAGCGGCCGAGTTGTGTCTAGAAAAAAATGTTTTGAGTCCTTAGGAATTATATTTCGGAGAGCTTAGAATTCTTTTTACTTCCCAGTCTCCTCATTGCTCTGGTAAGGCATCCTGGCGTAGAGTTTTGACTCTTCTCTTCTCAAATTTTACTAAAAAAAAATTTAGGATCACGCGAGTATCTTGGAATCGTTCCGATGGCTTATGATGAGAACATTGTCTTGGTGCCTCCTGTCAGGGGTTTAGTGGAAGTGTCCCGGGGAGTTGAGCTCTGAGGTGTTGTCATCATAATTTTATCGTTGCAATTCTGGAATACTTGAGATATGTTCGCCGACATTGAAAATCTCTTTTATGCAGTTCGTTGGTGAGATAACCTCGACGCCACCCAGTACTGGGGCGGGAGTTCGGGAGTATCGCCATAACTTGTATAACGGATGCTTTTCGATGGTTGAGGTAGATGGTTTCCGAAGTTTTATTGGTTATGTGTTGAAGGATGGATACAGCTGGATGTAGGATTTGCTAGTTTGGGTGAGATATTATGCTTCCCCTGTATCCCCAACACCTAGTTGCATAACCAGAAAGGTTCGGGAGTTTCATAGGTGGGAATTCTAGTAGCTCTAGTTCTTCTTCCACGGATATTGGTTTGAGATTGGGATTTCTTACCGATTATTCATTCTTGATCCGTACCTTGTTGGTTTATTTCTCTACCTTAATTCTACGTGGCTTCTCAATTTATGGATATGTGATAATTTCAAGAGGAATGCATTCGTTCATTTTGTTCGGATGTGAAGACTATATGTTGCAATTTTCATTCCGTTGGATTCAGCTTCAATATTTATCTGTCAATGTGCTAATGGTGGTCAACCTCTTCAGGATGGCTCCTCCAACACGCACGACTCCGAATCCTGATCCGCCACCGCCTCCACCTCCTCCAGAGGCATGGCAAGCTGTGATGGCCGCAACTAATGCAAACACACAGCTGATCATGCAAATTCTTCAAGAGCGCAATCAAGGCAGTCAAGGGAATCAAGGCAGCAATCAGAGTCACTTTGCTACACTCAACCAGTTCCTTGCTAATGGGCCAAAGACTTTCAGCAATTGTGTTGAGGCAACCGATGCTGACGATTGGCTTGTGGATCTGTGTAAGCATTTCGAGTGCAGCAACATCAGGCCTGAGGACTTTGTGAAGTTCGCTTCCTTCCAACTCAAAGATCAAGCTGCAGAATGGTTCTAGCAGTACAAGGATTCCAGAGGTGGACGTGTTATCACTTGGGATGATTTCCGTCGAGATTTCCGAGCTCATCATATTCCACAGAGCGTGGTTGAAAGCAAGTGTGAGGAATTCCGCAATCTGAAGCAAGGCTCTTTGTCTGTCTATGAATACAACAAGTTGTTCCAGAAGCTCGCCCGCTTTGCCAAGCAGGACGTCCCTGATGAGAAGAGCATGATATATCAGTTCAGGGGTGGCCTCAGAGAAGATATTCAGCTCGCTCTTGTCCTCTTCGAGCCCTTGAGATACGATGAGTTCTACAACATGCACTAAAGCAAGAGGCTGCTCAGTTTAGGTGTGATGCTTCTAGGAAGCGAGTCAGAGATGCTACTCCTTCTTCCTCTACTCAAGTGGCCAAGCAGCAGAAGTTTTGGCTTCCTCCTCCTCCATTCCGTCAGCCGTTTCAGCAGAAGAGCAAAGGTGGCAGTGGTTCTTCCCACCCACCCAACCCTGGCTTTCAGAACAAGACTTCGTCTCAAGCTCCAAGATCGAGTGCTCTGTATCACCGTCCGCTTTCAGAGGTCACGTGCAACAAGTGCCAACAGAAGGGTCACTATGCCAACAAGTGTCTGAACCAGAGGCGTCTTCCTCCTCCTCCTCCTGTCAGATTGGCAAGTACAGCTGTGGTCAAGCATAACCCCAAGCATGCCAAGGTCAGTTTGATGAATGCAGCTCAGGCAGAGGACTCGTCAGATGTGATCATGGGTAACCTTCCTGTTAATGATATTCCCACAAAAGTACATTTTGACTCTGGTGCATCGCATTCCTTCATGTCATTCCCATTTGCATCGGAGAACAATTTTAGTACTAAGGCTTTGCCTAGATCTATGCAAGTCGTCTCTCCGGCTAAGCATCTGAGTTCTAGTTTGATGGTTCCGGATATTTTTATCTTGATGGGTGATTTCAAGTTTCTGGCTTCTCCAATGGTTCTTGGTAACTCGGATATTGATCTTATTCTCGGGATGGATTGGCTTTCTAAGCACAAGGCTCAGCTTGATTGTGCATCCAGGCAGATTCAATTGACTCATTCGTCTGGGGATGTAATTGTCTTTGCCGCTCGGGATAATTCCATCCGTCTGTTTTCTCTCAATGAGAAGGGTGAATTGGATGCCATCTCTCAAATTCCAGTCGTTTGCAAATATCAAGACGTCTTTCTAGAAGAGCTCCCAGGAATGCCTCCGCACCGGCCAGTTGAATTCGTTATTGAACTTGAGCCTGGCACAGAACCTGTGTGCAAACGTCCTTACAAGCTCAGTCCTGAAGAGTTGAAGGAGCTGAAGAAACAACTCGATGAGCAAGAGAGAATGGGTCTCATCCGGCCTAGTTTTTCTCCGTGGGGTTGTGGTGTTCTTTTTGTGAAGAAGAAGGATGGAACGGACAGACTTTGTGTTGATTACCGTCCAGTGAACAAGAAGACCATCAAGAACAAATACCCACTTCCCAACATCAATGAGCTGTTCGAACAACTCAAAGGTGCTCAAGTATTCTCCAAGCTTGATCTCCATATGGGTTATCACCAGATTCGCATTCATGAAGAAGATATTCCCAAGACAGCATTCAGAACAAGCTTTGGTTCATATGAATACACTGTCATGTCTTTTGGTCTCGCCAATGATGCTCCGACGTTCTCTCGCATGATGAACTTCATCTTCAACGCCTACACCAATGACTTCGTTTTGGTCTATCTCGATGACATTCTGGTTTTCTCGAAGAACAAGGAAGATCATGCCAAACACTTGCATTTGGTTCTTGATAAGCTCAGGGAACATCAGTTCTATGCCAAGTTCTCGAAGTGCGAATTTTCGCTCGATGAGGTTCTTTATCTTGGTCATATCATCTCTGCCAAGGGCATTTCCGTGAATCCTGAGAAGGTGTCCGCAATTGTGAATTGGGAACCTCCTCAGACCGTGAAACAACTCCGTAGTTTCCTCGGTCTCGCAAGCTATTGCCGAAGATTCATTGAAAACTTTTCTAAGATCGCAAAGCCTCTCTCTAATCTTGTTCAGAAGCACGTCAAGTATGTTTGGTCTCCGGAGTGTGATATTGCTTTCAACACTTTGAAAGAGAAGTTGATCACTGCTCCAGTTCTGACTCCACCTGATGAATCCAAGCCATACGAGGTCTTTTGTGATGCCTCTCTCCAAGGTCTTGGCGCAGTATTGATGCAAGAAAAGAAAGTTGTTGCTTATACATCTCGCCAATTGAAGCCTAATGAGAAGAACTACCCACTCATGATCTCGAGTTGGCGGCAGTTGTGCATGCTCTTTTGACTTGGAGACATCTTCTATTGGGAAGAAAAGTGGACATTTTCACTGATCACAAGAGTCTCAAGTACATCTTCACTCAGCCTAATCTCAACCTCAGGAAAACTCGATGGGTCGAAATGATTCAAGAGTATAATCCGAGTATTGAGTATACTCCAGGCAAGGCAAATGTGATTGTTGACGCTTTGAGCAGGAAAGCATATTGCAAGAGTCTGATTCTTAAGCCTTATCAACCCGAGCTTTGTGAAGCTTTCCGCAAACTTAATCTGCAAGTTGTTCCTCAAGGTTTCCTCGCCAACTTTCTAGTCTCTCCTACCTTAGAAGACCAGATTCGCCAAGCCCAGCTTCTTGATGCTATGGTGAAAAAGGTGAAGATTGGGATTGCTAAGAGTCAGTCCAAGTACAAGTGCTACCGCCTTGATGACAAGGACACTCTCTTCTTCGAGGATCGTATTGTTGTGCCCAAAGGTGACCTCCGTAAAGTGATCATGAACGAGGCTCACAATTCTCTCCTCTCCATCCACCCTGGGAGCATGAAGATGTATCAGGACCTTAAGCAAGCTTATTGGTGGACTCGAATGAAGCGCGAGATCGCTCAATTCGTGAATGAATGTGATGTCTGCAGAAAAGTGAAGGCAAGACACCAAAGGCCAGCAGGTCTCCTCCAACCTCTTGCCATTCCAGAATGGAAGTCTGACCACATTGAGATGGACTTCGTAACTGGGTTTCCAAAGTCCAAGCGTGGCAATGATGCTATATTCGTTGTCATCGACAAACTCACCAAAGTGGCTCACTTTCTTCCTATCAAAGAGTCGATCACTGCAGCTCAATTGGCGGAACTCTGTACCTATCGAATTGTCTCTCTGCACGGTATTCCTCAACTGATCTCTTCAGACCGTGGCAGCATCTTTACCTCGAAGTTTTGGGATTCTTTTCAGAAGGCCATGGGCACTAACATCCGCTTCAGCACAGCTTTTCATCCTCAAACAAGCGGTCAAGTCGAGCGTGTCAACCAGATTCTTGAAGATATGCTCAGGGCTTGTGTGATCTCCTTCGGCATGAAATGGGAGGATTGTCTTCCTTATGCTGAATTCTCATACAACAACAGTTTTCAAGCAAGTTCGGGCAAGGCCCCATTTGAAATTCTGTATGGCAGGAAGTGCCGTACCCCTCTCAACTGGTCTGAAACTGGTGAACGTCAGCTACTGGGTAATGACTTAATCACAGAGGCAGAAGAAATGTGCAAAGTCATTTGTGATAACCTCAAAGCAGCCCAATCCCGCCAGAAGAGCTACTATGATAGTAAGCACCGTGATTTGGCTTTCGAGATCGGAGATCATGTTTACCTTCGTGTCTCTCCTATGAAAGGTACTCGTCGCTTCAGTATCAAAGGGAAGCTTGCCCCTAGATACGTGGGACCTTTCAAGATTGTCAGCAAGAGAGGCGACCTCGCCTATCAACTCGAGCTTCCTTCAAACTTCGCAAATGTTCATGACGTGTTCCATGTCTCTCAGCTTCGAAAGTGCTTCAAGACTCCTGACCGCACCGTCAACTTCGAGGACATTGAGCTCCAAGAAGATCTCTCTTATCGTGAGCACCCAGTTGCTATTCTTGAAGAGACTGAACGCAAGACTCGCAACAAGTCAATCAAATTTCTCAAAGTCAAGTGGTCACACCTTTCTGATTGTGAAGCTACCTGGGAACGCGAGGATCACCTCCGTTCTGAGTACCCAGCGTTCTTTCAGTCCTAGATCTCGGGACGAGATCTTTTCATAGTGGTGGAGTGTTGTAACACCCCGGATGTAACTTTCCCAATTTGTACTCCAACTCTTGCCGTTTCTGGTGTTAAGTTATATTTATTTCTCGGGTTCGGGTCTTTGTCTCCGTGTGTTGTTGTCTTTGTCATGCATCTCATATCATGTCATCATGTGCATTGCATTCGCATACGTGTTCATCTCATGCATTCGAGCATTTTCCCCGTTGTCCGTTTTGCATTCCGGCGCTTCGTTCTCCTCCGGTGGCCATTTCTAGCTTTCTTTCGTGTGTGGGAATTAAACATTTCCGGATTGGACCGAGACTTGCCAAGCGGCCTTGGTTTACAACCGGTAGACCGCCTATCAAGTTTCGTACCATTTGGACTTCGGTTGATACTCCAACGGTTAACCGAGGGACCGAAAAGGCCTCGTGTCTGTTGCAGCCCAACACCCCTCCAATTTGGCCCAAAGCCCACCAAACCCTGCTCCTTGTCCTAGAGCGTTCGATCACGATCGCGTGGCCGAAAACCGCACCTCATTTGGACTCTCCTAGCTCCCTCTACCTATATATATGTGATCCCCTCCGAAACATTCGCGGTACAAACCCTAGTCCTCTTCCACCTCGCGCCCGGACGTTTCTTCCACCGACGGACACGTCCGCCCTCCACCTCGCTCCGGCCAATGGCGTCGCGCCACGTCATCCCCGCCACCGCTCCAAGCCAATAGGCGCCCGCCACCTCACCCGGCAGCTCTCTCTCTCTCCGCGCGGGCCCGGTCGCCGCCGCCGCCCGAGGCTCCCGCCTCCCCGCGCCTGCTCCTCCGCGCCGCCGCCTAGGCGCCCGAGCCGCCTCCCCGCCACTGCCGCTTCGCCGCTGCCCGCCGTTGCCGCCCGCCGCGTCGGTAGCCCGCCTCCTCGCCGGCGCCGCGGCCGACGCCCGCCACCACCGGCCGGCCGGCTCCGCCGCCCTCTCCACCGACCTCCTCGCCGCCCCGGTCATCCTCTCCCCCTCCGACATCGTCCTCCTTCCCGGTGAACAGGAACTCCGGCGAGACTCCGGCGAGTGCATCGGGAACCGCGCTGGATCTGGATCTGAAAATATCTCGGTTGACTTTTTCCCTCCGAACCCTAATTTTTATGCAAACTTTGACCTGCCGTATCTCCGCATCCATAGCTCCGATTTGGACATATAGTATATCAAAATGGTCGACTCGACGAGTACATCATTTCTTTCCATTGCATCATTTGCATTTGAGTTCATCTTGATGCCCGAAATGCTGTTAGAAGGAGGCTTCGTGAGTTAATTGTCAGATCTGCTAGTTCATCTTAGACTTTTGTCATTTTTGCCATGATTGTTGTATGCATGATATGCCTGTGAGTCCTTCATATGTTTTATTAAGGATTTTGTCTTCTTTCCAGAGGTGTAACCCATGAATTTTTAGGATGTGTGTGCTGACTTGTGCAAGCTTGCAAAGTGAGGCACCCGGTAAATCTGTTTTCAGGGACTTAGTACTTTTCACTAAGTCTGGGATTATTTAGTTCATGATGCCATATGTTCAGCTTGTTTCCTAGTGATCCATGCCTCTTTTGAGGATGATCAGTAAAGGAGTTTTGTTAGTCTTGTTATGCTCTATCCATCCATGTCTTTGTTTGCAATTATGGAGCACCCTAGCTTGAGTCAGTCGAGCTTTACTTTTGCTTCGTGGTGAATCTAGGCAGATCGTCAACTCGTTTGCGATTTTGCCGCTGCTATTGTAGTTAATCCGTGCATGATATGCCATTGTTCTTGCCATGTCTAGCTTGTATGTTGTGCCTTCTTAGTGGATGTATTCTTGCCTTGCCATGACTTGCACCGTAGTGAGTGCATCGAGCTCGTTTACATGCCTTCGTGAGTTATATTTCAGCATGTCTCAGTTTTCACCAAGTCTGAAAACTGATTGTGTTTTAGCTATGTTCGTGTGCTTATTAGTATATTTTGTGATCCCTTTTGGCCCCTGGTCACTTAGGGACTTTTGTTAAGCTTGTTGAATAGCTCCATGCCATGTTCTTACTTGTCTTAATCATGTCATGTATCATGTTGTTTTGCTGCTCCGAAGAGGGCTTCGTGATCTAATATTTCAGACAAGTGTTAATTTCGCTAAGTCTGGAATCTGTTTTGCATTTGCGTTTTTGCCATGCTTGTTTGAACCTCATAATGGATGAATTGGCTGTGGCTTAGTGCTAGTCTTTTGTTAAGCATCTTGTGTGCATCCCTGCCATGTATTTTGTTGTCATGTTTGGTGGCTGTAGCATGTTCGTTTCGTTGCCTTTACATGCCTACTTGCTGTAAATCACAGACCGGAGTCAATTTTGAAACGCTTGCCATTTCCAAACCGTAACTCCGTTTCCAATGATCTTTATATCGTTTTCAAGGGATTTCATCCCCTCTTTCCAGTGGCACCCTTGGAATTCCAAGTTGAGGCCAGGTTCATGCATTTCCTGTCATATCTTGCATTTTGCATCCCGCATCGCATCCCGCATAGCATATCATCATTGCATCATAACGCTTGATCCTTGCACGTGGTTGATTGTGTCCTTGTTGCTTGTTTGTCTTGTTTGGGTAGAGCCGGGAGACGAGTTTGCTAACGAGGAGCCCATTGAGTTTGCTCGTGAGGATCCAGTCAACTCTAACAACTGTGCAGGCAAGATGATCATACCCTCGAAATCACTACTATCTTTGCTATGCTAGTTTGCTCGCTCTTTGCTATGCCAATGCTACGATGCCTACCATTTGCTTGTCAGCCTCCCAATTGCCATGTCAAACCTCTAACCCACCTTGTCCTAGCAAACCATTGATTGGCTATGCTACCGCTTTGCTCAGCCCCTCTTATAGCGTTGCTAGTTGCAGGTGAAGATTGGAGCCATTCCTTGTTGGAACATTTATTTACTTTTTGGGATATCATTTTATTGCCATGTTATCTTAATGCATCTATATACTTCGTAAAGGGTGGAAGGCTCGGCCTCTCGCCTAGTGTTTTGTTCCACTCTTGCCGCCCTAGTTTCCGTCATATCGGTGTTATGTTCCCGGATTCTTGCATTCCTTATGCGGTTGGGTTATAATGGGAACCCCTTGATATTTCGCCTTGATTAAAGCTTGTCCAGCAATGCCCAACATTGGTCTTACCATTTGCCACCTAGCCTTTTCTTTCCCTTGGGTTCTGCAGACTCAAGGGTCATCTTATTTTAAACCCCCCCCCAGGCCAGTGCTCCCTCTGAGTGTTGGTCCGAACTGAGCTGCCTGCAGGGCCACCTCGGGGAAACGTGAGGGTTGGTTTTACTCGTAGCTAGTCTCATCTGAGTGTGCCCTGAGAACGAGATATGTGCAGCTCCTATCGGGATTTGTCGGCACATTCGGGCGGTGTTGCTGGTCTTGTTTTAACCTGTTGAAGTGTCTTGAGTTACCGAGATACCGAGTCTGATCGGAATGTCTTGGGAGGAGGTCTATTCCTTCGTTGACCATGAGACCTTGTCATGGGCTAAGTTGGGACTCCCCTGCAGGGATTGAACTTTCAAAAGCCGTGCCCGCGGTTATCGGCAGATGGGAATTTGTTAATGTCCGGTTGTAGATAACTTGAACCTTAATTAATTAAAATGAATCAACTGAGTGTGTTACCGTGATGACCTCTTCTCGGCGAAGTCCGGGAAGTGGACACGGTGTTGGAGTAATGTTTGCGCAGGTTGCTCTCTAGTTTCTCGCTCGCGCTTTGCCTCCTCTTCTCGCTCTCTTTTGCGAATAAGTTAGCCACCATATATGCTAGTCGCTTGCTGCAGCTCCACATATATTTGCCTTACCCCTTCCTATAAGCTTAAATAGTCTTGATCGCGAGGGTGCGAGATTGCTGAGTCCATGTGGCTCACAGATTACTATAACTCCAGATGCAGGTCCAGGTGATTCCGCTCCAGGTAACGAGTACGAGCTCAAGTGGGAGTTCGACGAGGACTCTCAGTGATACTACGTTTCCTTTCCCAATGATCAGTAGTGGTGTCCAGTTGGGGGTGATTGGGACCGTTGTCGCATGTTGGGTTTTCTTCTATTTTGGCGCCGTAGTCGGGCCATGAGTGTTTTGGTTGATGTAATGTTATTTATGTACTTGATTGACGTGGCGAGTGCAAGCCAACTATGTTATCTCCCCTTTATTATTCATATTACATGGGATGTTGTGAAGATTGCCTAACTTGCGACATATGCCTTCAATGCGATTATGTCTCTAAGTCGTGCCACGACACGTGGGAGCTATAGTCGCATCGAGGGTGTTACAATGCTGTTTTCTCTTCGTCTTATCTTGTCATGAAGATCTGGTGGTAGCCGGAGTAGGCATCGAGGAATGACAACAAATCACACCCAGCTGTGGAGTCAACAATCTGGTCGATGCGCGGCAACGGGAAGGGGTCCTTAGGACAAGCCTTATTGATATCTGTGTAATCAATACACAACCTCCACTTCCCATTAGCCTTGCGCACTACGACCGGATTGGCCAACCATGTTGGATGGAGCACTCCTCTTACCAAACCCGCTGCTTCCAGTTTCCGGATCTCCTCTGTGATGAACTCTTGTCGTTCCAAAGCTGCTTTCTGACCTTCTGCTTGACGGGCCGCGCATGAGGACAGACAGCAAGGTGGTGCTCAATCACCTCCCTGGGAACGCTGGGGATGTCGGAAGCTTGCCATGCAAACACATCAACATTCGCCCGCAGGAAGGTGATGAGCGCGTCTTCCTATTTCTCGTCAAGGGTGGAGCTTATGGTGAAAGCCCCTCCCGTGCCGTCCTCATTGACAGAAACCTTCTTGGTTCCCGGCGGTATGGCCCAGGGCTTCTTGTTTCCGCCTGTGGAGCTCTCTGGCACGTCCTCGACGGGAGCGTTACACTCCGAAGAGGTGCGCTTGCCGGAGTGGGTGTCTGAGGTCTAACCGGTCTTCTTCTTCTTCTTCCTTCCCAGGGTCCCAGCGGCAGGAGCAAGTGCCCTAGTGGCGGAAGCTGCTGCAACTGCTTGCTGGTATAGTTGGTCAGCGCAAATCAGCGCATCTTTCTTATCGGAGGGGATGGTCATGATCGTCACAGGTCCTGGCATCTTCAAGGTGTTGTAGGCGTAGTGTGACGCCGCCATGAACTTGGCCAGCGCTGGGCGGCCAAGGATCCCGTTGTAGGGCAAGGGGATCTTGGCAACATCAAACACGATCCTCTCCGTCCTGTAGTTCAGATCGCTTCCAAAAGTCACGGGCAGCGTGACCTTTCCCTTAAGTTGGCTTGTTCCCGGGTTGACCCCCTGAAACGTGCCCGTCTATTCGAGGTCTCCATCAGGAATCTGCAGTTTCTCAATCACGGCAGGCGAGATCAAGTTTAGACCGGCCCCACCATCGACTAGCATCTTTGTCACCTTGAGGTTGCGTATTGTTGGTGAAACCAACAATGGCAAGCACCCGGTTGCAGTAGTGAGATCAGGGTGATCCTCAATGTCAAAAATGATAGGTGTGCTGGACCACTTCAGTGGCCTTTGGGCATCAAACGACGGCTCTGCCGCTGTAATCTCTCGCGCCCACTGTTTAAGCTGGCGGTGAGAAGTATGCAGCGAGGCACCGCCGTCGACGCACATGGCCTCTGTAGCTTTCTGAAACTCTTGGTCGCCGGATTCGTCATCCTCTTCGTGATCGTCATCTTTTGGCTTTTTGTCACGGCACCGAGCGGGCCTCTCCTGTTGTTTATCCTTGTCGTGACGGCCCGCCTAGCCGTCACGCTTCTTGCCGGACCCCTTAGCATCGTCTTGGCCCTTCTCCTTGTCCCGCCTCTCATATTCAGCCCTCTGCTTCTCAGCGGGGAGCTCAACCTGTCGGCAGTCTTGGAGAGCATGGCCTTTGGTGCGATGGATCTTGCAGTATCGCTTGTCGGAGTTTCCTGGCTTCTCGGCAACCGCCAAGGCCGGCAGGCGACACATCCGGCAATTTCCTTGGCAGGGTCATCTTCCTTGGTTTTCTTGGTGGAGCCGGTGTCATCAGATCCCTCGATGACAAGCACGGCTTTACCTCTGCGCTTCCTGTTGCGGCGCTGGCCCTTCTTCGCCGGGGCGGCAGTATCTTCATCTGAGGAGTCGGTTTCCACGCCGGCGTCTTCGCCGGGGTACTTCCTTCCCTCTTCAGCCTGGGCACATCTGTCAGCAAGAACATAGAGTTCTGCTACATCTTTCACCTTGTTCATTGCCAGCTCTTCGCGCATCTTGCGGTTACGCACGTTCTGATGGAACGCACTGATGATGGCGGTAGGGTGAACATCAGGGATATTGTACTGTATCCGGCTGAACCTCTGTATATACTTGCGGAGACTCTCACCTCCCTTCTGGGGAATGACGTGCAGGTCGTTCGCTTGGCCATGGGCTTGGTGGCCTCTAGTAAAGGCGCCCACAAACTCATGGCACAAATCCGACCAGGAGGAAACAGAGTCTACCGGCAAGTGCATCAACCATGACATGGCGTTGGGTTTAAGAGCCAATGAAAAGTAATTCGCAAGCACCTTATCGTCGCGGGCTCCGGCAGCTTGCATCGCAATGGTGTAGATGCTGAGGAACTTGGACGGGTGGGTCTTGCCGCTGTACTTTTCGCCCACGTCAGGTTTGAAGGTGCGGTAAGTGGGCCACTGGAACTGCCGCAGCTTACGGGTAAAAGCCGGATAGCCTACCTCGTAAGGTAGGCCTCTAGGGCTCTCCGGTGTCGAGTGGTTCGCAGCAGGCCCTACTCGCCTGTCTGACTGGTGGCGCGCTCCGCGCCTGCGCTCGATAGTGGTTCGAGCGTCTTCATGTTCTCGTTCCCGAAGGACTTGGCGCTGGTGACAGTGGGTCCGCGGGTCAGACGACGCTATGGAGATTTCGTCGCCCGCAACATCGCGACGGGCTGGCGTCTGCGGTCCCGGGCGAGGAGGAGGCGAGTGCACCGTGGTCGTGGCGCCACCGGCTTTCCTGCCACTGGTGCGTGGGACTCCGTCGGAGCGTCGACCCGGGGGCTCCACTGGACTCGGTTCGTCTTTGTTGGCCACCGCAACAAGGCTTCGGATAGTGGCTCTCCATTCGTCGAGTTTCCCCGTAGTGGGAGGAAAATCGAGGAGCAACTGCGCGCGCGCCAGGGC
Source organism: Triticum dicoccoides (assembly GCF_002162155.2). Lineage (NCBI taxonomy): Eukaryota > Viridiplantae > Streptophyta > Magnoliopsida > Poales > Poaceae > Triticum > Triticum dicoccoides. The sequence goes on from NC_041380.1 coordinate 173,721,769, forward strand.
TTCTGTTGGCGTTGGTGGCAGCGAAACCTGCACGGATCGCGACGCGCTTCGACTTCTGACCATGTCAGAAGGAGCTATATCATGACCCCATGGTCGCATGCCATCTTCACCAGCGCCTCGGCGAGCGGGCAGGTCTTCTACCTCCCGGGAGTGGCGCTCGGGGCTCTTCCCGCGGCGACGCCCGGGGTCTTCGGCGTGATTGTGCCGTTCGTCACGCACCGCTTGAGAGGAGCGCACCGTCGGCGCCGGCGCGGGAGTCTTGGAGGCCCTCACATCGCCTTCGGGCGGGGCGGTAGCGATCTTGGAAGGCCCCACGCCACCCGCGGAGGGCCTGGCTCCGTCTTTGGATTTGGCGGCGTGTCGCCCGTTACCAGGCGCACGAACATCACCGCCTCCCAAACTCCGGCTGTTGGGACGGTGTTGGTGTTCGCGAACGGCGCCCCGGGTCCTTTCTGCGACCGGTCCGCTGCTCGCCCATGTCGGGACGGGATGTCCGGCTTCCGACGGGCCAACCGCCACCGTTGTCTTCTTCTTGGGGGCCATGATGATGAAGAAGCGTCGAACTAACTGCTAAAGCCGATTCTCACAACTGCGCCCCCTATCTAGCGCGCCAAAGATGTCGGTGGGAACGACACCTATGGGATCACAAGAATCCCTACTACGGTTGCGGGGCGCGGGGTCGTGAGAAGAGCGGATCAAACAGATAGCACACGGTTCGTTTATCCAGGTTCGGGCCGCGGGGATGCGTAAAACCCTACTCCTGCTTTGGTGGATTGTATATCTGTGTTCTTGAGCTAGCTATGGGGCGTGAGGAGCTCCAAAACACCGAATCCCCCTCCTGGTCGCCTCGGGCCTCCCTTTATAGGAAAGGGGTTGCCACAGTGGCACACAGGAGGTGGAAAGGGAACAGTGATGTGAGGTTATCCCTCACATTACATGACAAGGCGCATTTAATGCGTCTTGCCCAGGTGTCCTTGCTTTATCGGCGACGGGGGAGAGCCCTGTCTCGTCCGTCGCCGCTCCCTCTTGCGTCGACACGCGCCCTGGCCAGCGGCGCCCGCGGTGCCATGTAGGCAGGCAGGCAGCTGAGGTGGCGCAGTGGTGGGTCTCCACATAGATCTGCATGCCGCCACGCAGGTGCCTGCCCAGCTGGTTGGGTCGGCAGCTGCATGCGAACGGCGGTGGAGGTTTGACTGGCGTGGGCCTGATGGTAGCCCTATGGGTGTTCTTGGCAAGGGCCTTGCCGGGGCCCCGGCAAGGGTCTTGCCGTGGCGCCTGCTGTCATCCCCGGCAAGGCTCTTGCCGGGGGCCTTGTGGTCCTCCTTGGCTGGGATCCCGCCAAGGATCATCATCTTCTAAAGGGTGTATCTGATCTTGAATGTCTTCACAAAGATCTGCATGCCACCATGGGGATGTCTCCCGAATCCTTGCCCCATGGGGGCAGTGGACTCAAGGGTGACTCACTCCGTAGGTGTGGGGCGAGCTGCCACGGCAAGGGTCTTGCCGGGTTTGCTAAAACCGCCTCCCGGCAAGGATCTTGTCGGGGGGTCCGCTTCGTCCCCTTCGCTCTTTGTGGTTTTTGTCTTGGCGTCGTTCGGCTTCTCCTGAGCTTTGGCCTTACCTTGGCTCACCTCCCTTGCCTTGCTCAGTGTGGTGGTGTCGGTGGCTCAGACTGCCCGTGCACAGTTATAGGGGTACAAAAAGCGTACCCCTCTTTTTGTACACCGACAAGTTGCTAAGCCATTTAATGCCTTTAGCACCTCATCTAAGCACCATTTCATTGGAAGAGGTCACTCCTTGGTAAATGCAATAAATACTACGAAGAAGGAGATAGAGAGAAGTTAAAAAATACTCTTATAGCCAACATTATAGCTAACCTTGTTGTATGAGTGACTAAGTGATGACTATGTATGACATGCCAACATCAGATAGCCAAACGCGCCATGTTAAATCTCCAAGGGCGCGAACGCGCGAGCAAGGCAACGGTCGTGGTAGTTGCGACCATGATACGGGCTGCTGGCAGCCCTTGGATCTGAGAGCGAACAGTCGCATGCTAAGTTGCTGAAATTTTTTAGAATAACCCTCCAGGATAGGATATTCATGCATATGTCTAGAATCACACCATGCAACTGTTCTATCTCAGATCCAAGGGCTCCCGAAATCTCGTATCATGGGAGAATGAAAGCTTTGTATCACATGTAATTTTCCGGATGCTTGACATGACATCGAAAGCCATTTAATTGGGCGTCGAGTAGACATGACATCTAATTGGCCCCCCATAGTACTGTGCATGAGTCCATTTATCCACCAGGCAAGCTACTACCCTGTCATTCTCACGCCCCACTCAGCATTTTTACAATCAAAAAACCGATGGCAGTTCGCTCCTACTTGTCCCCGGGCGTCCTTTAACATTACGGCAGTTCGCTCCTAGTCGTCCTGTCCTTTCACATTACGGCAGTTCCACTAATCCTAACCCTCCTCCCAAATCCATGGCGTCCCAAATCTCCATGATCGGCGGTGAGTACAAGGTTAGAACCATCACCAGCGATGAGTTTGATGTCATCTACACATGTTCTTCCATGATGGTGAAAGGATGCCTTGCTCGCTTCAGATGCATGTTTGAAAACTCAAATGATGAGTGGGTCGCTGGGCTAGATGTTGATTACACCATAGCCCTAGGCAAAGAGAAGAATATAAAGGAGGAAGATATGATGAAGCCCGCCGTGATCCAGGTTTGCGTGCATAACTTGTGCTTGGTCTACCACATATGCCATGCTGACGTTGAGTGCGAGGAATTTAAGAAGTTCCTCACGGGCAACCTAGTCAAATTCATTATTGTAGACTTTACAACCGACATAAGAGTCCTGGGTCAGATAGGACTTGTTGTAGGCAAGCCCTTTGACCTCCGGAAGAATGAGCTGGTGCCCTCCCATGATCACCCTTCAATGCTGACCCTGGAAGGAGCCATGGTTCATCCTTCGTATGGTAAACTGAAGAAACCTCCACCCAAGTTTCATCGTGCATGGAAGTGGAATGTACTAGACATAGACCACATCCACTACGCTGCAATGGATGCCTACCTTTGTTTCAATATCTACAAGGGTTGTATGAAGATCAAGAGCCAAGTGAGCGGTTCAAGCAAAGAAGTATCGGCCAAGAGGAAGAGGGACAAGGGAGAAGTCGAGCACATGAAGAGGAGTCCGAGTAAGGTGGCAGCGTCATTGCTCATGGTGGTTCAAATGCAGTGTTTACCGGATTAGTTGCTTAGTTTAATTTCAGGTGTGCTTAGTTTTATTTGAGGGGTGTGTTGTGCTAAGCAGCAAAACTATGTTATGTTCCTTCTTGTTACTTTAACTCTTCAGTACGTACATCCTAGTATTTTTGACAGTTCATCTTCTAGTTGGCATAGTACTACTACTTGTTTCTTCACATTATATACGTACAGTATATATGTCCAACATCATATAGCCAACAGTTTAGTTGTCAAATAATTTCAGGGTGCTTAGTTTTGTCAAAGAATTTTAGGGTGCTTAGTTTTATTTGAGGGGTGTGTTGTGCTGGACACCATTATTGTGACTCAAATCTCTTTTGCCATGTTATAATGACATAAATACCGATGGACCAACATGCCAGCTCTCCCTCTATCTCACTATAGTGAAATGAAGTGTGGGGCCTACTTGATCCCAACAGCATTCTTTTTTTCATGTAAAATTATTCACTTGGTTACTCCTGACAAGCGGGGCCACACTTATCATTGTGAGAATCGGCTTATTTTTGTCATATAACATGGTCAACGGGTTTGACGTGAAAATAACAATGTCTAATGGCACTTTTGAGCAAACCTCTAACTTAACGATGGCATTTTTGAGATATCTAATTGCATTTTTGAGCAGGCATCTCACGGATCGATGGCATTTTTGAGTAGTTGTAACTTCTAATGGCAAAACTGAGTAGTGATACACAACTAGTGGCATAAATAATAAGAACCCAAGAATTAAATAGGTATGCTAATTTCTTTAATAGAATTTACCACCCCATTTAAGCACGTACTAGCTTTTTTAATAGTACTATATGCATGATACATCTCCAACGTATCTATAATTTTTTTATTGCTCCATGCTATATTATATACTGTTTTGGACATTATTGGGATTTATTATCCACTTTTATATTATTTTTGGGACTAACCTATTAACCGGAGGCCCAGCCCAGAATTGTTGTTTTTTTGCCTATTTTAGGGTTTCGAAGAAAAGGAATATCAAACGGACTCCAAATGGGATGAAACCTTCGGGAACGTGATTTTCTCAACAGATAAGACCCGGGAAACTTGGACCCTACGCCAAGGCACGTAACAGGAGGCCACAAGGTAGGGGGTGCCCTACCCTACCAGGCGCGCCCCCACCCTCGTGGGCCCCCTGTTGCTCCACCGACGTATTTCTTCCTCCTATATATATCCATATACCCCCCCAAACAATCAGAGCAGGAGCCAAAACCATAATTCCACTGCCGTAACTTTCTGTATCCACAAGATCCCATCTTGGGGCCTATTCTGGAGCTCCGCCGGAGGGAGCATCGATCATGGAGGGCTTCTACATCAACACCATAGCCTCTCCGATGAAGTGTGAGTAGTTTAGCTCAGACCTACGGGTCCATAGTTAGTAGCTAGATGGCTTCTTCTCTCTTTTTGGATCTCAATACAGTGTTCTCCCCCTCTCTTGTGGAGATCTATTCGATGTAATCTTCTTTTTGCGGTGTGTTTGTTGAGACCGATGAATTGTGGGTTTATGATCAAGTCTATCTATGAATAATATTTGAATCTTCTCTGAATTCTTTTATGTATGATTGGTTATCTTTGCAAGTCCCTTCGAATTATCAGTTTGATTTGGCCTACTAGATTGATCTTTCTTGCAATGGGAGAAGTGCTTAGCTTTGGGTTCAATCTTGTGGTGTCCTTTCCCGGTGAGAATAAGGGCAGCAAGGCACGTATTGTATTGTTGCCATCGAGGATAACAAGATGGGGTTTTCTTCATATTGCATGAGTCTATCCCTCTACATCATGTCATCTTGCTTAAGGCGTTACTCTGTTTTTAACTTAATACTCTAGATGCATGCTGGATAGCGGTCGATGAGTGGAGTAATAGTAGTTGACGCAGGCAGGAGTCGGTCTACTTGTCTCGGACGTGATGCCTATATACATGATCATGCCTAGATATTCTCATAACTATGCTCAATTCTTTCAATTGCTCAACAGTAATTTGTTCACCCATCGTAGAATACTTATGCTCTCAAGAGAAGCCACTAGTGAAACCTATGGCCCCCGGGTCTATCTTTATCATATTGTTCTCCTACTACTTTGCTATTTACTTTGCCTTTATTTTACTTTGCATCTTTATCATAAAAATACCAAAAATATTATCTTTATCATATCTATCAGATCTCACTCTCGTAAGTGGCCACATAGGGATTGACAACCCCTATTTGCGTTGGTTGCGAGTATTTATTTGTTTTTTGCAGGTACGAGGGACTCGCGCGTAGCCTCCTATTGGATTGATACCTTGGTTCTCAAAAATTGAGGGAAATACTTACGCTACTTTGCTGCATCATCCCTTCCTCTTTGGAGAAAACCAACGCAGTGCTCAGAGATAGCAAGAAGGATTTCTGGCGCCGTTGCCGGGGAGGTCTTCGGAAAAGTCAACATACCAAGTATCCATCACATACCCTTATCTCCCTAATTACATTATTTGCCATTTGCCTCTCGTTTTCCTCTCCCCCACTTCACCCTTGCCGTTTTATTCGACCTCTCTCTCTCTATCTTCCCTCTCTTTCTCTATTTGCCTCTTTTGCCTGCTTGCTTTTTGTTTGCTTGTGTGTTATTTTGCTTGCTTGTCATGATGGCTCAAGATAATACTAAATTGTGTGACTTCACCAATACCAACAACAATATTTTATTAGCACTCCGATTGCTCCTCTTACCGATGCTGAATCTTGTGAAATTAATACTGCTTTGCTGAATCTTGTCATGAAAGATCCGTTTTCCGGCCTTCCTAGTGAAGATGCCGCTACCCATCTTAATAGCTGCGTTGATTTGTGTGACATGCAAAAGAAGAAAGATGTGGATAATGATATTGTTAAGTTGAAGCTATTTCCTTTTTCGCTTAGAGATTGTGCTAAAGCTTGGTTTTTGTCTTTGCCTAAAAATAGTATTGATTCATGGAACAAGTGCAAAGATGCTTTTATCTCTAAGTATTTTCCTCCTGCTAAGATCATCTCTCTTAGAAATGATATTACGAATTTTAAGCAACTTGAAAATGAACATGTTGCACAAGCTTGGGAGAGAATGAAATTAATGATACGTAATTTCCCTACTCATGGTTTAAATTTGTGGATGATTATACAAAAAATTTATGCCGGATTGAATTTTGCTTCTACAAATCTTTTAGATCAGTTGAGAGAGGCACTTTTATGGAAATCACTTTAGGAGAAGCTATTAAACTCCTAGATAATACTATGGTTAATTATTCTCAATGGTATACTGAAAGATCTACTAATAAAAATGTGCATGCGATAGAAGAAATTAATGTTTTGAGTGAAAAGATGGATGAACTTATGAAATTATTTGCTAATAAGAGTGTTTCTTCTGATCCTAATGATATGCCCTTGTCTACTTTGATTGAGAATAATAATGAATCTATGGATGTGAATTTTGTTGGTAGGAACAATTTTGGTAACAACGCGTATAGAGGAAATTTTAATCCTAGGCCTTATCCCAGTAATCCCGCTAATAATTATGGTAATTCATACAACAATTCTTATGGAAATTATAATAAGATTCCCTCTGATTTTGAATCTAATATTAAAGAATTTATTACTTCGCAAAAGAATTTTAATGCTATGATTGAAGAAAAATTTCTTAAGATTGATGATTTGTCTAGGAACGATGATAGAATTTCTCTCGATGTTGATTCTTTGAAACTTAGATCTATTCCACCTAAGGATGATATCAATGAGTCTCTCAAAGCCATGAGAATTTCCATTGATGAGTGCAAAGAAAGAACCACTAGGATGCGTGCTAAGAAAGATGCCTTTATAAGAGCGTGTTCTTCTAGTTCCTATGAAAATAATGATGAAGATCTAAAAGTTATTGATGTGTCCCCTATTAAATCTTTGTTTTACAATATGAACCTTGGTAATTATGGGACTGAATATGATCCACCTTTACCTAGAAGGCGTTCCAAGAATTTGGAATTTGTTGATCTTGATGCTAAAATTGATAAAAGTGGGATTGAAGAAATTAAAACCCTAGATGTTGCTAAACCCACTATTATGGATTTCAAGGAATTTAACTATGAAAATTTCTCTTTTATTGATTGTATTTCCTTGTTGCAATCCGTGCTAAATTCTCCTCAGGCTTATAGTCAAAATAAAGCGTTTACTAAACATATCATTGATGCCTTGATGCAATCTTATGAAGAAAAACTTGAATTGGAAGTTTCTATACCTAGAAAACTTCATGATGAGTGGGAACCAACTATTAAAATTAAAATTAAAGATCATGAATGCTATGCTTTATGTGATTTGGGTGCTAGTGTTTCCACGATTCCGAAGACTTTGTGTGATTTGTTAGGTTTCCGTGATTTTGATGATTGCTCTTTAAACTTGAACCTTGTGGATTCCAATATTAAGAAACCTATGGGAAGAATTAATGATGTTCTTATTTTTGCTAATAGGAATTATGTTCCCTTAGATTTTATTGTTCTTGACATAGATTGCAATCCTTCATGTCCTATTATTCTTGGTAGACCTTTCCTTAGAACGATTGGTGCAATTATTGATATGAAGGAAGAAAATATTAGATTCCAATTTCCATTAAGGAAAGGCATGGAACACTTTCCTAGAAAGAAAATTAAATTACCTTATGAATCTATTATGAGAGACACTTATGGATTGCCTACCAGAGATGGCAATACCTAGATCTATTCTTGCTTAATATGCCTAGATAGGGGCGTTAAACAATAGCGCTTGTTGGGAGGCAACCCAATTTCATTTTTATTCCTTGATTTTTTCTTCTGTTTAGTAATAAATAATTTATCTATCCTCTGTTTTGGTTGTGTTTTTTGTGTTTAATTAGTGTTTGTGCCAAGTAGAACCATTGGGAAGACTTGGGGAAAGTCTTGTTGAACTTGCTGTAAAAAACAGAAACTTTAGCGCTCACGAGAACTGCTGTAATTTTTATTTGGAAAGTGATATTTAGTTAATTATTTTTGAAGACGATTAATAGATAAATTCCTCACGTCCAGCAATTTATTTTAGAATTTTTTGGGTTCCAGATATGGCGCTAGCTACAGATTACTACAGACTGTTCTGTTTTTGACAGATTCTGTTTTTCGTGTGTTGTTTGCTTATTTTGATGAATCTATGGCTAGTAAAATAGTTTATAAACAATAGAGAAGTTGTAATACAGTAGGTATAACACCAATATAAATAAAGAATGAGTTCATTATAGTACCTTGAAGTGATCTTTTATTTTCTTTCGCTAACGGAGCTCACGAGATTTTCTACTTTAAGTTTTGTGTTGTGAAGTTTTCAAGTTTTGGGTAAAGATTTGATGGATTATGGAGCAAGGAGTGGCAAGAGCCTAAGCTTGGGGATGCCCATGGCACCCCCAAGATAATCTAAGGACACCTAAAAGCCAAAGCTTGGGGATGCCCCGGAAGGCATCCCCTCTTTCGTCTATTTCTATCGGTAACTTTACTTGGAGCTATATTTTTATTCGCCACATGATATGTGTTTTTCTTGGAGCATCTTTTATGATTTGAGTCTTTGCTTGTTAGTTTACCACAATCATCCTTTCTGTACACACCTTTTGATAGAGCCATACATGATTTGGAATTTGTGAGAATACTCTATGTGCTTCGCTTATATCTTTTGAGTTATATAATTTTTCTCTAGTACTTCACTTATATCTTTTAGAGCACGGTGGTGGATTTGTTTTATAGAAACTATTGATCTCTCATGCTTCACTTAGATTATTTTGAGAGTCTTAATAGCATGGTAATTTGCTTAAAATCCTAATATGCTAGGTATTCAAAGTTAGTAAAATTTTCTAAAGAGTGTTTTGAATACTAAGAGAAGTTTGATGCTTGATAATTGTTTTGAGATATGGAGGTAATAATATCAAAGTCGTGCTAGTTGAGTAGTTGTGAAATTGAGAAATACTTGTGTTGAGGTTTGCAAGTCCCGTAGCATGCACATATGGTAAATGTTATGCAACAAATTTGAAACATGAGGTGTTATTTGATTGTCTTCCTTATGAGTGGCGGTCGGGGACGAGCGATGGTTTTTTCCTACCAATCTATCCCCCTAGGAGCATGCACGTAGTACCAAGGTTTTTGATGACTTTTAGATTTTTGCAATAAGTATATGAGTTCTTTATGACTAATGTTGAGTCCATGGATTATACGCACTCTCACCCTTCCATCCTTGCTAGCCTCTTCGATACCATGCATTGCCCTTTCTCACATTGAGAGTTGGCGCAAACTTCGCCGGTGCATCCAAACCCCATGATATGATACGCTCTTTCACACATAAACCTCCTTATATCTTCCTCAAAACATCCACCATACCTACCTATTATAGCATTTCCATAGCCATTCCGAGATATATTGCCATGCAACTTTACATCATTCTGTTCATCATGACACATTCATCATTGTCATATTGCTTAGCATGATCATGTAGTTGACTTAGTATTTGTGGCAAAGCCACCATTCATAATTCTTTCATACATGTCACTCTTGGTCCTTTGCATATCCTGGTACACCGCCGAAGGCATTCATATAGAGTCATCTTTTGTTCTAGTATCGAGTTGTAATCATTGAGTTGTAAATAAATAGAAGTGTGATGATCATCATTTTCTAGAGCATTGTCCCAAGTGAGGAATATAAAAAAAGAGAAAGGCCATAAAAAAAGAGAAGGCCCAAAAAAATAGATAAAAAGAGAGAAGGGACAATGTTACTATCCTTTGCCACACTTGTGCTTCAAAGTAGCACCATAATCTTCATGATAGAGAGTCTCTTGTTTTGTCACTTTCATATACTAGTGGGAATTTTCATTATAGAACTTGGCTTGTATATTCCAACAATGGGCCTCCTCAAGTTCCCTAGGTCTTCGTGAGCAAGCAAGTTGGATGCACACCCACTAGTTTCTTTTGTTGAGCTTTCATACATTTATAGCTCTAGTGCATCCGTTGCATGGAAATCCCTACTCCTTGCATTAACATCAATCTGTGGGCATCTCCATAGCCCATTGATTAGCCTCGTTGATGTGAGACTTTCTCCTTTTTTGTCTTCTCCACATAACCCCCTCATTATATTCTATTCCACCTATAGTGCTATGTCCATGGCTCGCGCTCATATATTGCGTGAAAGTTTATAGGTTTGAGATTACTAAAGTATGAAACAATTGCTTGGCTTGTCATCAGGGTTGTGCATGATGAGATCATTCTTGTGTGACGAAAATGAAACATGACTAAACCATATGATTTTGTAGGGATGAACTTTCTTTGGCCATGTTATTTTGAGAAGACATAATTGCTTAGTTAGTATGCTTGGAGTATTATTGTTTTTATGTCAATATGAACTTTTGTCTTGAATCTTTCAGATCTGAATATGCATACCACAATTAAGAAGAATTACATTAAAATTATGCCAAGTAGCACTCCGCATCAAAAATTCTGTTTTTATCATTTACCTACTCGAGGATGAGCAGGAATTAAGCTTGGGGATGCTTGATACGTCTCCAATGTATCTATAATTTTCGATTGCTCCATGCTATATTATCTACTGTTTTGGACATTATTGGGCTTTATTATCAACTTTTATATTATTTTTGGGACTAACCTATTAACCGGAGACCCAGCCCAGAATTGTTGTTTTTTGCCTGTTTTAGGGTTTCGAAGAAAAGGAATATCAATCGGACTCCAAACAGAATGAAACCTTCGGGAACATAATTTTCTCAACAGATAAGACCCGGGAAACTTGGACCCTACGCCAAGGCACGTAACAGGAGGCCACGAGGTAGGGGGCGCGCCCTACCCTACCAGGCGCGCCCCCCACCCTTGTGGGCCCCCTGTTGCTCCACCGACATACTTCTTCCTCCTATATATATCCACGTACCCCCAAATGATCAGAGCAGGAGCCAAAACCCTAATTCCACCACCGTAACTTTCTGTATCCATGAGATCCCGTCTTGGGGCCTGTTCCGGAGCTCCACCGGAGGGCGCATCGATCACGGAGAGCTTCTACATCAACACCATAGCCTCTCCGATGAAGTGTGAGTAGTTTACCTCAGACCTAGGGGTCCATAGATAGTAGCTAGATGGCTTCTTCTCTCTTTTTGGATCTCAATACAATGTTCTCCCCCTCTCTTATGGAGATCTATTCGATGTAATCTTCTTTTTGCGGTGTGTTTGTTGAGATCGATGAATTGTGGGTTTATGATCAAGTCTATCTAAGAATAATATTTGAATCTTCTCTGAATTCTTTTATGTATGATTGGTTATCTTTGCAATTCTCTTCGAATTATCAATTTGGTTTGGCCTACTAGATTGATATTTCTTGCAATGGGAGAAGTGCTTAGCTTTGGGTTCAATCTTGCGGTGTCCTTTCCCGGTGGCAGTAAGGGCAGCAAGGCACGTATTGTATTGTTGCCATCGAGGATAACAAGATGGGGTTTTCTTCATATTGCATGAGTCTATCCCTCTACATCATGTCATCTTGTTTAAGGCGTTACTCTGTTTTTAACTTAATACTCTCGATGCATGCTGGATAGCGGTCGATGAGTGGTGTAATAGTAGTAGATGCAGGCAGGAGTTGGTCTACTTGTTTCGGACGTGATGCCTATATACATGATCATGCCTAGATATTCTCATAACTATGCTCAATTCTGTCAATTGCTCAACAGTAATTTGTTCACCCACCATAGAATACTTATGCTCTCGAGAGAAGCCACTAGTGAAACCTATGGCCCCCGGGTCTATCTTTATCATATTGTTCTCCTGCTACTTTTCTATTTACTTTGCCTTTATTTTAATTTGCATCTTTATCATAAAAATACCAAAAATATTATCTTTATCATATCTATCAGATCTCACTCTCGTAAGTGGCCTCATAGGGATTGACAACCCCTATTTGCGTTGCTTGCGAGGATTTATTTGTTTTGTGCAGGTACGAGGGACTCGCGCGTAGCCTCCTACTGGATTGATACCTTGATTCTCAAAAACTGAGGGAAATACTTACACTACTTTGCTGCATCATCCCTTCCTGTTCAGGGAAAACCAACGCAGTGCTCAAGAGGTAGCAATGCATAATTTGGCAACGAGCATTCTCTATATGTACCACCTTTTTTCTTTAATTTCTTCTTGTTATTTTTGCTCCATGGCGCAATCCGTCGATACTACGACTGTACAAAAGTATACATTTTTTAAAAGGCTAGGGGGCGGGGCAGTCTAGCTTGGTCAGTTTCACGAGAGGCGGGGGCCTTTGTTATTTGACGGCTCATTACTGTTGGGAGGCGGGGCCTTGTGATTTGACTGCTCATATAAATGTGCCGACGACCTGAGGAGGAGCAAAGAACCGTGCGGTATACTCAAGTTTTCCAATGGAGTACGATGGAGGAGCATGAAACACGACAGCCCAGTGCCATATGGCGATAAAAATGATCTAATTTGCCAGTCATCTCATTGTTAGCATTGTTCTATTCATGCCTCACAGAGAACGTGACACGTGCGACGAAACACCCGAAGCATAAGAAGAAACACAGGAGAAAAAGAAGAAGGAAGATTATCACCCCAAAAAAAGAAGGAAGACGCACACACAAGTCTGAGGCACTGCTCTACTACATGAAGGGTTGCTGGCCGTGGAGTTGTAACTGCTTCTACATCGCCTCCACGACCTCCATCTCCTTGCGCGTCTCCTCCGTCATCTTCTTCATTATGTCCATGACGCGGGATTTCTCGACGTGAGCCGTCATCATTTGTTCCATGGCTGCATTACATACCTTGACAGCAGTCGGGTGCTCGATGCGGACCTTCGCTAATTGCATCTTCTGTTCCATGATGAGGGCCTGCATCTTCATCGAGGAACTACTCTTCTCATGCAACTTATTCCAGCCGGTGTTCTCCTTCTTCAGCGGGTCGAGCTCGTGGCAGAGCTTCGCCTTGTCCTCCTGAAGTTGCAGGATTTCGCCACTCGCCTTCTTCTCTGAGGCAATTCTCTTCTTCAGTAGCATCACCAAGCCGGCGGTCAACTCCCGCTGCTCATTGAGCACAGCGGGCATGTCATCGAGGCTCTCCTTCAATAGCTCCACCAAGCCGTGGATGAACTCCTTCTTCTTATTGAGCTGATCAGGCATGCCGTCGAGGGATAACGACTCCAGCGCCGCCAGCTCGGCATGTTCGCCTCCGCGGCTAGGGTGCTCCTGGGAGCCATCACCTGCCCATGAGAGATCTTTCGAGCTCTCTGCGAGGCGTCAAGCCCTCTCTTTTTTCCACGGCCTTGGTTGCCGCTCCCTTGTTACGAGTAGTTCTCGACCTAGAGCTCTGCACACCGGCCATGGCAAGGACGGACGAAGGACTTATGAGGAGGAAGGTAGAGTAATTTTCGGTTAGGTAGTTCCCCTTTTTACAACCTAAGTACTAGCACTAGTACTAAAACCTGCATAGTGGGAACACGTTCAGGTCTGGTACGTACTAGTAGGTGTGAGCAGGCTTGCACTTAATTGTAGCACTAGTACTTTGGAATGTGATGGGAACAAGGTAAAGATTAATTGATGGTTTTGGTTTCGAGGCCCAAAACAGCTCCCGATGAGTTTAGTGGAACATAAATTTCAAGTACTCCCTCCATCTTAGTTTACAAGGCTTGCACGTGTATCTAGGTCATCAATTTTACTTATATAAAATAAAGTATTTAACATAAAAATATATCATTAAAAATAGAATATTTGATGTTTGTAATGATATATATTTCGTAATGTATGCCTCTTATTAAGTTGGTCAAGTTAACGACCTAGGTACACATGCAAGACTTGTAAACTGAGATTGAGGGAGTACTACACTGCTCAAATGCAGTCGCATAAGTCAGTGATGTAACTGGTCGTACATGTCAAACCAAGTCGATGTGTGTCCCTTCGGTGAGACGTGGGTCCGACCGACCGTCTGTTGGTGCGACCGACCATAAAGTATTAGACGATGGAGACTTCTGGTTGTGGCTTCGGTTGATTGTCACGACCAAGCATTCAAAAACTAGTGATAAATCAATCACCATATTTTTTCAAATGGCCAAGTATTTTCACAGGAATACAATACATATAGATGGAGTGATTCTCAAGGTTGCAAACCGACATGGCATTGCTAGTTCACTGCAGCAGCAACCGACTAGGTCACTGCATCGTTGGCGGGGATGGAGGGAAGCTCACCTCGCCTATGATGCATGCCTAGCGGCGCCGCCACAACTAGTCCCAGGATTTGGCTTCTCCTACCGCCCTTTTGAACAGTTGCACCGGGTGCTCATGCCATTGCGTAGGCATAAGCGTTCTTTCCTCCGCAGTTGACTCCGTGAATATGATCTCTACCATTAGCCCTAGCTCGAAATCAATGCGACACTGCCAGATGCTGACATCCCTCAGCATCTCTCCCCTGAGATCGACTTGTGCCTCTGCCTTGTGCTGTGCCAGGCGCAGCTCCTTGGAACTTCTCTCCAATCGATGCGATGCTTCCTTGATCCGATTTTCCCTTGCTGCCAACCACCTGAAACGCAGCGCTGGCATGTCCTCCGGCGCCACCGATCTGTGATTCCATAGCAATGGATCCCCTCTAAAACACATGTGGGTTTCGCTCAAAGGAAGCAGTGCTGCGGTCCACAACAAGAGGGCAGCCCGCGGGATCCTCGGATCTAAGGGATTATCCATGGCGGGATCCGGTGGGCGAGGCGGGGAGGCGAGCCTAGGCGCTGGGAGAGCCCTACGAGGCTAAGATAAAGATAGTACTACTCCACTCCATCCATATATAAATACAAAGGCCACCAATAGTAGCCCTGGCAAAAATTAATCATGCTGCCTGCGTCCTAGTTTATTGGCCCCTTTTTTTATGCCACTTTTTATGACATGCATAAATATTATGTTACTCCACTTCCTGTCGTCTCCAGCTCGCAGGTCTTGACGATGGCACAGCCTCCTCCTTTGGTTGAATTGCTAGCCCGCGATCCTTCCGCTCCACCCGACGCCTTGGAGGAGGCCCTTTCCACACTGGCGCGGCTTCGGGATGACCTCCAAGGCGCTGAACACCGACTGGTGGCGGGGCGCCTTGAACTGATCTCTGGTTGGCTGCAGTCCGACGCGTCTGTCAGGGAGGCGCTGAGCCAGGCCGTGGCGGCTTCCGAGAAGGACAAGCAGGCCATTGCCCATGCCGCAGCCGCCCGCGAGGTGGCGCTAAAGGACGCCGCCCCCCCCAGGACCGCTGTCGGTCACTGGAGGCCGAGCTAGAGGCCATGTGCGACGAGCGCGCGACCACGGCTCAAGACCGCAAGGTGGAGGAGGAGAAGATGAAGGCCCGAGAGGACGCTGTTAGAGGTTGCGACACTGGGGCAGTTGGCGAGGGCACAGGCCATGGAGCGCAGCCGCTTGGAGAAGCTGGAGCAGGAGATGAAGACAGAGAAGGCCAAGCTGGAAGCCAAGGTGAAGGTCCTGGCTGAGGACTGCATGGCCTTCAGGTCCCTTGAAGAGCAGTCCCGCGTGGCGCTGCGGGCACTCTACGAGAAGGGCTTGGAGGAGCCGTTGGCGATAGACGACATAGGCCCCACTCAGCTGCTTCCTCATCTTGTTGCGGCGCTTGAAGACGTCGTCGACGGGATCGGCCCCTCGGTGGAGGGGGAAGCCCGTGTGCTCTCCTCTGTTGCACTGACGCGCGTCTTCAGCCACCTCCATCTTCGCGATCCCGACGCCGACCTTGATGAGCTGCTCGAGCCCGTGGATGACGAGCGATGTGCAGCCGCTGCCGAAGCCATGAAGAGCCAGGTGGAGGCCTTGCTAAAGAAGTTCCACACCTTCGACCCTGCGCCCCCGACTGGTGGCGCCGCCGGACCTGCAACTCCGGCGGGTGGCGCTGGTGAGGGCAACGTCGCCGTTGGAGGGGCACCTTTTGCAAGCGACGGCGGCGTCCAAGGATGATGAGATGGCTTGGTGGCGGCTCCTTTTCTTGCTTTGCTTCTACAACATGAACCATGCCTTGTGTAGGTGTTTAAACTTGTGTTTGGTATTCGAAAAACAGCATGCCTTGTAATATTTGTTTGAGATTTCGCAATTTCCTTTCTGTTTGCTTGATGTTCTATGTCGGCAGGGCCCGACCCCGCGCATACCTCAGCCGCCATTGGGCCGTCCGGATCACCAAGACGGACCAAGGAGTGAGGGGCTACGTGGCCAGTTAGGCTCCTGAGTCGTGATGCTCATGAGTCCCCCTTGATGCGCAAACAGCTTGCGGAAAGGAGGTGTGTAAGTAGGCCTAGTGTTCTACGTCGGCAGGGACCGACCCCCCGCATACCTCAGCCGCCATTGGCCGTCTCGATCACCAGGACGGACCAAGGAGTGAGGGGCTACGTGGCCAGTTAGGCTCCTGAGTCGCGATGCTCAGGAGTCCCCCTTGACGCTCAGACAGCCTTCATATCTGTCCTCGTCGAGGTCCCGCTCGGGAGTGGTGCATGACGACCAGGTTCAAGAGACCTAGCAGGGAGGCGTACGCTAGGCAGGACCTCAGTGTAGCCCCCATGCCCAGCCCCCTCGCGCGACTCTCCCGAGGGGAAAGCATTGCGGTGAGGCTGGACACCGAGCCGGGTGGCTCCCTGAGGTTGGTATGGCCATGGGGACGCCCTCAGTTGTTTATCACCAGCGCGGAGCATAGCACTTCCGCACTTGCACGGGCATAGCCCTCTTCGACCGTGTCGACTGCCAGTGCGGAGCATGGTGCTTCCACTGGTGCGTGGGTGAGGGCTCCCTCGGATTGGAGCCCCCGGGGCATGTACAACCCCGCCCAGACACGTGGCTTACACACCAGGGCTAGACGAGGTGTGTCTGGGCACCCGTGGGCCAGCACGGGACTCACAAGGCCCTACCTCAAGGCGGGTAGCGCCTGGTCTTGATTCTTGATAGCTTCAGCGGTCCTGCAAAATGGTTAGGTAACCTGCGCCAGACAAATCTCCTGAGGCGATCACATGAGAAGGACAAACACCAACGACCCCAGGAGGTGACGTGAATGGGGCCGGCCCGCTTGATAGAGCTCAGCCATTGGGTTTATTGACGCTGTAGGGATGGACCCGAGCACAGACGTCGTGCCTAGACTTCTCATGCGAAGGATCCTAAAGAAAGACGACTGGCGCACGGCTCCCGTGGTGGCGAGGAACCGGGTCACGCGCCCTGGCATGTCCGTCCTCGATTAGCTCATGCGAGGATAGGGCACCAAGGGCCATGGGAGGTGACGTACATGGGGTGGGCCCGTGAGCAAGAGCTTAGCCTCTTGGGTTTGGAGATGCTGCAGGGACGGACCCGAGCACAGACGCCGTGCCCATCCTTAATCATGAGGTGGTCGGGGCGGGCCTGCAAGGGCGTACGACGTTCATGGTATCGAAGTACCGGACAGGCAGGTGGCAATGATAGATAACTTATGCATGGGGACGAGCTAGTTTAGATAGATGTAAAAATGATACATGCCACTGGGACGGACCCGAGCGGCCTGGGGATGATGCGGCCCGATGGGCGCCCCCAGCAGAGTAAGCTAAAGATACAGAAATATACATGCCGCAGGGGAAAGCCCGTGTGACCTGGGAATGATGCAGCCCAAGGGGCGCTCCCATCTGAGTAAACCGTAAAATGTCACATGGTGCCATTGTCGAAGGAGTGTTAAAGTAGCTGATGATGCATGCCGCAGAGTCGCTCCTCACGAGCCACTAGGGCCCTGAGCCTCAGGAGGCTCTGGGGGCTCGGGTGGTTCCTTCAGGACTGTCGCCATTTCTGCTAGGACTGTGGGTCCCTGGCCTCCTGAGTCGCCAGGATGCTCCGGAGATGATGATGGTAGATGACAGCCACGTTCGGCAGGCCAAACGGCATGAGAACGTAGCTGTGAGGTGGGCCCTCGCACCGACCAGCGTGCGAAGGCCAGAAGCACTCCTGAGACATGGCCCTATTGAGCCTTGGAATGTTGACCCAGACGCGCAGCCTGCGTCCTCACCGGGATGGGGAGCTACGCCGGGTGGTGGGCGGCGGTCGCCGCGTATGGTCTTTGCTTCCTGAAGCTCCTAGGTTGTCTGGGTGATGAACTCCTGAGCACCTGGCGCTCCTTGCATTGTGCCTTCTTGAGGGAAACGTGCAATGAAGCATGGATCCACGTGGTGCCCGAGCGCCTCCCTCGTGATGTTGGCTAGGTCTGAGGCCCTCCAGAAGAGAACCCCCGAGCCTTGCCCGAGGAGGGCACCGGGCACGCCTTCCTATGCGAGGGAAGGAGGCGCCCCAAGTGCGGGCGCTGATCCTGAGACGACGCTGCTAGAGACGCTGCTCTCCTGATGCCCTGTACGGAGTAGTTGCTTCTTCTTCTTGGGGATGGCCTCAGGAGGGTACAGGGTGCCCTCGCTGTCAGGATCTTTGATTGCTGCGGCTTGGAAGGCGTGCTCCAGGGAGCACACCGCATCTCTTTCTTCGTAGGGTACTGTGATGATTCCGCCACTTCCTGGCATCTTGAGGACATTGTAGCCGTGGTGGGTCACTGCCATGAACTTGGCCAAAGCTGTATACCCAAGGATGGTGTTGTATGGCTGACGGATGAGGGCGGCGTCGAAGTCGATGAGCTCGGTCCGGGTAGTTGTCGTGCTGGCCGAAGGTGACAGGGAGGCGGACCTGCCCTATCGGGATGGTGGAGTCGTCGGTCACTCCTGAGAAAGGCTTGGTAGGCTGCAGCTCATCATATGGCACTTGGAGGCTGTCGAACATCTCGACGGATAGGACATTGAGCCCCGCGCCGCCATTGATGAGGGTCTTGGTGACTTGGACGTTGTTGATGACGGGTGAGCAAAGCATCAGGAGGACGCCAGCAGTTGCCGAGCACTTGAGCTGGTCCGCCGAGCTAAAGGTGATGGCGTACTTGGACCACCTGAGCGGGCGCTTGGCCTCGAGCCTGGGGAGGGCCGCGTTCACCTCACGAGCAAACTGCTTGAAGATGCGCTGGGAAGCTGGGGCCTGAGCACTGCCCAAGATACAGGCGATAACGCGCGGCTCCTGGAAGCCCCCAGACCCCTCGTCCTGATGGTGGTCGTCATTCCTCCTTGGTGGTGGCGGCAGTGGAGGGAGGCCAGGATTGCCCTGAGGACGGTCCTCGCGAGGCTGGTCCCTCCAGGCACCCTCACAAGGCTGTTCCTACCAGTGGTCCTCACGAGGCCAGTCGCGCCACTCCTGGCGGGGGCCGCAGTCGTCCCAGCGTCCTCCACTTCGTCCTCCTCCTCGGTCGTAGCCCCGGTCGTTGCGCTCGGGGCGTCGACCGAAGCATCCATCTCGGATGGCCCTGAGCTCTTGACAATCGTTGGTGTTGTGGATGTGTACGTTGTGGAAGTCGCAGAACGAATGTCTCCTCTTGGAAGACTCGGGGTGGTCCTGGCCACGCTTCGTGTCTGGCTCCGCCGTGAGCATGGAAACTCCCTTGCGCTTCACGTCCTTGGCCTTGGCTTTCTTCTCTTCTAGGTAAGCAGCAGGGAGCTCGAGGAGGGAGAGGCGCCCTTCCTCGGCTCTTGCGCACTTGGTTGCCATGTTGAACATCTACAGAGTCGTGCATAGCTCCTCGTGGATGGAGAGCTCCTCTTTCATCTTGACGTCGCAGACGCCATCGGAAAATGCTGAGATGATGGCCTCGTCCATCATCTTGGGGATCTTGAGGCGAACACTGTTGAAGCGATGGATGTACTTTTGCAGGGTCTTTCCTGGCTGCTACTTGATGCGGCGCAGGTCACCCGCGGCCGGAGGGCGGTCACGAGTACCCTGGAAGTTGGCGACAAAACACTCACGCATCTCGCCCCAGGAGGAGTTCGATCCCGCGGGTAGGTTCAAGAGCGACGAGCGAGCACCATCCTTGAGAGCCATGGGAAACCAGTTCGCCATGACCTTCTCGTCTTCGTTGGCTGCCTCGATGCTCAGCTCGTAGAGCTGCAAGAACTCTGCAGGGTCAGGGGTGTCATCGTAGCGCGGAGGCAGGTCCGTCTTGAACTTGCCTGGCCAAACGACGGTGCGCTGCTCGGGGATAAAGTCTCGGCAGCCTGTTGTGGTCACTGGAGCTCGTCGTGGTGGTGGAGCCCGGTCTTGGTACCCATGCACCGCTAGCACAGGCGGCACGCGGTCTTGACGTGGTGGTGCGGGGAGTGCAGGAGCGTTTTCCTGCGGTCGGGGAACTTCTTGGTAGCTTCCTGCTTCGTGCGCCGGCACACGGCGCGGCGGATCATGTCGGGGGACCGCGCGTCTTGGGGCGAGCACACCGTCTTGATGCGGAGGAGGCGGGGTGCACCGTGAGCCGTGCGTCTTGGTGTGAGGGCGCCGTCTTGATGCGGAGTCGGGGGAGGCGCTCCGTGGGCCACGTCTCCCACGGCTGGTGGCGGGAGAGGCAGCGAGAGGGATGGTGCAGGAGAGCCCCCAGCGGCGCTGACGAGCTCGGCGATGCGGTCCAGCCAGTCCTCGTAGAGGTCATTGACGGGGCGGTAACGCCGGAGATCACATGCCATGAGCAACGCGGCCTGCACATCTGTGGGCGCGCGACGAGCATGGGACGATGAGCCGGCCGGAGTCAGCGACGGGGTGGCGGTGCGGCCGTCCCGCCGCACAAAGGGGTGTAGTGACGACGCTTGCTGCTCATTTGTTCCCAGGCCGGTAGCAGCGTTGGCAACAGGTGATGGAGAACGGCGGGGAGGTCCGCCAACGGGCGCCATCTAGGCGGCGCAAGCGGCAAGGGCGGTGCGAGCTCGGCGCGATCTCGGCGGGCGTTTGACATGGATGTGATTGAGCTGTGGAACGTGGATGGACAAAGGGAAAGCTTCAGCACACCCCTACCATGCGCGCCAAATGTCGGGTTTCGGGTTCCGGTAAAACCCTTAAGGTTCGAACACTGGGGTGCGCACAAAGATCTTCCCCCCAGCTCATGCTCTCGCAACGATCTCAAAACCTAGCTCGCCGAACTCGGAGAACAAGAGGCACAAGAGTTTATACTAGTTCGGGCCACAGATGTGGTGTAATACCCTACTCCAGTGTGGTGTGGTGGATTGCCTTGTAGGCTGAGGATGAACAAGTACAGGGGGAGAATAGCCTCCTGAGGAGAGGTGTTCATAAGCTCGGTGAGATGGTGCGTATGAGGATGGAATGGATCCGATCCAAGATCCTCCCCCATGGTATTGGCTAATCCTATTTAGAGAGGCCCTGATCCTCTTCCCAAATATTAGGCCGGAAGGGATCCCACAAAGGCCAATATGAAGGGGAAAGCTAGTACAAGCTATCCTGACAAAAGGTGGTCTTCGCCTGCCAAAGGCTCTGGTGGTGACGCCGTCGTGGGCTCCGTGATGACCTATGCCCTGCCGTCCCGCTGGTCTTCATCTCGTTGCACTGATATGGAAACCTTTGCCTGATGCCTCGGGACTCCTCGCCTGCGCCTACTCCTCTAGCACCAAAGGGGCAACTGGTGCTCTGCGCCCGCTGGTGCCCGCCTGGCACCTCCTGCCCTTGGTCGTCATGGCTCACGTCACGGGAACCTCATGAGGTGCCCCTCACCTTGATCTCTCCGCTCCTCGCGAGCCAGCCTAGTGAGGCTGCCCCTGAGGAGGTCTTCGGTCATCCGCCTCGCGAGGGTCTTGAGTGTTTGCTGGTGAAGATGGGCCATACCAGGCCGCTAGAGGAGCCACGCCGTGGGCCGCAGGTAGGCAAGTCTGGGGACCCCCGTTCCCAGAACGCCAGCATCTTTGATTCGTAGGATTTCCAAAATGCGGGAATAGAAAAAACATGGGATTACAGTGGAATGTTGTCTTGAATCCTACATGATTGTACAAGTGTTTAATTGTGCATAGAAAAACGTAGTATTCTTTCACAGCGGTTTGAGTGGATGGAATGTTTCCTATGAAATCTAGTGCAAATGAATCCTATGGAAAAATTCCTATGGTTTACAATACTACGAATCAAACAACCAAGATAGGAAAAATTCCTAAGGATTAGAATCCTCCAAAATTCCATTGAGAATCCTCTGAATCAAAGAAGCCCTTAATCTATTTTATGATTCATGGAATTGTGCGTTGTAAAGCATAAAGTAAAAACAAATAATGGCAATTCAACTAGAAAAAAAGTTTGGGCAGTTATCACACGGAAGATTCTAGAACAAATGAGAAGCGCTTGTGTTTTGAGGTTTGTGCATTATGCTTAAGTTCAACCATGGAGTCTGCTAGATTGTACATGTGGCAAAATCTGGTGGGGGCTAGAAGATGGTGTGAGGGGCCAAGTGGAGGGACACTATGAAGGAGTGCACAAGTGCAAGATCGATATTTAAAGAGAGGGGGCAAGAATGTGCGTTGTTGCGCGTAGTGGCGGAGCCATGAAAAATAAATGAGCTAGGGGGCCAAGCATTGCTAATCGTTTACGAGGAGGGCCAGCCCATCAACTTAAACCATTTTGCTAGCAATTGTCTAATGATCACATTCATATTAGCCTCAATATATAGTGATGTTAGGGGGGCAGGGCCCTTACTGCCCCCTGTCTTCGCCATTGTGCGCGCGTCTGAGAGATGAAGCGGAAGGCATGGATGATGAGAGGGGGACGTTGGATATATAATTAATGTGGGTATATTAGCTACGTAATCCTATATAGAGACGTATAGATTGATTGATGTGTACGTGGGAAAGAGGGTGAGACCTCACTAGATATATAGATTGATCGGTTTGTGTGGAAAATTGGGAAAGACCTAGCTATATATACACACACATAGAAGAACCTCGATCGTTGCGCATGCACATGAGAGATAAATAATGCCCGATATGATGAAGAGGGGGAGGTGTGTTTGTGCATGCATGGGAGACCGACCTGAAGAAAAAGATTGCATGTGTGCAATGCATAATGCCGAGTGGTAGTGTGTGTGTATGCATGCACAAGAGAAAGTTAGTGGTACAATTATAAAGAGAAGACGACTATGTGGGTGTAAAAGACTAGGTGAGGTCATAATCAATGTAAAGTTGGATTCAAATATTTGAATAAGATATCATGATGTTTGAAACCCATGCATGCGTGAATATAACTGAGATATGCATGGTGTGGTTTGGAAACGAGCATGTTGTACTGTATACACATTGAACAAAGTCGGGCTGATTTGAATTTGAGATACCGATGGCAGACATCATTTGGCCACATTGCATCCATTCATGGACACCCTATTCTAATTGGAGATGATGGGTGGCTTTCGCATCACATATCTATATCTCTACCCCTATATTTTATATTTTATATTTTATATAGTGTGCGGATAACACTGCTGCAGGATGCTGCTAACACGACACTACAATCAGATAGCCTTCGAGAAACTGTGTGCGGTGCAATAATCACAAACGGTGATGTATGAAAACCATCAGAAATGATGCAAAACATTTGCGATGAATGATACATCAAACACGGTTCAGATTATAGTTGCATGTTCGATGAGAGGCATATTGTTGATCTGCATGAACTGTTTGTGATGAGATAGAACGACAGAAATGGGCAGCCAGATCAAGGTGTGTGCGATATACAGCATATAGTTCGCTGCGATGAACCGTTTGCGATGAGTGAGGTGAACACAAATGATTCGGCGTAACAAGATGTGTGTGATACCTAGCAAACAGGTCGGTAATCAGAATTGTGTGTGATCATTATAGATAGCCCATACGATCTTTTTTGTGAATTGTGTACTCTTTAGGGCACACAGTTCAACAAACCAACATGTTGGCGATAATGTAGAAGATCTCTGTCGAATACATATTACTAACCGTCTGCGATGAGATCGACAGGATAAACAGAGATATATACAGTCTGCTTAATGTAGTCCTTCATCTTCTTGTTGTTCTTGTTGGATGGCCCATGACATCGTCTTGGCAAGGACGCTTCTTGCCGCTGATCATTGGCTTTTCATCACTGCCACCGTCGTCATCGTCATTGCTGTCGTCTTCCTCCTCCTCGTTCGACCATTCCTCCTCATCATCGTCATCCTCTTCTTCGTCCTCCGACGGCTCCTTGTCCATCTAGTTGTCATCTGACGACTCTGGAGGCGGCGTCCCTTCCATGAACCGGATATAATAGAGGTCTGGGCTCGACGCCGGACTCATGGAAGATGAGCGGGATGATTCCGACGTTGACCTATCATCGGGCGCCAGACTGCTGGCCGAACTATCATCCTCGCTATCGCTCGACATGCCTGCAGAGTGTGTGCCAGTGTGTAGCGCAGCCTGCTGGGGACGATGAAGATGGTGGACACTTAAGCGGGGTATGTAGAGAAGAGGAACTACCAATTGAAGCAGGGATTGAAGCGGGGGTTGACGTATTATCTAACCACTGATATAATCAAGCGCAATTATTTGTACCCAGTCGCTCCAAATTCCCGGGGTTGCGCATGACTCCTATTGGCTATTTGGTTGGTTTCCTTTTTTAGGACAAAAACAAGGAACGAGTTTTGGGATTATGCACCGGTACCGGTACGAATGGAGTAGGAGAGTTGGCAAGCAATACATTGAGCTCTTATTATTGATAAAGCCAGTAATAATCAAACTAGAAAGGAAAAGAAAAAAGACAAAGAAAAATATCTGCACGAATCTTCGCGTAACATCAATGGCATAGGACCTAGATGTGCATTACTTACAGCACATCTAGATGTGCTATAGCAATACTGTCAAACAAAACCCCTAATCATCATTGCAAACAACGCATAGAACATGGCTAATGCGACAACCACAACTACACATGCTAGTTCCTTCTTGTCTCTTGCTTTCATATATTACCTGTGATTGATTCTTTATTGCCTCATCGTACTGATTGTACATTCCAGATCAGCCAGTTTCTTCTTTAGCTTTACGTCACTTCTGCGAGCTTTGTGATAACACTCCGAGCCCTGTCATGCCATTCTTCATCCAGCCAGTTAACAAAGGCACAAGCCTCATATCCCTGCCAATGTTAAATAGTATTCTGGATGAACGGTGGCATTAACTGAAGTAAAATGATGAACTTAATTAGCACTAACCTCTAAGGGGCAACTGAGAAACCTCCTACCAATGTCGAATCCCTCCGTGCATACACATCGAGCGGGAGTGTGCCCGTGCACACAACTCAGCTTTTGGTACTTCTCGGTGGCACAAAACTTGGAGTCGAACTCGTGTTGCGGGAGTCTGGAGTCAAGCTCCGGATCCGGTGGCAGATCGCTTTCCTGGGGGGTCATTCAGCAAGGATCTATACTTTGGACATGCTAAAAAAGATCGGGATAGATTGGAACCTGACAGGACGATTCAGATCCGTAGTACACCTACCTTCTGATGACCTTAGGAAAGTGCTCGGCGGCGATCGCCGTCATGGCGGCGATACGAGAAGGAGCAGCCGCACCGAAACCATCAGTACCACTCGTCCGCATTCCCCCAATGTCAGCACCACACGAGGGAATTTGGAGGCTATGTAGGGATTTGGGGGGAAATGGGGAAACTGTGGAGATAAGCTAACGGTCGGCAACTACTAATGGCACTATATATATGTTGTATACGACACATTGTTTGTACATGTCGTTTGTGTTAGGTATTACAACGTCACACACGATTTCCACACCAAACCGTGTGAGAAGAAAATGTAGGTTAGAAACGGTTGTTGTTACATAACCGTATGTGATGTACTACCCTGTCCATATAATTGAGTTATGGTGAGATACCATGTAAACAGCCGCTCCGCAGATATCCGTCAAAAAAATAGCCGCTCTGCATAGATGGTGTCGGCGGCCTAGGCAGCGGCTACCGGAGGGGAGGTCAATCCTCAGTCGGTGGGCGATGGTGGCGTCATAGGACGTCAATCCTCGGTCTGCAGCGGGAGATAGGAGGAGCTTAACCATCAAGGTTGGCGACGGCGTGATTCGAGCACATCCATCGCGGTCGATGGCGGGATAGTGGAGGTCAAACTTCAGGTGGCAACCACACTAAGCTTTGCTCCTCGACCCTGCTGTCTCGGCGTGCCGCTGCATCGCGCTTGTCTGTCTGCTGGGTGGAGGTCGCCGCGCGGCTAATTAATTAAGGTATTCTTTTCGTGAGTGGCTTAATTAAGGTATTCAATTCCTAAGTGTAGTGTTGTACTAGTACTCTGCTTGTAAATTGACTGGCCATTAATTTTTGTCATGGCACGTCTGGATAACAACATGGGGCGCCCTCAGTAATTATTAAAATAAAACCTTGTGATTTATGCACGCATCTCCGGGCAGCAGTTAATCCGTGTATTAATGTTGTTGTTTTGTTTTTAGTTTCCATTTGTCTGCTGCAGATGGAACGATCTCGATGGATGAAGAATCGGAAAACCGCAGATTTTATTAGTGGCATGACAGAGTTCATGAATTTGGCTAAAAGTACAAAGAGGAGAATTGGTGATGTGGCTTACATCATGTGTCCATGTATTGATTGTGCCAATACAGAGTCACATGAAGTTGCTGATGTCCCGATGCACTTAGTCTCTAGGGGATTCATGGATGGATATACACGTTGGACCAGACACGGTGAAGAGGAGGTCATGGATGAAGATACCCAGGGCAGCGAGATCCAAACCCCGATCAGTGTCACATGGATGTTGAATCTAACATCGGGGCAGAGGCGTCAAGCTACCCATGGAACAATGGAAACCTGAAACGCCCACTGGAAAACCAAGACATCCACGCAAATGATGACAATCTTGATATGCCAGATTTTGCTGCTATGATTGCAGATTTCGAGGGCCCAGAAAAGGATATGATTGGCTACAAGGATCTGCAAACCATTGATGCGGACTCCAAGAAAGAATTGTATCCAGTTTGCAAAAAGAAATATTCCAGGTTGAGTGCCACCTCGGCGCTTCTTAGATTTAAAGTAGCAAACGGTCTATCAAACAAGGGCTTCACAGAGATGTTAGGTCTTTTGAAAGAAATTCTTTCAGAAGATAATGTGCTCCCCAGAAGCACGAATGAAGTGAAAAAAATTGTTTGCCCATTGGAAGTTGAAGTACAAAAGATACATGCTTGTGTGAATGATTATATATTCTACCATGGTGAGTACAAAGATTATCATGCATGTCCCACATGCAAGCATGCACGATACAAACGCAGGAGAGCAAAGGACAAGTACAAATTGGACGATGAGATCAAGACAGGAATCCCATTCAAGGTTATTTGGTACTTGCCTTTAATTCCAAGGTTGAGGCGCTTGTTTGCAAACCCTAGAGAGGCAAAGAGGTTGCGATGGCATCATGATGAGCGAATTGTGGATAGGTCTATGAGGCACCCGAAAGGTGGGGCTTAGTGGGAATTAATCGACAACAAGTTTGAAAAATTTGCCAAGGATCCTAGAAGTGTAAGGCTCGGGGAGTGTACCGACGGGATGAATCCTTTTGGCGTTATGAGCACCAATCACAGCATGTGGTCGGTGCTTTTGTGCATATATAACATAGCTCCTTGGTTGTGTATGAAGAAAAAAATACATTATGATGTCAATGATTATCCAAGGTGTGAAGCAACCTGGAAATGACATCGACATTTACTTTAAGCTACTAGTAGAAGAACTACTGACAGTGTGGACAGATGCGTCTGTTGTAAAATGTTATGATGCTTACAGAAAGGAGATTTTTGATCTACATGTGATGCTGGTGCACACCATTCAAGATATGCCGGCATTAGGCAACACATTGGGGCAGAAAACAAGGGGAGATGTAGGGTGTGTCACATGCATGGATAGGACAGCTAGCAGAAGACTTCCCAACTCGTGCAAAACATTGTATTTGCGTCATCGTAGGTTCTTACGGAAAAATCACCCATACCGAAACATGAAAGATGAATTTGATGGTACGGTAGAGGCAGCTAAGGGCCCAAGACCCTATGAAGGGGAGGTGGTCCACAACATGGCTAAAAAAATTAATGTTGTGCTTGGCAAGAACCACCCTTTAACGGTGAAACTAACACCCAAGGATCAAGTGTTTAAGAAGAAATCGCTGTTCTGGAAATTACCTTACTGGGAGAATCTACATGTACGTCACTGCATCGATGTCATGCACATAGAGAAGAATGTATGTGAAAGCATCCTTGGTACTCTTCTCAAGATTAAAGGTAAAAGAAAGGATGGTGACAGTTCACGGCTTGATATGCTTGCTGATCAATCACAACTCAAAAGTGAAGCAGAAGATGATGACAAATTCATCAAAGCTCGGCAGAGTTACAATTTCAGTACAAAAGGAGTAACACAATTCTTCACCTATTTGTTGTCACTTAATACACCCTCTTCCTACTGCGCAAACATTAGAAGTCTCGTGGATGTGAGCTCAGGTAAAATGAAGTTGGGACACATGAAGTCACATGATTGCCACGTATTGTTGACACAAATCCTCTAGGTGGCCATCAGGAATCTGATGGACAAAGATATAAGAAACACACTCATTGACCTTTGTAATTTCTTCAACCAACTATGGCAGAAAGTTGTAAATCCTGAAGAGTTGGATCATATGCAAGATGATATTGCAAGAATATTGTCCAACCTAGAGATGTATTTCCCACCATCATTCTTTGAATTCATGGTCCATCTCACGGTGCACCTTGTCGACGAGATAAAGTATTGTGGTCCTGTGTTTCTTCGCAACATGTATCCCTTCGAGTGGTTCATGGGAATACTAAAGCGCTTTTGTTGGAACCGAAACCATCCAGAGGAAAGCATCCTACAAGGTTATACCGCGGAGGAGGTGGTTGAGTTTTGCACCGAATACAGGAAACAAAGACCTATAGGTTTGCCCCTCTCTCTCCACGAGGGAAGGCTGAAAGGTAAGCCAGTCCTTGCTGGCACGCAAATGGCTGCACCCAGAGAATTGGCAGAGAAAGCCCATTTGACGGTACTACTTAACAGCCCAGTTCTCATCGCTTATGCCGAAGAACACTTGGCAGAGATACGCCAAAGCTTCTTACCAATGGTGCCTTCATCATAAGTGGAGATGAAGGAGCACACTAAGAAGTTCGCCGAATGGTTGAAGAATCATTTGGCACAAGGATCCATCACCTACGGTGTTGACATACCAAGCATATGACATAAATGGATACACGTTCTACACTGAGGAATGTGATAAGAAGACCTCGTATCAGAACAGCTCTGTTCGAATAGAATGCATGACTGTAAATGAAGCTGATAAAAGGGTATACTATGGAACCATCAAAGAGATTTGGGAGCTTGACTATGTGAAAGTTAAGGTGGCATTATTTAGGTTCGCATGGATCCCTCTTGGTCAGCTAAGGATTGATGAGTACAGGAAGACTTGTGTTAATAGGACAATGATGGCATATCACGCGGACCCATTCATTCTTGTCAGCGATGCTACTCAGATTTTCTTTGTGGAATACCTCTTGCATAAGAACGGCCATTTAGTGATGCATGGGAAGAGAAGGGCACTGGGTGTCGACGATGTTGCCGATGAGGACAAGTACGATGAATTTGATGAGTTGCCAACCAAGGAATCGCGCACCCATGTAATAGAGCAGCGTAAAATCATCAAAAAACCCATGTTCATTCGGGGTCAACTTAATGATCCCAGTTCCCCATGTACATGGGAATTAAGCCATGAGACTAGTCTTTATGCCTTCCCTGCAACTTAATTCGTTCAATTTAGAACTGTCGCGTGTACTGAATTTGTGAGTTATGCCCGGTTTTCTGTTGATGTAAGAATCGTTAATATGTTGACCTTGATATGCTGTCAGCTCAGGCAATGAATATGAACTGTTTTTTGTTATTATTATTATTATATCATAGAGGTAGCACACTCAATCAATCTCACTACAGTATATATGAACAAAAATATGCAATCTGGTTTGCGAATAGCACACGGTTCGTTGATGAAAGTCGTGTGCCGACCAAACCCCGCCACCTCGCCCATGATCTGAGTCGTGCTTTCTGATTGGCCACAACCCAAACCCTACGGATCGTACGTCTGCACCATTGGATGCTCCCAGATCGAACGACGATCCTCATCCCTTTTGACAGCACATGCAGTTCCGGTTGTAATTTTATTTTTATGCACAAAATGCACATTAATCTCAAAAAATGTCTTAAATATAGATAATGATACCTGAAATGCACTAGAAAATTGAACCTGTGGTATAATGGTGATTGCGTACCGTGGAAATTTTTATGAGGTCAAACGATGAAGTCACAGGCCACCGGAGTTTGAATTAACATGTCTCCTTTTCGAAAACCATGATCCTTCATGTGAGATGCTCCGGTTTGGAAGGAGCGGTCATCAAAACGTGTGCCAAACTTTACCAATTTTTTTCCACGGGGTCGTGAGAGCACGCCACAAGCACACATCGATTTTGATGATGTCCGAACTCCATCTGAATTTTCTGTAATTAAAATACCAACTAGGCCTACGCCACTACCCGCACCTCGCGGCCGAAATGTTTGAAACTTCTCCCCGCTTCTCGAACAAACGGATGAAAACTCACAAAGCGACGCACAAATGATCTATACACCTTTGCTAGGCTGATAGTAAGGGGGTATCATAGCTAGTATCATGCATGCCAACTAGGCAATTTTGATGAGCTGTCATGGAATTAATTAAATGAAGAAAGAGAGGGTTAAGTATCATATCATGAAACCGTATCATGATAAATGTTATGATACTATGTGTCATGCATGACAATATAAATAAAGTACTACATGTGATACTAGCTACTCCATGATACTATGCATTAGAGCAAGTAAGTACACAATAGAGTGACATAAGACTAGCCACAACGGGTAGTAACATAGAATGTTACTAGTCTATGTTACGTCAAGCGAGGAGAAAAGACTAGTTTGCAACATTGGCTTAAATGACCATTAGTTTCTACCTTGGTACCTGTAATATGGGTTTGTGGCCTTGTATACAAAAATGGAGGAAGTACTATAGTAAGACTATACCCACAGTGGGAGTAACATAGGTAGTAACACCACGCATATCCACTTTCCTCCATTTCTTCATTTATTGCTTGCCACATCATCTATTTTATCTAGATATGTGTGATGTTACTACCTATGTTACTCCCACTGTTGGTAGTCTGGCTATAAGGAATGGAATAATATATATGTGCTTATTAGTTGGAGGAAAGAGAAGAGAAGCGGGATCTTGGTTAGTACAGCCAGCTGCAACACGAGACCCAAGACACTTTGTGAGGATGTAAGGTGGGCCAACTATTGATAAACTAGTATGTATATAAAAGTTATTATTGTACATGCCAGATAAGAGGTTGGATGTATATGACATGGCAACTTCCTATAGCCGACCCTTGGCTGTATTATTAACCATGCTCTTAGTGAAGTAGCTAGTATATCATAGACGACTAGCTAGTATCAGACTAGCCACACTGGGAGTAACTTCAGTAGTAACACCGACTCCAACTCAGCAAACTTGCTTATGTGGCAATAAGTTAGTGAGGAGAGATATAGTTTCAGTAACTTAGCTAGTTACTATAGCATCACATGTCCTAATGCAATATGAGTCTGTAACCTAAGAAATGAAGCTTTGCATGACACTACACTTATGTTACTACCCACTATAAAGGTAGTAACATACATAGTCTAGGGATATGTGTATGTTACTAGTGTACTACTCTCCATTGTGGCTAGTATCATACTCCCTTCTTTCCGGTTTATGCTAGTTCTATTGGTATTATCATAAGCGGTATCATGCATGCCAACTAGACTTTCTAGATGATGTGGCACACAAGAGAGGATGTGGTATCATATTGTAACTCCCGGATAATTAGGCTACAGTAAATCTCTGCTAAATATGCCAAGTCACCTCCGTCATTGTTTAATCTCGCGTCGGTTTGAAAATTTTCAAATTCAAAATTTAAATCTCGCGGTGCCGCTCGAACGGGAGCGCCGGCGAGGAGGGCGGCTGCGGCGCGGGCGGGCGGGGCTGGGCACTGGCTGGCCAGAGCAACGACGGCCAGTGGCGTGGTGGTGGTTGTAGGTGGCCGTGATAGCGGGCGCTAGCGGGGCCGGCGATGGTGAGTGTGGGCTGGCGGGATGCCCAGGCGCAGGCCGGCGTCCTTCGGCGAGCAGCGAGGCGCGGCCGGATGGAGCGGTCGGGCCGGCGAGCAGCTAGCCACGGCTGGGCAGGGAGGCGCGAGGGGTGGCGCGGTTGCAGCCGCGGGCAGCAGTAGCGGTGGCAGCGCGACAGTGACTGCAGGCCGTAGCAACACGAGACGCGTGAGGCGCGCGGTCGAGCGCGGTGACCGCGGTGCAGGGGCGAGGTCCGCGGTGGTGCGTGCATGCGGCACACGAGCACGCAGTAAGAGCGAGCCGGGCGGTGGCCAGTAGAGGCAGCAGCGCACGGCGTGGGCATGTGTGGGGGAGGTCAGGGCGGAGCGGCCCGTGCTAGCACGCGGGGATGAATGGGAGGCGGCGCCGGACAGAGAGGAGGGAGTGGAGGTCATGGCCTCACCGGGGTCGTAGGGTCAGGGGCAGTGGGGCGTGGGGAGGAGACGGAGACGACGGTGACGCGGTGACGAGTTGCAAGCCGACGAGGAGGAGTAGGCAGGTCGGCGAGGTGGTGATGGCGTTCGATGGCGATGTCGTGATCCTCGGGCGGCGGTGGGCGCGGTTGACCCGGGCGGCGTCGGGGTCGGACCCCTCCCCAATCCGGATGAGATCGAGAGGAGAGGGGGAGTGGGAGTGAGTGGGGTGGGTGTCGGTTAGGGTTTCGATGGTCTGAGGGGGATAAGGGGAGTGGGGGGCGCCTGGGCCGGTTTGGGCCGGCCTGGCTAGCAGCTGGGCCGACTGGCCTAGTGCGGGGGTTCCCTTTTCTTTTCTTTTGTTTTGTTTCTTTTCACCTTTTCTTTTTCTTTATTTTCTTTTCTGTTTTAAACCATTTTAAAATATTTAGGCATTTTCTAAAAAAGTATTCTCTTCACAATAATTACCTATGTAATATTTGAAACCCACCGAACATTTATGATTCAATGTTTGAAACCATTTGTTGTTTGACATTATTTAAATTTTGAATTTGAAACATTTCGAACCGACGCGAGATTAAATAATGCGGAGGTGACGTGGCATATTTAGCAGAGATTTACTGTAGCCTAATTATCCGGGCGTTACAAAACTCCTCCACTACAAGAAATCTCATCCCGAGATTTAGGAGGTAGAAGGAAACAGTGCGGGGTATTCATCACGCAGGCGATCCTCGTGTTCCCAAGTGGCTTCTTCTTCTGAGTGATGTGACCACTGGACCATGAGGAATTTGATCGCCTTCTGACGTGTGCGGCGTTCAGCTTGGTCGAGAATGTGGACCGGATGCTCTTTATAGGAGAGGTCCTATTGCAATTTGAGCACTTCATGATCCACTGCTCAGATTGGGTCCTTGAAGCAGCGGCGGAGCTATGACACGTGGAACACATCATGAACCTGAGAAAGGTTTGGTGTAAGCTCCAGTTGATATGCCACTTTTCCACACCTTTCGAGAATAGTGAAGGGGACGATATAGCGAGGAGCTAGCTTGCCCTTGATCCCGAAGCGATGAGCACCCTTCATTTGTGTAACTCGAAGATAAGCCTTTTCGCCAGGTTGATAGACCATGTCTTTGTGATGATGGTCATACTGGCTTTTCTGACGTGACTGAGCAGTCTTTAGATTCTCGCGAATAATACAAACTTGTTCTTCGGCCTATTGGATGATATCCGGACCGAAGAGTGGACGTTCCCTAATTTCTGACCATTTCAGAGGGGTCCAACACTTTTGTCCATATAACACTTCGAAGGGGGGCATCTTCAGACTAGCTTGATAGCTATTATTATAAGAGAACTCGGCATATGGAAGTGATTCCTCCCATTTCTTGCCAAAGGAAATTACACAAGCTCGAAGCATGTCTTCGAGAACTTGGTTAACACGTTCAACTTGTCCTTGCGGCTGAGGATGAAATGCAGTACTGAACGACAAATGAGTTCCCATAGCTTCTTGGAAACTTGCCCAGAATCTTGAAGTGAACAAGCTGCCATGGTCTGAGCTGATAACTAGTGGAATACCGTGAAGTGAAACAATTCTGGACATGTAGAGAGTTGCAAGCTGACTAGTAGTGATTGTTTCTTTGATCGCTAGAAAATGTGCAACTTTAGAAAGCCGGTCAATGACGACAAGACTAGCATCATTACCTTTCTGCGATTTGGGAAACCCAGTGACGAAGTCCATTTCAACATGGTCCCATTCCCATTCTGGTATAGTGATAGGTTGAAGAGTTCCAGCAGGCCTTTGACGCTCTGCTTTGATACGGCGGCAAACGTCACACTCAGCAACATAACGAGCAATTTCTTGCTTCATATTAGACCACCAGAATCTCTAACGGATGTCTTGGTACATCTTTGTACTACCGGGATGAATAGACAAAGGCGTATCGTGAGCTTCTTTCATAACCTTTTTAGTCTGATCCAGGTTTTTCCTTGAACATGGTACCACTAGGAGGCCTTTGAAGTACAAGGCGCCATCATCGGCGATAGTGAAGAATGAGGGCTTTCCTTCTGCGAGATGGCGTTTAATCTTTTGGACTTCAGAGTCATAACCTTGAATAGTCTTTATACCGTCTACGAGATCTGGTACGACAACCAGGGTATTTAGAGAACCCTTGGTAACAACACGAAGATTCATCTTTTGGAACTCTGGGGAGGGGGAGTGAGTGCACCAGGAGGAACAATATGAAGGTTCAGCTTTCTAAATTCTTCGACAAGCGAGGGCTGAACTTTGTGAACCTGGAGGTGGTTGCAGTAAGACTTGCAGCTCAAGGCATCAGCCATTACATTAGCCTTGCCTGGGGTATAGGATATATCCACGTCAAAGTCTGCAACAGTCTCCATTCATCTTTGCTGGTGGAGGTTCAGGTCTGGTTGAGTAAAAAAATACTTCAGACTTTGGTGGTCGGCGAAGATCTCGCAATAATTACCGAGAAGGTAATGTCGCCACTGCTTCAGAGCATGAATGACAGCAGCAAGCTCGAGGTCGTGAACTAGGTAGTTTTCTTCATGAGGGCGCAGTTGACGAGAGGCATAAGCAATCACTTTGCGCTCTTGCATTAGGACACAACCTAATCCTTGACGGGAAGCATCACGGTAAATGATAAAAGTCCTTCTTAGTATCAGGTGGAGCAAGCACTGGGGCAGAAGTCAACTTGTCTTTGAGCGCCTGGGAACTTTCCTGACACTTGTCTGTCCATTGGAACTTGATGCCCTTATGCAACAGGTTAGTCAAAGGCCTGGCTATCTTGGAGAAGTTCTCGACGAATCGATGGCAATAGCTGGCGAGACCGAGAAAACTTCGGACTTGCTTGACATTCTTTGGAGGAGTCCAATCGAGAATAGCCTGGACTCGTTCAGGGTTGACGGATATACCATCATTGGAGATGACATGCCCGAGATAGGTTACTTCGGGAAGCCAGAATTCACACTTGGAATACTTAGCGAAGAGTTGATGCTCTCGAAGCTTTTCCAACACAAGGCGAAGATGTTCCCTCCATTTTTGTATACAAGGCCACAAACTTGGATTATAGGTACCGATGTAAAATTTAATGTCTGCTTTACAAGTCAACTTTTCTTCTTGTTTACTGGGATCATTAATACTCCGCATGCATGCAAAGAAACTGAGTGGAGGAAGTAGTTGACCGTCATTATGACTGCATGCATGCAAGTATTAAACAGGTTGTTAGTACGAGGAAATAGCATTTACTTTTCCTCGATTACTGTTGTGGGTTTGTCACGGCAGATGTCCTTGTGAAAGGACTTAGTCGTGGAGCCATCACAACGGGTTAGCTTAAAGGGGTTAAACCGGACAAGGGACATGGGGAGTTTATACTAGTTCGGCCCCTTCAGTGAAGGTAAAAGCCTACGTCTAGTTGTGATTGGTATTGCTAGGGTTTCAAAGGCCAGGGAGAAAATCCGCTTTGTCTGGCTCTCAAGTTGTTGTCTGTCGTCCCTAAACCGCTGCCGGGTCGTCCCTTTATATACATAGGTTGACGCCCGCCGGTTTACACAGTCCCGAAGCCGGATCATAAACGTGTCCGGTTCAGTCTCTATCCTTCCTATCTTACAATGCAAGTTACATAACAAGGTCGGTTTACATCTACAGTCCTTAACTCGCCTCTGGGCCTTGGCCCTTCATAAAGCGCCATCATCCTTACGTCTTCATGGGCTTCTAATCTTCATAAGGTTAATCCGGCTACCCCTGGCTGGTTTATGTCCAGTAGTAATATCCCCAACATTAGGCCCCAGATTGGTTTGAACTTGTTCATGTCAATCTTCAATACTTAGAAAAATTCCTCCCTTGCATCTTCACCTTGATCTTGTAAACCACCGTGACGTCATACTTCAGGATCATGATAAACTGCCCTGACATCATCTATCCATTGAAGCTGAAGATTACCTTCATTAATGCATATCCAGTCATCGAAGCGGCACCATTATTAACTATCTGTTTTTGAGCTCCTCGATTCCCGCACTTGTCGCCTTATCGCTTCACCTTATAAATAGGGCCACGAGTCCTTATCATTTTTTCCCTCGTATTGTTCGCTTCTTCTTCCTCCTCATGACACCTCCGCACCTGAGCGTCGCCGCCATCGTCAAGCCTCGCCTCTGCCTCACTGTCGGCCGCTGCATCGACCTGTTCGTACCAGAGTTTCGCAGCACACCTTCGCTGCTTCTACGGCCGCAGTAAGTCCTTTCCCCCTTCCTTTGTAGATCCATTAGGGTTTCCTTGTTCTTCGTGGTTCTTTGAAGTTCATCGGAGCTTCAGTGTTGTTCTTCCTTAGACTATAGATGAACACCTCACACTTGATGTATCCTATGCCATGGCTAATCTTCTGTTACCATCACAAACCCTTATGTGCAAAAGACTGATCTAGTCTTTTATGAACTGTTTTGGGACCAACCTTTTTTCCTTTTAGGTCTAAATCTTTTTCTTTTCCCTACTTGTGGTAGATCCAAAATGCCCCTATGATCCTGTGAAACATGTTTTTACCTTACTTAACCCTCTTCGCCTTAGATCTGTATCTTCCTTACCATCTAGGCGGTTTACCTTTGTAAAAACAATCTATCTCATACCATTAGTCCCCTAGTAAACCGGCAACCCTTCTGCACATTGATGGTAATAGCCCAGTTTAACAACACATGTATGCCCTTTATATGACCTTGTCATTCACTTTTATATTAGTCTCCAGTTTATGCAAATTCACATACCGGTATATGTTTATTCTGTTGCATCTTTGCTCCTCCATGAATGACTCGTAACCCGACATTTCCTTTTCAGCTTTTCATTTCACAATGGCCAAACAGTTTACCGCTTGCAGCTAGGCCCGCTCCCGGATCACCGAAGATCAATTGAACGAAATGGTTAATATCGACACCTTGCCAAAGAAGACGGAGATCCGGCGGTGAGTTCCAGGAACAGAGAATCCTCCTACCCCGAGGCAGGGTGAGGTTGTGATCTTTGTCGACCACAAAGGTCGTGGCTTCAAACCGCTAGGGTCAAAAAAATTCCAGGGTGTTCTTGCCAATTTGCAACTTCATCCTCATGATATTGGACCCAACTCGGTGTCCAATATAGGCAATTTTCAAGTTTTCTGTGAAGCGTACCTGCAAGAAGAGCCCACTGCTGAGCTTTTCCGGGACTTTTTTCATCTGAACCGGCGTACATAGTTTATAAATGGCCCCAATACTGAACTTGGTGGTGTCTTGATCCAAAAACGGAAGGAAGTTGAATTCCCTCATGCCAAACTGCACATCCACCCTAAGGAATGGAACCAAACTTGGTTTTACTGCAGAGATACTTCTCCTAAAGATGAGAATCCCCTTCCGGGCTATCGTGATCACCGGCTTTCCAACACCCATCCAATGTCGCAATGCATAAGTTCTACAGAACGGGCCAAATATGCCCCTCAAATCGCCAAGCTCCGGGCCTTTATGGCCAACGGTTTAACAGGCGTTGATTTCGTGCGCTGTTGGATATCTTGGAGCGTCTTGCCGCTAAGCCACCGCCCCTGTTTAATGTGTGAGTACACCGGTGATGTTGAAGACCCTCAGTGCCATATCAACATTCAGGTGACCGATGAAGAGGTTACTGAAAGCGTAAAGAAAATTTTGAATGAATCAGAATCAGTCTGTAGTCAAACCGGCTTGAACCCCTTCTATACTAAGAACAAACTACCTGTTGTAAGCACTATACTTCCTTTGCATCTTTGATATCTTTAACTTGTTCAATTAATAATCCTTATTCTGTTTATGTATCAATAGGGTGAAGATCCCTTCCGGAAACGGAAATTCGTAGATAAAGCGGTAAAGGCAACCGGGGATAAAGCGGTCAAACCATCTCGTCCCAAAACCAAAGCCGTCAAACGGACCTCAAAGCAGAAAACGGCTGACGGGATCAACATGGAACTTGATGAAGATGTTGACGATCCGGAAGTTGAGGTAGAACTTGACTCACTTGGCTCCCTTTTCATGCACCTCATTAACAACGATCTTTATCAGGAGGACGTAGAAGGCAGCCAAGCTAATGATGTAGAGGTAATTACCCTTTCCTCTGGTTCAGACTCTATGCCAACACAAAAAACCCATCAAGCAGTCCAGAAAGTAAGCTTTTCTCATCCTCTTGCTTACTTGGACCCAACATTTATTTCGAAGACACAGCAGCATGGAGCTCGCCGGACAACCCGGCATAGTGGCCAACAAGTCACTTCAGCCGGTTTACCTGATACCCTGGTTCGGAAGCGCCGGTCTGAGGTCTCTTCCACTTCTGACCATTCTTATCCCAAGGCAAGTTATTTCAAACAACCTCTTAATCCGTCTGATTCAAATTATCAGGTGACACCTCCCTCATCCTCTGTTGAGACGACAGCAACCCAACTCCCTCCTCTAAAAACTGTGGTTGGGTAAGTTTTCAAACTCCTTCTTCCAATGCCTTACAAATCTTGAATAAGATGCTAACCCTCTTTTAACTTATTTGCAGAGCCAAAGCCAGACCCAGCAAGAAAGCTCGGGTCAACAATCCGTCAGAAGACCAGGCAGTTTTTGAAGAAGAGTAGAGAGGTGAACCGGACCAAACTCGAGGGTCATCATCCTGAAGCCGCCTCTGATGAACCGCCCCTTCAAGATTGGAATACTGATGAACCACCAGAAGCTGACCCTGCCGTGCCTGACACTGAACCGGCAACGCCAAACCGGGCTAGTCCGATGAAAGATACTGAAACTCCGTCATCACCCACAAAAACCACTGAAGGCCAAGGAGATGATGTTATCGTTACTGGCATAGGCCACAGTTCTCCTGGCCATCCGTAATCTTGGCCCAACATAGTGCCAAAGAAGAGCGTGCTGCTAGGGAAAAGGGCAAATGGAGTACTGACTTATCAAGTTATGCCCATCTGAACGCTGAAGAG
This sequence comes from Triticum dicoccoides, assembly GCF_002162155.2. NCBI lineage: Eukaryota > Viridiplantae > Streptophyta > Magnoliopsida > Poales > Poaceae > Triticum > Triticum dicoccoides. The sequence goes on from NC_041380.1 coordinate 173,761,477, forward strand.
CTTCACTCCGGTTTCTTAAACCGTTTGCACTCAAACCGTGACTATGAAGCCGGTTTGGTTAATTTGATGAAGGAACGCTATGAGGTATTTTCATCTCCTTTTACTTCTTACTTCCGAAGGTGAAATGCTAGCCCAAGTAGCCCCCAAGGGCCGTTTTAGGATGTTAATCATAAACCGGGTCATTGTAATACTTTAAGTCTCTCCCTCTGACCCTCAAGATGTTAGATCCTTAGCTAAACCCGAGGCCGATACTTTACCAATGTATAGCTTTTCCCAGGGTAGCCCCCAAAGGCCAGTTTAGCTTTGCAAGGTAATCCGGATTTTAATCCATACGGCCATTTTGAACAGATGTACATTAGCCCCCAAGTGTCAAGGATAATGCTTGCATTTTTCTAGAGACTTTATAAAGGATGTAGTGAAGCAGAGCAAATAGGCATTAGCCCCCATGTACGAAGTGCATAACTTGTTATACGCTTTGTACTTTAGAAAATATATATTCTATTGTTTGACATTTCTACACTGTTGTAGGCCGAACTAAGCAATAGAGATGCCCGGACCGCTGATTTGCAAGAGAACGTGAAGTCCCAACAAGCAGAAGCTGCGAAAGCCAAAGAAGAGCTGACCAAAGCCCTCGTAGCGATGGAAAAGCTGAAAGAGTCTTTTAACAAAGACCATGCTGACTGGGAAACCGAGAAAATCGGTTTAACCAAAAGAGCTGAAGATGCCGAAGCAGCCCTGAAACCATTTGTAGATGAACTAGCTGGTTTGAAACGGCAAATCAACGCCATGACTTCCGCTGTCTTTGGTAAGTATCTCCTTGTGCATTTTATCCAATTCATTGAACCTTATCATTGATCAGAACACTAATTTTAAACCGTCACAGGCACTCGTATTACTCATCTGAGCACAGATATGCGGATGAAGCTTAAAGCAGCGTATACTTTGATTGAACAGTTGTACTCCGGATCCCAGCAGGCTATTTGCACTGCGGCTTATAATAAACCGGCACCATCATTGATAAAGGAAAATCTTGAGAAGCTGGCGATGTTACCAGCCCGGATTACCAAACTGAAGAAGGCAGCTGTAAGAGCAGGCGCATTAACCACACTAATCCAAGCCAAGGCATGGATTCCAGACCTTGAAGCAGAGGACATCATTAAAGGATACCCAGGTGTAAAGGAGGATGGTTCAAACTTCGACAATGATGACCTCCGAAGGATGACCAAAGAAATGCGGCCAATAGCTAGCAAATTGGCAGAGGACACAGACTTGTCTCATTTCCAGCCGGCTTATGACGCTGAAGGGAAGAGACAGCCTGCTGAAATCCATGAAGTCGAAGAACTGGTGCCTCCAATCTGTAAGCATACCTTTGCTCCTGATATTAACCCCTCCAGCCTTATCTATGAAGAAGCCGTGTTTCAAGCTTTAACTGGAATTGATTGGTCAACGGTTGATTTCCAGCGTCTGGGAAGGGATGAAGAAGAAGTGATCGCACCAACTGACCCTCAACCGTCAAACCGTCCAGACGAAGCATCTTAAACCGGCAGCCGGTTGACCAGTTATTGCGTGCCAATGTTTAAGAACAACTATTCAATTAGAGCCGTTTGGAAGCTTCATGTAATAGGATAGCAAAACTCCTTTATCTGTCATGCCATCGAGCATGTTTGGTGATGCTTTGATAATGTGAAAACTTGCTCTACTTTTGGGATTAATTTATGCTTAACCCAGAAGGAGTTGTGTTCCTGGATACAAGAACTTGAAAAGTGTCCTAGCGGTTTACCACTGGACGGGTTATGATGCTTCAACAAATATACAATACTTAGATGAATGATCAATGTTTTTGTATAAAAAGTAATATGTGCAACATACCTCGTTGGTTGACCAACTACTTGTATGGTAAAGGTGTTTAACACCAATCTGAAGTGTTGATAACTCCGTCCTTATTTTGCCGGATTATGATAATAAACCGTACTGGGATATAAGAATCACCGGGTTTTCTTTATAGCACTGGCGATTTAGTCAAACCAGACCGGGGTAAAGAACACCGGCTTGTAACTGATCATTTACTGACAACGTGTAGTTGAAAGTCAAGCCGGGCCAAAGACACTAGTTTATCAGAACATATTATGAACCTCAATAAAGGCAGAAAACTTAGCAACTAAGACTCCAACAAAAGAAACATGCAAGGCTTTTTACGAGCTGCCAGGCTCCAAATCCAGGCTTTTCATGGGCTGTCAGGCCTCTGAGTTAAACCATTTAACAAAGCCTTTTAAGATGGGCCTCCAATTAACCAATCGTCGTTTTAACTTTGACAAGTTCAGGGACTATAAAAGATTGACTTATCAAACGTTCAGCGGGTCATACTAGGATTACCTGGACATGAGTGGATTACTTGATGAAGGTAGGTTAACCCGGGGTTTTAGGTGAATACACCAGGCTTTCGAGCCGTGGCTTGATAACCAATTACAAGGGTCCTTTCAAACTCTTTGTTGCTTTGCACAAAGAGCCCCCTAGTAACCTTGTGAGCTATGCTCAGTGGGTGCCCATGTTTGAGTTTGTGCTTTGTGCCACACTCTCTTTGGCCCCACATAATTTCCTTTATGACTAAACACCTATCAAGAGGTGTAGCTATGGTGCGATAACAACCAAGCCCCCTAGTGATATCCCTTTGTGGTTTCAAACCGATCAAGAGGTGTAGCTATGGTTCAGATATGACTAAGCCCCCTAGTGATTTTCTTTATATTCGTGCAGCTGTAGAGACCGGTTTAACAAAAAGCTCCGCTTTGTCAGTAGAAACTCTTGTAAGCACACACATGATATAAAAAGAACAGAGACCTCGCTTTAATGGAGGCTCCAGTTTATTATATAATATATACATTGTCATAAATATGGACATATGAAGAGCCTATGGCTCAAGTATAGTAAGGCCGAAGAAGAGCTATGTTACATGGCCGCTTGGTCTCCTCCTCCGATTTACATGAGTCTTGGTGCTCTCGAACATCAATAAGGTAGTATGACACGTTGTGCAGATTCTTGCTGACCACAAAAGGTCATTCCCAAGGTGGGGATAATTTGTGTATATCAGTTTGATCCTGGATGAGCTGGAGCACCAAATCACCCTCTTGAAAGGTTCTGGTCTTAACCCGGCGGCTGTGATAACGTCGGAGATCTTGTTGATAAATCACCGAACGTGCTGCTGCAAGATCACGCTCCTCATTTAACAGGTCCAGAGAATCCTAACGAGCTGTCTCGTTATCCGCTTCAACGTAAGCTGCCACACGGGGTGAGTCGTGATGGATGTCACTAGGGAGAACCGCCTCCGCTCCATAAACCATGAAGAAAGGTGTGTAACCAGTCGATCTGTTAGGCGTGGTGTTGATGCTCCATAACACAGAAGGTAATTCCACCACCCAATAACCCGGTGTCCGGTTCAAAGGAACCATAAGCCGGGGTTTAATACCTCTCAAAATTTCTTGATTTGCCCTCTCTGCTTGACCATTAGATTGGGGGTGAGCCACCGATGCTATATCAAGCCGGATGTGCTCACGTTGGCAGAACTCCTCCATCTCTCCCTTTGACAGATTAGTACCATTATCAGTTATAATACTGTGTGGAAAGCCAAACCGGAATATCACCTTTTTGATGAATTGAACCGCCATGGCCGCATCACACTTACTGACTGGCTCTGCTTCCACCCATTTGGTGAATTTATCAACTGCCACTAACAAGTGGGTCTTTTTGTCCTTGGATCGCTTGAAGGGTCCAACCATATCAAGCCCCCATGTCGCAAACGGCCAAGTTATTGGAATCATCCTCAACTCCTGAGCCGGAATGTGAGCATTGCGTGCGAATTTTTGACAACCGTCACATCTCTTGACTAAATCCTCCGCATCAGCATGCGCTGTTAACCAGTAAAAGCCGTGGCGAAAAGCTTTAGCCACCAAGGACTTTGAACCGGCGTGGTGACCACAATCCCCTTCATGGATTTCTCGCAAAATCTCACAACCCTCCTGAGGAGAAACACAACGCTGAATTGCCCCTGAAACATTGTAACGATGCAATTCTCCGTTGAGTATAGTCATCGATTTGGAACGCCGGATTATCTGCCGAGCCAAGGTTTCATCCTCTGGTAACTCGCCCCGGTTCATGTAAGCCAGGTATGGGATTGTCCAATCCGGTATAACATGCAAAGCTGCCACCAATTGAGCCTCCAGGTCAGGAATAGCTAACTCCTCCACTGTTGGTACTTTGAACGATGGATTATGTAGCACGTCAAGAAAGACATTTGGTGGGACCGGTTTACGCTGAGAACCAAGGCGGCTTAAAGCGTCCACTGCTTCATTCTTTCACCGGTCTATATGATCCACCTGATAACCCTTGAAGTGACCAGCCACTGTGTCCACCTCTCGTCGATATGCAACCATGAGTGGGTCTTTAGAATCCCAAGTGCCAGACACATGTTGGGCCACAAGATCTGAATCCCCAAAGCACTTAACCCGTCCGGCTTAAGTTCATCACCTTAGCCATCCGAAGACCGTGGAGCAAGGCCTCATATTCAGCTGCATTGTTAGTACAAGGGAACATTAAATGGAGGACATAACAAAACTTGTCACCTCGTGGGGAAGTTAGTATGACTCCAGCCCCCGAGCCCTCCAACTGTCTGGATCCATCAAAGTGAATAGTCCAATACGTGTTATCCGGCTTTTCCTCTGGTGCCTGCAATTCCGTCCAATCATTGATGAAGTCCACAAGTGCTTGGGACTTAATTGTTGTATGAGGTATGTATTTGAGCTCGTGAGGTCCAAGCTCAATAGCCCATTTGGCAATCCGGCCCGTTGCTTCTCTGTTTTGAATGATATCTCCCAGAGGGGCCGAACTGACCACTGTGATAGGATGGCCCTGAAAATAGTGTTTAAGCTTCCGGCTTGCCATAAACACTCCATACACCAGCTTCTGCCAATGCGGATACCTCTGCTTTGACTCAATGAGCACCTCACTGATATAATAAACCGGCCGTTGAACCGGATATTCCTTGCCAGCTTCCTTGCACTCCACCACAATAGCCACGCTAACAGCTCGGGCATTAGCAGCCACATATAGCAATAACGGCTCCTTATCAATCGGTGCTGCAAGCACAGGCGGTTCAGCTAACTGCCTCTTCAGATCCTCAAACGCTTAATCAGCTGCCTCGCTCCAGACAAAAATATCTGTTTTCTTGAGCATCTGATATAGAGGGATAGCCTTCTCCCCAAGACGACTAATAAACCGGCTCAGAGCTGCAATCCGGTCGACCAAACGTTGAACGTCACTGATACACGCCAGTTTAATCAAAGATGTAATTGCTGAATTTTTTTCCAGATTAGCCTCAATGCCTCTATTTGACACCAGAAAACCCAAGAGTTTGCCTGCTGGAACACCAAAGACACACTTTTCCGGATTGAGCATCATCTTGTAAACCCGGAGGTTGTCAAAGGTTTCTCTCAAGTCATCTATCAATGTTTCCTCTTTTCTGGACTTTATCACAATATCATCCACATATGCATGAACATTGCGCCCAATTTTCTTATGAAGACAATTCTGAACACAGCGTTGATAAGTCGCATGGGCACTCTTAAGCCTGAAGGGCATGAAGACATAACAGAAGGCTCCAAAGGGAGTGATGAAAGCTATCTTCTCATGGTCCTTAACTGCCATTTTGATCTGATGATAACCGGAGTAAGCATCCAGAAAAGATAAACGGTCACAACCCGCCATAGCATCAATGATCTGATCAATGCGAGGGAGGGCAAAGGGGTCTGCAGGACAAGCTTTGTTCAAGTCTGTGTAATCTACACACATACGCCAAGTGCCATTTTTCTTAAGGACCAGCACCAGATTAGCCAACCACTCTGGGTGGAAGACTTCCACGATAAACCCTGCGGCCAACAACCAAGCTACCTCTTCACCGATAGCCCTACACCTTTCTTCATTGAAGCGACGGAGAAACTGTCGGACCGGTTTAAACTTAGGATCAATATTAAGTGTGTGCTCAGTGAGTTCCCTCAGTACACCTGGCATGTCAGAAGGTTTCCATGCAAAGATGTCCCGGTTCTCACGGATGAACTCGATGAGCGTGCTTTCCTATTTGGGGTCCAGGTTAGCGCTGATGCTGAACTGCTTGGATGAATCGCCAGGAACAAAATCAACCATCTTAGTATCTGTGACCGATTTAAATTTCAACACTGGATCATGTTCCGTAGTTGGCTTTTTCAAAGAAGTCATATCTGCCAGATCAACTTGGTCCTTATAGAACTTCAATTCCTCCGTGGCACAAACCGACTTAGCATAAGCCGCATCGCCTTCCTCACATTCCAAAGCGATTCCTGCTCCCATGTACTGTGATGGTCCCCTTATGACCTGGCATTTTAAGCTGTAGATAAACATAACACGGCCTCGCCATGAACTTAGCATAAGCCGGTCGCCCAAACAAAGCGTGATACAGACTTCTGATTTTCAACACCTCAAAAGTCAATGTTTCTGACCTTGAATCATAGTCATCTCCAAAAGCCACCTCTAAGGCTATCTTGCCTACTGGATATGTAGACTTGCCAGGCACCAGACCGTGAAAAACAGTGTTTGATGGTTTAAGACTCTTATCTGTCAACCCCATACGACGGAAGGTATCATAATATAGAATATTGATACTGCTTCCCCCATCCATGAGTACCTTCGTGAATTTATATCCCCCAACTTAAGGGGCCACCACTAGGGCCAAGTGACCCGGATTGTCAACCCAGGGTGGATGATCCTCTCTACTCCACAAAATGGGTTGCTCGGACCACCACAAATACTGAGGCACCGCCGGTTCAACAGAGTTTACTGCCCTCTTGTGAAGCTTCTGATTACGCTTACACAAGCTAGTGGTGAAGACATGATATTGCCCACTATTTATCTGCTTAGGATTGCTCTGATAACCCGACTGCTGCTGCTGCTGGTTCCCCTGATGGTTGTAACCTCCTTGGTTGCCTTGGTGCCCTTGATTGATGTGTCTGGTTTGATTACCCTGAAATCCTGAACTGGAACTGCCACCTTCGTAACTCGGCCCGTGGAAACCACCTCCTGAACCGCCAGGCAGGCCATTATCATACGGGAACATATTGGAGTTCTTGAAATCTCGCATGATAAAAAAATCCTTCCAAAGATGCGACGTTGGCTTCTCCTTTGATCCATGCTTGGGACATGGTTGATTTAACAGGCACTCCAAATTGGGGCCTGAACCTCCACCCCTCTAGGGCTGCTTGCCCTTACGGCGCTGTCCATTGTCCTGAGCATTGGTGTTAGCGACAAAGTCCAAGCTGTTGTCAGCTTTGCGCTTACCACTGTTCCCATGGCCTGCCGGATTATGCTGCTGACCCTTGGTGTTGCCGTTCTTTTTCCCTTTCCCCGGTTTATCCTCCTTTGAGTCAGGGTCTTTGGTATTATCTGAATCGGCGTACTTAACCAAAGTGGCCATAAGCGTTGACATATCATTGCAGTGACGTTTGAGCCTTCCTAACTTCTGTTTGAGCGGCCGAAAACGGCAATTGCCTTCCAACGTTAATACTGCGGTATCTTCATTGATACGATCCGATGAATGCAGAATAGCTGAGACCCGCTTGACCAAATGGGTCGTGGAATCCCCCTCCTCTTGGACACAAGCGGCCAGATCCACAATTGACATGGGTTGCTTACAAGTATCTTTGAAGTTCTGGATAAACCAGTGCTTCAATTCGGCCCATGATCCGACAAAGTTAGTTGGCAAGCTCTTCAACCAAGTACGAGTTGTTCCTTCCAACATCATGGTGAAGTATTTAGCACATACCGCTTCATCCACATCTAGCATCTCCATTGCCATCTTGTAGCTTTCCACCCATGCTTCTGGCTGTAGATCGGCGGTATAATTGGGTACCTTACGAGGCCCCTTGAAATCCTTGGGCAGTCTCACATTACGCAAAGCAACTGAACACCACACCTGGCTCTACTAAAGCGGTAGGGTGAAACGGAGTAGGTTGACGGGCTCCGTGCAGAGCTGCTAACTCGGCCTCTTGATGCGCGCCACCATGGTCTACCACATCCTGTGCATTAGCACCTCCCCCTGCTGGGTTCTGCCCTCGTGGAAGATTACGGTGACGTGCGCTGCTTGATACGCCCGGTTCCTCCTCAATGTGTCTGCTGTAGCTCCTGCTTGGGCGGGGGGTGGAATGAATCCTCTCGCGGCTGTGTGAATACGCCTGCTGCTGGTTTAGAGCTGTTTGAAGGAGATCTCTGGCCCGTCGCGCCTCAATTGCAACTAGTGATTCGCCGTCGGTCGGGATGGCTGCCAATCTTGAAGCGGCGGCCACAATGTTGTCCAATGGGTTGGAGTAATACCCGGGAGGTGTTGGAACATACTGTGGCACAATGTTGTTCTGAAAGGGCGGGTCCATCGTGTGCGGCTGAACCAGCGCTCCTGTTCCTGGCGCCTCCGTCTGGTTTAATATTGGTTGGTTACTAGTTCCTGCTCCTGGTGTATTGAAGAGATTTCGTGGCTCATAACCCGACCGGAGATGTGATCGGTACCTTCTTCTCATGACTTCTTCGGAAGCGTTCTGATCCAGCCTAATCCGGTAGGCCTGGGCTTCCAACTCGGCCTGTTCTGTAGCCATCCTAGCGTTCTCTGCCGCTAGGTACGCTTTAGCCTGAGCTATCTGATCCTTCACCTTTGCAATCTCCGCGTTGTGCTCATCCCGGGCTGCTGCATCCACCTCTGCAGCCATCAATGTTGCCAAAGCGTCGAACAAGTCAGACAGGACTTGAGCCGGAGGCGGCGCAGAACTCCCTGCCCCTGTCGGCGTGGCCGTTCTTGAACCGGAGAGTATTGCTGCGGCAGCTGGCGAATGAGGCACCGACTGTGTACCGGCCATGAAGATGGCGGCCCGGTTTGGCAGATCAGGGGAGTCCGAAATACTGTTGCCCTAGGATCCTCCACCAATCCGGTCATCCTGCAGCTGATAAAGTGATTCGGTCTCTCCGGAAGACTCATCATCGGAACAGACAACGGATTCTCCATCGGACGCTGGTCCGTCCTCGTATTCTGCTCCATGGATGACGCCTATGAAAACATGCTTCGCCACGGGCTGAACCAGCGAAGGGCTTGCACGCTGAGCAGTCTCGATGATGTCGGTGCAAATGTCCGGCTCAGGGGCCGGTTCGCCAATTTTGCCGATGAAGACGTGAATCCCACCAAAGGGGACCCGGTACCCGTATTCGATTGAATCGGCCTCGGGACCCCATCCTGCATTATCGATGTAGAGCTTGCCGCGACGATCTTCATCATCCGGCCCACAGCGTATCCCTTGAGTCCATCAAAGCTGCCCTTCAAGAACTCGAAACCATCATGCGAGAGCCCCACGGTGGGTGCCAACTGTCGTGGGTTTGTCACGGCAGATGTCCTTGTGAAAGGACTTAGTCATGGAGCCATCGCAACGGGTTAGCTTAAAGGGGTTAAACCGGACAAGGGGACACGGGGAGTTTATACTAGTTCGGCCCCTTCGGTGAAGGTAAAAGCCTACGTCTAGTTGTGATTGGTATTGCTAGGGTTTCGAAGGCCAGGGAGCGAATCCGCTTTGTCTGGCTCTCGAGTTGTTGTCTGTCGTCCCTAAACCGCTGCTGGGTCGTCCCTTTATATACATAGGTTGACGCCCACCGGTTTACAGAGTCCCGAAGCCGGATCATAAACGTGTCTGGTTCGGTCTCTATCCTTCCTATCTTACAATGCAAGTTACATAACAAGGTCGGTTTACATCTACAGGCCTTAACTCGCCTCTGGGCCTTGGGCCTTCATAAAGCGCCATCATTCTTACGTCTTCATGGACTTCTAGTCTTCATAAGGTTAATCCGGCTACCCCTGGCCGGTTTACGTCCAGTAGTAATATCCCCAACAATTACTGTTGGTGGCCTTGTATAAATGCAAAATGTATATTCCATATTGGCCTTGTGTATAAAAATGGAGGGAGTACTACTACTTTGTGTGATGCATGACAATTAGTAAGGCAACCTAAGATGTTAACTTATGATACTATGCATTATGGAAGTAGTATCCTAGCTACACTATCATATATATGCATGATACTACTACTACTATATGTATATGTGTGTGTGTGTGTATGATACTCCCCATTACAACCAGCCTTCAATTCAAAAATCTCACCAACCAAGGTAGATGGTGAGTGGTGGAATACTTTTTGTAGTTTGCAAAAACACCCAATTAATGCTTTTGTTTTCCTCAAAAAAAATATGTTTTCCAATGTATTAATTGCAATACATGCATGCATATATAAAGTACATGCATTGGTTAACTTTATCTTAATACTTGCATGCAATGATTTAATGCACCGTGGAATCTGGACATGTGATGGGGAACAACCAAATTGAGCCTTATAAAATGGAAAAACTAAAATTTGAGATAAGCCTATAAACCGGAAAGGAGGGAGTATATATGCATGATACTAGTATATGATCGGCAATACCTCAGTAATGCGCGCATGCATAGTATCATAAGTTAGTATCTTAGGTTCCTTATTAATTACCATGCATGACACAAAGTAGTACAACATTTAATATGATATGGTATCATGATATGATACGGTATCATGATATGATACCACACACCCTCTCTTTCATCATTTAACTGTGTGCCACGTCATCCAAAAAGTCTAGTTGGCATGCATCATACCACTTGATACTCCCATATTACGACCAGCCTTATTAGGGTGGCCATAGTGGTGGTATCATAGCCGGTATCATGCACCCGGGAATAGAAAATATGATGATGTGGCAAAGAAGCTGTTATTACCATGGAAAAAATATCATGGTGGTCCGGGAAATAGTTAGGGTATTCTAGCTGCTCTAACATTCCTTCTGAATGTTAGAGGATCTGGTTAGGTAAGATATTAGTTGCATGTTATATTAGGTCAGATATATCTGTTGCACGTTGGTATTTGGTAAGATATCAATTATTTTTTCGTGGGAATGGTAGGATATTAATTACATGGAAGATTTTAAGGGATAGCGTTGAGTCAAAATATGTTTATAACCAATGGAAGTGATGGGTAATTAGAGTGTTAAACATGTTTCGTGCTCAACATTGGAGCGATTTCAACCGCTAGATAACATGATTTGACGGCCGAGATGGTTTGGATCTGCCCATTTGGGTCTTTTTATATTGGTATAGATGTATTATACTACGCGCTATAATTAATTAAAGGTAGTATCATACACTAGTATCATATGTACTGTATATTGATGATATTAGTATATGACACTCTCCACTACACTCATGATTTCTTAGCATGGAAAAAAATTGGAGGCGAAACGATGAACTCATGTTTTCATTCGAACAAAAATATGATGTTAGGTAATGTAAATGTTTTCAAAGAGCACACGGTTCACTCACGAAAGCCGTGTGTCCACTAAACCATGGCCGGTGCACCCCACCCCCACCCCTCTGCCACGTGCGCGATCTGAATCGTGTGTTTTGATTCACCAGAACCCAAACCCCACGGATCGTATGTCTGCACCGTTGGATTCTCCTTGATCGAATGGCGATCCTCATCCATTTCGACAGCACATGTACATGTTTTCAAATAGCCCCTCCCAATTTTTTTCAAATAGCACACGGTTCACACACGAAAGCCGTGAGCCTACCAAACCGTGGCCGATGCCCCCCCTCCTCACTGTGCGCATGATCTGAGTTGTGCGTTCTGGTTGTCCATAACCCAAACCCCATGGATCGTATGTCTGCACTGTTGGATGCTCCCAGATCGAACAGCAATCCTCATCCCTTTCGACAGGAAATGCAGTCCGGCTAGGAATTGATTTATATGCCAGCATGCACGGTAAATGCCAAAAAAATGTCTTACATATAGCACACGAGACCTGAAATGCGTCGGAAATCAAAACCATGGTAAAATTGTGATTGGTTTATGTGCGAAAAATTTAGAGGCGAAACGATGAACTCGCGTCTTCATTTCAAAATTAGTACGTCTTCCTTTCAAACGAAATTATTCTGTTTGTGCACATGAGCGCTTAGAGGCAACCATTTGCATAGGCCTTTTCGCGCGCGCGGTGACCGGGGATATTTTTCACCCTTTTCACCTAGGCCGCCAACATCCCCCACCGTTCGCCCGCGTTTCACCCAACTAGTCCACCCAATCTCCTTCGCCAGCTCCCCCATCCCCCAGATCCATAGCAGAACCCTCTCCAGCGCCATCGTGCTCACTCCGACCGTGTGCCCGCTCTTCGGCGTCAAGCCTACCTCCACTGTCGTTCCCAACACGCGGTGACCCACGCCTCGCCGTCTTCGTTTGCTCACCAGCCACCCTCGAGCATATCAATGTAGTAACCCTCGCCTCTCCTATGGTCCGGCCGGGTTTGCATTAAGAAGCCTGTTAGTTACTGCTCTCCATCGTAGTGAGGCATATTTCCTTGCAATCCCTCTACCAATTTCGTTTTGTATGTCCCCAAATTGGCTATTAAATAGCGAAGAGCGTATATATGTTCATTATCTACCTTCCTTACTACATATAAGATGTATTTGTTCCAATAAGTTACTGCCTATTTACAGATCGCGGGCGCCCGAGTCACACAAACTTAACAAATTAGCCGTACATTTTCTAAATTATTGCATGGCATGTTTAGAAAGCTTGATACCAAGTTGTTAGTTTTATGCTTATCCTCCTTTCCTCAGTTCCGCATGTGTTCTCTGTAGATGCCGAGTAGCAGCGACAGCACTCATTCAGGCCATGTATCTTCATCTGATTCGGACAACCCCAGGTCTTCAGCAGATTGTGAGGGAGCAAGTAGTCTTGAACGGGATAGAGCTACAGCAATTACCCTTCCGGTCAGGACACGGAGGAACGCTCCAAGGAAGCCTTCATGCATGAGGTTTAGGAGTGTGTGTGGATTTGTTGGCAGGGCAAGGCTCAACATTAATCTGCCGGGGTTTCGGAAGGCTGACACAGAAGGACTAATTTCATAACCAAAGAAAATTACCATGCTGTTCTAACTGACTCTCAAAATAATATAAGTGAAGCATGAGAGATCAATAATTTCTATAAAATAAAACCACCATCGTGCTCTAAAATATATAAGTGAAGCACTAGAGCAAAATTATCTAGCTCAAAAGATATAAGTGAAGCACATAGAGTATTCTAATAAATTCCAATTCAAGTGTGTCTCTCCCAAAAGGTGTGTACAGAAAGGATAATTATGGTAAATTAAAAATCAAAGACTCAAATCATACAAGGCGCTCTAAGCAAAACACATATCATGTGGTGAATAAAAATATAGCCTCAAGTAAAGTTACCGATAGAAGAAGACGAAAGAGGGGATGCCTTCCGGGGCATCCCCAAGCATAGGATTTTGCTTGTCTTGAATTTTACCTTGTGGTGCCTTGGGCATCCCCAAGCTTATCCTCTTGCCACTCCTTATTCCATAATCCATCAAATCTTTACCCAAAACTTGAAAACTTCACAACACAAAACTTAAACAGAAAATCTCATGAGCTCCATTAGTATAAGAAAATAAACCACCACTTAAGGTACTGTAATAAACTCATTATTTATTTATTTTGGTGTTAAAACTAATGTATTCCAACTTATCTATGGTTCATAACCTCCGATACTAGCCATAGATTCATCAAAATAAGCAAACAACACGCGAAAAACAGAATCTGTCAAAAACAGAACAGTCTGTAGTAATCTGTAGGTTTCGTATACTTGTGTAACCCCAAAAATTCTAAAATAAATTGCTAGATGTGAGGAATTTGTATATTAATGATCTGCAAAAAGAATCAACCTAATCGCACTCTCCAGTAAAAAATGGCAGCAATCTAGTGAGCGCTAAAGTTTCTGTTTTTTACAGCAAGATCGCAAAGACTTCCCCCAGGTCTTGCCAAAGGTTCTACTTGGCACAAAAACTAACTAAAAGCATAAAACCACATCCAAACAGAGGCTAGTTGAATTAATTATTGAATAACAGCAAGGAAAAATATTGGGTTGTCTCCCAATAAGCGCTTTTCTTTAAAGCCTTATAGCTAGGCAAAAGATTTCAACGATGCTCACATGAAAGACAAGAATTGAAGCACAAAGAGAGCATCATAAAACACGTGACAAACACATCTAAGTCTAACATACTTCCTATGAATAGGCATCTTATAGGCAAACAAATTATCAAGGAAAGCAAAAACTAGCATATGCAAGGAAGCAAAAAGAAACAATAGCAATCTCAACATAACGACAGGTAATTTAGTAACATGAAAATTTCTACAACCATATTTTCCTCTCTCATAATAATTACATGTAGGATCATAAGAAAATTCAACAATATAGCTATCACAACACATATTCTTAACATGATCCACATGTATGCAAAGTTGACACTCTTCCAAAATAGTGGGATTAACATTAACTAAAGTCATGACCTCTCCAAACCCACTTTTATCAAAAACTTCATAAGATTGAACATTCTCCAAATATGTGGGATCTAAAGTTGACACTCTTCCAAACCCACTTTCAATATTATTGTAAACATTATAATCAATCTCATATTCATCATGGGGCTTAAATAAAGTTTCAAGATCATAAGAAGAATCACCCCAATCATGATCATTGCGACAAGTAGTAGACATAGCAAAACTAGCATCTCCAAGCTTAGGGTTTTGCATATTATAAGAACAATTGACATTAATAGAATTTATACTATCATCATTGCAATCATGCTTTTTATTCAAAGATCCCTCATGAATTATTCCATAAAGTACTTCATCACAATTTTCAGATTCATGAATTTCAAGCAAAACTTCATAAAGATAATCTAGTGCACAACACTCACTAGCAATTGGTTCATCATAATTGGATCTCTTAAAAATATTAGCAAGTGGACGCGGATCCATAGATCTTAGGTTCTCTGTTTAGCAATAAATAAACAACTATTCCAACCAAACGAGCAAACGAGCCAAGTAAGACATCAAAGCAAATGGAAAGACGAACAGAAGAAGGGAAAATAAAATGGAAAGGGTGAAGTGGGGGAGAGGAAAACGACAGGCAAATGGCAAATAATGTAATGCGAGGGATAAGGGTTTGTGATGGGTACTTGGTATGTCTTGACTTGTGAGTAGATCTCCGCGACAACGGCACCAGAAATCCTTCTTGCTATCGCTTGAGCACTGCGTTGGTTTTCTCTTGAAGAGGAAAGGGTGATGCAGTAAAGTAGCATAAGTATTTCCCTCAGTTTTTGAGAACCAAGGTATCAATCCAGTAGGAGACTACACGCAAGTCCCTAGTACCTACACAAACAAATAAGAACCTCGCAACCAACGCGATAAAGGGGTTGTCAATCCCTTCACGGTCACTTATGAGAGTGAGATCTGATAGAGATAATAATAATAAGATAAATATTTTTGGTATTTTTATGATATAGATTAAAATATAAAGATTGCAAAGTAAATGGTAATAGAAATAGCTAGTTGACAGGAGATTAATATAATAGAGGATAGACCCGGGGCCATAGCTTTCACTAGTGGCTTCTCTCAAGATAGCATAAGTATTATGGTGGGTGAATAAAGTACTGTCGAGCAATTGATAGAAAAGTGCATAATTATGAGAATATCTAGGCATGATCATGCATATAGGCATCACGTCCGCGACAAGTAGACCGAAACGATTCTGCATCTACTACTATTACTCCACATATCGACCGCTATCCAGCATGCATCTAGAATATTAAGTTCATAAGAACAGAGTAACGCATTAGGCAAGATGACATGATGTAGAGGGATAAACTCAAGCAATATGATATAAACCAAATCTTTTTATCCTCGATGGCAACAATACAATATGTGCCTTGCAGCCCCTGCTGTCACTGGGAAAGGACAGTGCAAGATTGAACCCAAAGCTAAGCACTTCTCCATTGCAAGAAAGATCAATCTAGTAGGCCAAACCAAACTGATAATTCAAAGAGACTTGCAAAGATAAAAAATCATACATAAAAGATTTCAGAGAAGAATCAAATATTGTTCATAGATAAACTTGATCATAAACCCACAATTCATCGGATCTCGACAAACACACCGCAAAAAGAGTTACATCGAATAGATCTCCAAGAAGATCGAGGAGAACTTTGTATTGAGATCCAGAGAGAGAGAAGAAGCCATCTAGCTAATAACTATGGACCTGAAGGTCTGAGGTAAACTACTCACACATCATCGTAGAGGCTATGGTGTTGATGTAGAAGCCCTCCGTGATTGATTCCCCCTCCGGCGGAGCTCCGGAAAAGGCCCCAAGATGGGATCTCTTGGGTGCAGAAGGTTACGGCGGTGGAAATAGGGTTTCATGGTGCTCCTGGATGTTTTCGGAGTATATGGATATATATAGGAGGAAGAATTAGGTCGGTGGAGCCATGAGGGGCCCACGAGGGTGGGGGCTCCCCTCCTTGCCTCGTGGCCTCCTTGTTGATTTCTTGACGTCCACTCCAAGTCCCCTGGATCACGTTTGTTCTAAAAATAACTCTCCCAAAGGTTTCATTCCGTTTGGATTCCATTTGATATTCCTTTTCTGCGAAACACCGAAATAGGAAAAAAACAACAATTTGCAATGGGCCTTGGGTTAGTAGGTTAGGCCCAAAAATAATATAAAAGTGTATAAATAAACCCATAAACATTCGAAACAGATAATATAATAGCATGGAACAATCAAAAATTATAGATACATTGGAGATGTATCACTTACACATTATGAAGGTACATGAAAATGTGCAACAGCCTGGGTTTGCCCACCCTTCTTGGAAGATGGCCTCTTCTTGGACAATGTGCCATTGAAGTCGGGTTGTGTGAAGTGCTACATGACTGAAGTAAAGCCTGGATTCAATGAATTTTCCCTGAAGAATGTCCTAGGAGACTTCAATGAGCAAAGGACCTTGGGAGAAACACTGTTACATCACATCTAGTGGCCACAAAAGGAAATAGAGTTCATCGATGAGATTCATGAAGCCCCGCCAAGAGCAACCACTGTTGCCACTCAACTTGTGATGCTCTCCTTGCCACAGCAGCTCTCGCGGGCTGATGCATCAACCTGTGATCAGCCGGCCCGACTTTGTGGCGTACAGGCCATGTCATCCTCTGCCCCAAAGCAGCCAGTGGAAAGGCCTACAACTGCTGATGATGCACCACCGGTTCAGATGCCGGCCGCTGAAGCAGCGGGGGAGACCCAGCTGCAACACATGCTCAGCAGACCAACCTGGTGGAATAGACTGCTAAGCAGTCTGATGCTTCGGAACCGCCTGCTAAGCAGTTTGTAGGTCCAGAACCGACTGGTCATCAGTTTGTCGATCCGCAGGCATGTGATCAGCATACCAATGCGTTAGCACTTCCTCCTCAGCAAACCAACGCATTGGCACGGCCTCCTAAGCACACCAACAAGTTGGCACCACCTGCGCAGAAACCCAACATAGCTTCAACGCATGGTCGGCAGTCTGATGCCTCTGCTCCTACAGTCCAACAGTCCATCACAGCAGCACCGCAAGCTCAGCGGTCTGGCATAGATAAACCATCTGCTAAGAAGTCTGTCCAAGCTTCACCATCTCCTCGGCAGTCTACCTTGCAGGCAACTAGATGTTCTGTCACAAATGCTTCAAGTACCAAGAAGGAAGTGGCCAAAAAGGCTACAACCACGACCACAAGGAAGGGCGGCGGGAGAGTGAAGAGGAAAGAGAACGATTGCCTCTTACTTAAAGCACTCATCGCCCAGAACCAAATTAACAACAACTTGTTCGAATCGGGCAGTAATATTATTTCTGACGCCATGGATGATGAAGAAGTAGAATTGTTGCTTGCTAAAAGAAAGCAGGCGTACTTGAAGAATGCAATTACGTCCATGGCCAGCCATTTCTTGTTGGTGAATACTTTGATGAGTGCAGCTCCAGTTGCCGTGAGTTACATGAATATTGCATGGATCAAATGTCAGCATGTCATCATGCTTTGCTAGTCCACTACAATAGAGATCATCTCCGACACAATGCTGGTTCCATCAATGTGAGTTTCGAGGACTTACATCTCTTCTTCAACTTCAACGTGCTCGATGCCACTCTTGTTAGATGCCTGATTTTGTAAGTACTTAACAAACTCTGATCAACTTCTCCATACAAAGCTGTAAATGATAAACAGCTAACTGCATTTTATTTCTCTTAGGGGGCTAAACACGCGGAGAAGAATAAGGGAGAGTGTGTATTTCATAGATCCTGCATTAGCAAATGGCACAACATTACATGGTAAGGACCGACGGGACTAGGCCGCTAACACGGTCCTCCATATCTTCGAAAACATGTCCCATGCACAATCATTTCTCTAGCCATATCATGAACCGTAAGTCAAGTAAACAACCACGCATACACTGATTGTCTTTCAGATTTCGACATCATTCGTAAGTTCATATCTTTCTTAATATGTAGCAATCACTGGATATTGGTATTCATTGTTCCAAACAAGAACACAGTTACTACATCGATTCTCTCAGAGAGTCAACAAACGCTCAGAATCTGACGCATGTTCAGCAATTCTTGGATAGGTATTGAATTCTATGATTTTGAAATTAATTTGCATTCATATATGGTTCAACAATTGATGTTGTCAAAATTCATCATCATTTGCAGTGTGCTCGCATTGTGGAAAACTAAACCAAGGAACCTATTCTAGATGGAACAACCCGTGCAGCACGAGATCGTTTCTCCGGTAACACACCGAAATCCATTATTTTTGGAAAATTTATCCAACAGTCTGCAAATACCTTTCCTTACGCTAGTCAAATGTTCAAGCTTCTAAATAAACCTCTTTCTATTTTGTCCAAAGAAAAAATAATACATCTAACACGGGTTAGGTTGTTCCAAACAGCACAAATACATGACTAATTTTGTACAAAAAATTTCAGTGTCCTCAGCAAGAAGCAGGGACCAACCTTTGTGGATACTATGTTTGCAGACTCATGATCTTCATCTGCAAATCTGCTAATAGTTGTGATGATCCTCATAAATTAGTACCAGTAAGTATATCTTAATTAATATCTTCTACTCCACTCATATGGCACATTCTGATCTTAAAAATACTGTAGCTCATCTTAAAACCAAGGACCCCTGAACCGCTCCCGGCTGGTGAATTGCTGATGGTTAGAAGATTTATCAGGGACTTCTTCCTAGATCACTACATCAATCCCACTGGTGATAATGAAGATTTCAGCATGCGTTCTCCTGAAACATTGAGTAAGAGTTAGCCGCTAAACATATAACACATGGATCCATTGTTTTCCATCTAATGAGGTCTTCGTATTTCATACACTATGATTAATTATGTAAGGCGTATATGTGTGGACAAATCATTGGAATTTAGCTACCATATGTTCAATTGCAATTGTTGTGAAATCTGATGAATGTTCTTCTGGTGAACACTATTTGTTCAATTGAATATTGTGGCGAATTTGCTTTTTGCGTGCCAATTCAAAATGGGGTATTTTTGTTTATTTCTTCAATTGAATATTGTGGCAAATTTGCTTTTTGCGTGCAGATTCAAAATGGGATATTTTTGTTTTAACCTGGCAATTGATCTACACACGGTTCAAAGAAATGAGTGTGTGCGATCCACATCGAAAAGCATATGTCAATCGTAGCGGAACCGTCGGTGATACACAGCAGATCGCAAACGATTTGTAGCGCTACTACATGTGTGTAGGTTCTCCGGAACCGTTTGTGATATCGCGTTATCGCACACGAGAACTGGGAGTAAGCCATGCCCAATGCAAAATACAATACCAATCGTAATTTTTTCAGGAAACGTGTGGGATCCCAAACGAAAAGCACACGTCACTCTTGCGGCAACCGTTGGTGATACCTAACAAATCAGAAACGGTATCCAGCACTTGAATGTGTGCGAAGGGACTCCCAAACCGTTTGTGATAGAACATTATCGCAGACGGTAATTATTGGAAAACATGTGCGATGGAATCTAGCATGGAAGGCGGCTTACACAGAAAACTCGTGTGTGATGGGGCACAAATCGCACACAGTTCATATGTTGGCCTCTGTGCCCTACATACTGTTTCCCAAACGGTTCGTTACGACAAACCGTATGGTTTCACTGTGTCCTTAGAAACGCTTAATCACCGATACCACACGTGCGAAAGAATTTAGTGTGTGCTGCATCGCACACGATTACATTTTGAAAGGCCTCTAGATCAGTGCTCCATATCCCCGATGATTTATGGGTGGTGTGGGAAGGACCCCCTTATCGCCCACACTCACTTGGCGACGGTTCCAAATGCCATCGTGGAAAGGGGTTAAAACCGTTTGTTTAGGACCGACACGCACCACTGTAACTTTAACTTTGAAAGATGGTCGTTGGATGAAGCCAATCCGATGGTGCAGAGATGGCAAATTCGAGCACTATTGGCCATTGGATATCATCTAGATTCCACCATATTTTGCCACATGTACAATCTAGAAGACTCCATGGTTGAACTTAAGCATAATGCACAAACCTCAAAACACAAGCACTTCTTCTTTGTTCTTGAATCTTCCATATCAGAATTGCCCAAACGTTTTTCTACATGATTTGCCATTATTTGTTTTTACTTTATGCTTTACAGCGCACAATTCCATGAATCTTAAAATAGATTAGCTTTCTTATAAAAACTATATGATTTTGAATGAAATGAACTATAAGATTTAAATGAAAATCTACTTCATGCATATATGACTCAAAGCTTACATGATATAATGTGGTATTTATTCATAATTTGGTTGCCAAATCTCATGCATGCAATGCACGTGTACCTTACTAGTCTAAATGGTGTTTGCTTGTGTGTTGTGCGTGTTAAACACATTGTACATAGTATCATACATGGTTTAGATTCCGAACATCTAGCTAGAGCATACATGTACTATGATTTGAATTCAACATAAAATGGATACATATATTTGAATTTGAGATCGTATGTACATGTAGTTCGTATTTATATAGGAATTTACTTCTCCTATATTCATATCATGTGTTGTGAAGATAATATTTAGATGGTTGTATAACTAACCCGAGTACAATCCCATTCAAATAGGGAAATTATACTCAAATTTAGTCCATATGCTAGGCGTTATGTTGAGGGAAGTGCCAATTGTTTTGGTACTGTACCCGTTATGTTTGTTGTCCCGATTTTTTTAGTTTTGTTGTTGTTATATTTGAATGCATTTCTAGTAATATAGTAAAACGGGACATGGCTCTCTCTAGTGATGAGGTGCGAATTGTCTTTTCTTTGGTACATGTTAAGCTTGTTCTCCTGAAATTTCAAGTCGCGCCTTGTTATGTCGAAATTTCAAGTTAGCATCTATGTCTATCGTGTCGTGAAACTCCCGCCTCTTCAACCCACACCTTGTTACACTGAAATATTTAAGATATATCTTTGTCTCGTTGTGCTCCGAAAACTACCTCCATCTCAACCCGCGCCTTGTTATCCCAAAATTACAACGCGTGTGAAAACTCCACCTCCTGCGATATCCTAACACGTGACATGCCCGTAATACCCCTGAACCAAAAGAACCGCCTAGCTCAAATCGGTGGGGGTACTTTTGTAACTTACCCCACATTTCAGACAAGCATGTCCCTAAGCCATGGTTCCCCACTCCCATCTCATCCGCCCACCCATTCATGCACCGAGGCCGCGAAATCCCGCGAAGCCCACACCCTCCTCCATCCGCCACCCAGCCGGAGCCTCTTCCCCGACGACGTCGTCCACCGCAACACCTCGACGTCCCTCATCCACCATACCGGATGAGGATCCGTCGTCGATCTCGTCGTCTCGCCGGTTCAGCCACCCCGTCCACCACCTCCAAGGAGCTTCCCTGACGTTCCCCTCATCTTTCACGCCACCTCCATTCCTACACTGTTGTCTTCACCTGCACCACTGGAAAAGAAGCATCATCACCGTTTTCTCGAATGAAGCTGAGGCCTAATTGGCGCCACCAAAGTGGTTGTACACTAATCGCCACATTTTCTTCTTGATTCGATCTCATGGTGCTGCCGGCGCTCGGTCCCGAACCAACATGGCGCGGCTCCATCCATAGCGGCATCGTCGGCCACTTCCTCCACGGCGGCGACGTCCACATCAGTAGAAGTTGCTGCTGCTTTAGCTTTCACTCGCGCTGCTGCTCTGCTCTTACTCTTGGTCCCCTACCTGGTCTGCTCTTGCTCTTGCTCTTGCTCTTGCTCGCGCTGCTGCTCTCGCTCTTGCTCTTGCTTGCGATGTTGCTCCGATTTAGCTACACTTCAGTCGACTGAATCGACTTCTGGGTTAGTCGATTTTCAGGGGGTGGAGGGCTCGCCGGAGTTAAGGAAGAACCAGACACAGTGGGGAGGGGGACTCGCCGGAGAGGTACCCCACTATCTATCTTAGGGTTCAGGGTGGGGCAGTGGTCGCCAGCGGTGGTGGGGCGGTGGTGTGGGGATTGTCGGAGAAAAAACTCGGCACGGGGGGCCTAGAGTGATGGCTGGGGCGGCGGCGGATCAGCGGTGGGGAGTGGTTTCGGGGCGGGTGGGGCGGTGCACTGCCGGCCGAGGGCGGCGGGGGCGGCGGTTTGGCCAGTGGTGGCCGGCGGCTCAGGGGGGGAGGTTGAAGATGAACTGCAGGCCCTTGATTTCGTATCCAATGGCTGCAAAATCGATTGACGAGAGATGAAAAAGTCAGTGACTGACGTGTAGCCTCACCCTGATGCTGCTACATGACCAGCTGCCCCGGCTCTCGCACGCGTTGCTGCTCCGGGCGCTGCTGCTGCTACTGCTTTTCTGCTACTAGTGTGTTAAGTTTACAGTAAAATTCAGTTTTGACAGCAAAATTCAATTTTGAAAGTTAAATTCACTTTCGACAGTTAAGTTCGGAGATGAGCGGCTGATGTATTTTACATCTAGAACTTGTGTGGTTATGTATTTTACGTCATCTATTGGAGATGCTATTAGAATTCCACTCAGGTTAACGTTGTCTCTCTTGTCCTGCGTCAGCCTCGGCGTCGTACAACTCACGGAGTGCTCCAATGATGAAACCCTCCATCACAGCAGAGCAGTACCCCGGGCTCCATCTCCAGATGCCTAAGATCTTCTTCCCCTCCTCCGACAGCCAAGTCAGCTGGAGCATCCTCACCAACCAACCCAGTCACGCTAAGACCGACATGGCTTCGCCAAAGAGGTTGTACACTTGTTGAATCTCTTTTTACTCTACATGGTATATATATTGTCCACTGAGCACACATAGTAATGTGAAAAACGATTATTTTATCCTACTATATGATAAGTACTGAGGTACCAGGCAACTTAGCTATCCGTGATGGACTCTCTTCAACGCCATCATTATTTATCTCTACGTGTTTGAGCTGTGCATTTGTCGATGGGACTGGGAGTTGAGCTAGTAGGGCAGTGGCATGGGTCCAAAGTAGTAGAAGTAGCACAAAAACATTTTTTGAGTGTAGGCTTTCCCTTGCTCAAGCCTGCCTACTAGAATCGCCAGTGCTTGAAAGGAAAAGTGAAGGGAAAACATAGTAATTGGAAAGTTTCCTATGGTACTACTATTCATGCATTTGGTTCAAAGGAATGGAGCAGAGGAAAATTGTAGGATTGTTCCTTTAGTGTCTCCTTGAAAAAAAAACAGTAGAAATTTTAATATCCACTTGTCCTCCTTTTCAAATTCCTATTCATGAAGCACAAGACTAAGAGATACTAGCATCATAGCATTATAACCGTACATTTTCTTGTGGTTTGACTTAATATCACCATGCTTCTTTGCATCTTGTGATCTTCCAATTCTTGTAAACCAAACACCCAGATTGGCAGAAATCATGTGTTTTTTAAATTCTTTGTTTTGCTCGTGCATTCCTGTATATTTCCTATCCCTGCATTGTTAGAATCCTCGAATTCAAACAAGCCCTTACACAATTACTTCTGTTACAGATATGTGTTAAAGAAAACCTTGTGTGGTTTGTCCAACTCCTGCTGCGCTGTGTTCCACCCCAGCTCAACTGCTTCAACGACGGAGGGGTTCACCACAGCAGGGATCCGCTCTCCAGACTGTCTTTCGCCGCCTCAGATCTTCTTCCCCGCCACCGGCAGCCACGACAACTGCATTACCATCATCAACTGAGCAGATGACCTTGAGGAGTACACGGGTCCGCAAGAGAGGTCGCACTCTTTCATGTCTGCTTACGTTATCCATCACTTAATATGATGACATGCTACTTTATCGTCGTGTTCACCTATTAGACTCCGAGTCAGGTCCAAACTAATGTTGAAACTTGAGTTCTTAAATGGTTGTGGGGTTCATATTGGGGCAGCAATCAGTACTATCTGTCTACTATCTGGTTAATCTCGAGTGTCTACTATGAGTTTCATGTTGGGTGCAAACAAACATTAAAGGAGCAATTATTTGTATTTTTAACTAAAGCTATTATCTGCCTACTATCATTGGTTTTGGGTATATCCATAGTTTGCTACCATCACTCTGGATTTGTGCATGCCCTCCTTACATAATCTCACTATGTTTTACTCATATGCATGTCAGTTATTGTACACAATGGAACTGAACATGTAGAGCAAAAGAGACAAGCCTTGCGTGGCAATAAAATTTCATGCAGACGTCGCTCCATGGTGGGTGCAAAGGCAGCCCCCCTCCACCCATTTCGGATTGTAATCAAGAGGAAGATAACTATTCTGAGGGGGATTCGGAAGGAGAAGACCACTCCTATTTACCTCCTAAGGTCTTCACTCTAACTTGGCATGCTGATGTTGGTAATATCATGCATATGGTGCCTTGCATTACTTACTTTATACATCAAACTAGAAGGGTCACCCGCGCATTTGCGTGGCTAGATTATTATGTGTTATATTTCCTTCCTAAATATATCTGATTACACAATTAACTATCTTACAATGTAATTCAAATACACAACACATTGACACTCGATTGTATGCTGGTCGAGATATTTTGATAAATATTATTGGGTTGATGGTGAGTAGCAACAACAAAAATAAAGAAAATTTTATTATTTGGGTCGTCATCTTGGTGTTTAAAATGATGGTCTTTCATGTTAGATCTTTATCTTTCATACTTACACATCGCGTCCTTCGTTGTCCTGGTTGGTATATTGTTCTTATGTTTTTTACGAACATTGTGCTTGTGTTTATTGTCCGGTATATTGTGATTACATCAAATTCATACACACATGTTGTTTTAATATGAATTATATTCTCGAGCACAACCAAAATGTCTTAATACGTATCTAAATGGTTTGTTGCTTGCAATTTCTTTTTTGCCAAAACATTTACCCACATCACAATCATTAGAGTTCGTTATTTTTGATCGTAATGGTCCTATTTCACTTTATCATCTATGGCAATGTAATTATTGATGATAAAGTAAGCCGGACCAAGGGGACTTAAAATTTGTATCACATGGCGACCAAATACTTGCCCATCGTCTGGGTTTAATTAGCATGCACTCAAAATTAGGCTCATATTTTATCGTACCATGACGACAACCCCTACTATTTTGCTTCTAAAATAAAATGTAACCGTGGATTAATGTTTGTTACGATTTTTCAAAAACAAATCGTATTTCATGAACACTTGTCATCACCGTTGTGTACCCAAATGCACAACCAAATTATATTAATATATGTTTATATTGGAAAAATCATTTATATCTTATTCCTGGCTCCATTATATGCTCTATCAGGCTGATATCAAATTGTCCACTAATATAATAGACCAACGACCTATTGTTGTAAGTATTTTCTTTTACAAAATACTATACTCCAGAGTATTTGTTTTCGGTCGCTCCCCACAAGTCACAATGGGTTAATTAGTCAACTTCATTTGGAAATGGAGGCTAATTGGTCAACTTGCTTCCCGTCTCTACATCTTCTGTTCTAAAAGGGAAAATAGATCCCCTTTCCCTTTCTATGCTCTATCGTGGTAGTCTTGGAAGTTTGGCTGTATACCAAATCGGTGGCATGCCCTGCACCGAAGCTTTCGAGGAGATGCTAGGCCAGCTCTGAGCGAGGAGGGGACGGGCGTTCAAGCCGCCCATCTTGCGCCGCCCACCGGCGAGGTCGCATCTTGCCGGTTTGGATTTGGTGAGGCAGACCGGCCACCAAGGAGTCCACAGGAGAATATGAGCGATAACTACTTGTTAGCTTCCTCAGTTTTCTGCTCTCCTACTCATGGCACCAGGAGTGAGATATGTGTCGTCGGGCTGGATGACCATTTTCTCTGTCGTCGTCTGAGCGGAGCAGAATGTGAGGCTATGAATCTCTTACTACTCTCCCAATACTCTCTGCATTCTCCTCTTGCCTGGCAGTATATATGTACTTTGTAAGTTGCTTTTACATATTTGACACTTAAATTAATAAAGAGTTATGGATGATATACTCTTGTTCTGCTAAATTATAATTTAGGAGATAACCTCGTACATTTTGTTTTCTTGTAAGGATTAGTTATACAATAAAGATTATAGTTACTTGACTTGCTATGGATGTCCCTGTTGGCGCCGCATCCTCGCGTTGCAGCGCCGCTCTTCTTCTTCGTCTATCTCACACAACTCAACTCTCTCTTCTCTGTTGCTTTGTTCTTCTCTCAAGAACACACGAACGCACACGGTGGGAAAAACTCATAAACTCATACACACACACACACGCACGCATATATCAGGGAAGAACACATAGCTTTGCCAAGTGACTCTCCCTTGGCTACCACGAAGGCTACATTTTGCCACTGCCCTCTCAGCCTCATTTCTCATTCCTTTTCTTGACTTATATAGCAGTACAAGAGACTCATGTGCGCACGACGCTAGCCACCAACATCATGACCTGCCCACTAACTAATTCCTAGCTACATGCATGCCCACAACCAGCACTTGCGCAACCTCCAACGGCCACAAATTCTGGCCATGCACTCAGGACTCAACAACCACTAAGACCTTTTCTCTAGGCCACTAACAAACTCCACGACTTGGCTAATCCTGCACGCACTAACCAACACTACTAGCTTTCCATGCAAACGTGATCACGTCTCTACGTTGGTACACAGCCGCAGCTTTTAGTGTCACATCTCAACTACATGCATGACTCATCAATAACAAGATTAGTTCTAACATTCACTTCTCTAATCTTGTTAGCTTATTTCTCTCTTGAAGCACGTGGTCGTTAATGTCGTCGGTGCAACACCGAGATGGCCGCCAATGCCATCTTGTCACACCGATTGCCGCCGTCGCCGCGAGCTTCAGCGAGAGCCGCACCTCGTGCGCCTTCACCACGAGCGCACCGCCGTACGTGGCACGCTCGCTGCCGCATGTTTGCCACCGGTGCCGCAACTCGCCGGTGACTCATCTCCATGTTGTCGACGATGACACACCTTATTGAAGACTCGGACATGGAACTTCTTATGGCGATGGCATCCACACATGGCCATCACCACCTTGCTGCCGGTGACACAACTTACCGGGCAGCACCTCCTTGCTGCCGGTGACACAACTTACCGGGCAGCACCTCCTTGCTTTGTATTTTTCTAGGAAATTGTTCTGTTGGCATTCTACCTAGATTTTGATTATTGTCTCTTCAACACTTCCATAATTATTATATGAAACTTCATATAGCACAAACATACTCACTATATCCATCTACTATGTATAATTCCAATATTGTAAGTCTTGTTTGTGATTATTACCATATAATCATATATACAAATGAAAGCAGTTTTAGAATGTAGTAATATGCATTTGTGATTAGTCTCTTTGCTTCTATAGAGAGTCTGCATGTGGAGGCGAGCTATGGGCTTCCTCATTGTTGGTGTTGTCGGCTTCCAGCTATGTAAGGTGCTACGGATTTGAATCATTCCTACTTCCTCCATAGCGGCTGATTGTCTACAGGTATTTTTATTTCTTGTTACCATATATTAGCAAGTTATATTACTTATATGTGTATTAAGTCCAAGAAAGACGGCTTACATGTACTAACTGAAATATGGGTTCATGCAATGGATTTTTCACATGTGCTGGCTATATGTGGGAGCTAGCTTTCCTCATGGTTCTGTTGACCTGAAAAAACCGTGGGAGAGGTGAACTGTTACGAGGAACATAAAACTCATGAAAGTGCATGTCCCAATGTATTTAAATAAATACAATGTGGCATGCGTCTAATAGTGCTTATGTTACTACTGTTATCACAGTTTTGGCCTAGTTTTCTGCTGATTAACTTGGCAATTCTCTTCTGCTTGATTAATTGATTGAGGCCTTTGGCCTCCGCTTTCGAAAATAAATAAATATACCACTGTTATCTAATAAGTCTTCCTTATATTAATGGATGCCAAGTACTCCTACTCTATATAAGTAAATACAAATAGTATGTCTTCCTACTTACTTTCAACAATTAAGATATAATCTTCCGCGCTTCTTCAGATTTCACATCCAATGAGTTCATCAAGTTCAAGACAAATGTATTAAGATTCTTTTATCACCCTCATTAAAGAAATTGAAGCTTGTAGTAGTTGTACAACCACTAATTTGGAGTTGAATACTAAGCCTACGATACAATTATATTTTGTGCAAAAAACTATCACCACATGGCATATACCAACATCAAATATATTTTTGTAACATATCTATTGTAGATATTGGCACGGATGCAAAATCCTGAGTAAGTTACGCAAAAAATTAAAGTTAGCAATCTGAAGAAGTTCAGACACATTACTAAGTCGAATATGGCTCCATAAGGTTATAACCTCTGTTTTTAAGGCGTCCGTAAGGCGTCGCTTAGGCGACGCCTAGGCGTCAGGGCGCCCTCCAGGCTCAGGGCGTCGGCCTTGCCTTAGACAGTCGTGTAAGGCGTCCGCCTTAGGCTGTAAGGCGTCTGAAGCGTCCGCCTTAGCGCCGCCTTGCACGCCTCAGACCAAATCGGACGCCTTAGCTTGTCAGGCAGGGAAACAGAGATTGCAGGCGGGAAAACTGACCTGGGCGGGAACACAGGCGCGGGAAACATTGGTTCAGGTGCGACCAGTTATGAGAAGGGGAAAGAGAGAGTGAATCGACGCGAGAGGTCTCTCCTGTCTCCTCTCTGGACCATTGACGGAGGCTTCCTCCTCAGATCTGCGGCAGCCGCCAGCCTCCTCCCTCCGGCCACAGTTCCTCCCCCTCCTCTCTGGCTGCAGCTCCTCCCCATCCTCCTCTGGCGCAACCCTCTTCCAGCAGATCAGCACCACATCAAGGTATGAATTCAGCCCTCTCTTCTCCCCCCTTTCCCCCTCTCCTCTTTCTTCCATCCAGCAGTGTAGCTTGCCATGCTTGCCTGCTCTGCTATGCACAGCTCCTCTACTAACTGTTAGGTGCTGCCTCTCTTATGCACAGCAGTGTAGCTAGATGTGCTTGCCCGCTCCTCATCTGCATCTGTTTCTTCCCAGATCTGCTTCTCCACCCACAAGGCAGCAGCCCCACCACTGCTTCTCTCCTTCCCCATGCTTGATCTGGCTGCTCTAGTGATTTGGCTCTTCTCTCTTTTTCTTTGACAGTAGCCAGGTGTACCTGCTCTGATGGATCTAGCCAATGATCCTAGGAGAAGAGCTACATCAGATGATCCAGCCTGGAAGTATGGGTTCTGGCCAGATTTAGAGAGGAAAGATTTACTCCAGTGTACATTGTGTGGCAAGATAGTCCATGGTGGAGTGAGAAGGCTAAAGCAGCACTTTTCTGGGGGTTCCAGTGATGCGGATAAGTGTCCCGAGGCATCCATGGAGATTAGGATAGAGATGCACAATTCCTTAAACACTAGAAAGTTTAAAGCTATGGAGCGATATATTGATGAGGAGGATGAAGCTGAACTTCAAAGGCGCCGTTCTGTCATATACACAAGATGATTTGAGGCCTATGCTTTGGTAACAGTTTATATGTTAATGTTAGTTGTTAAATCTCCTAATTGGTGGCCATCTATTATATATGTATGTACAATTTATTAAGTTAATGCTAGTTGTTAAATCTCCTAATTGGCTGCCATATATTATATATGCACGTGTCTAAGGCGTCGCCTCGCCTTATGCTTTAGCGCTTAGGCGGTGAGGCGCCCCCCCAGCGCCTCGCCTCGCCTTACCGCCTTAAAAACATAGGTTATAACTGATATAACTCAATTGTTCGTACAGGTCTTAGAGTCTTGTTGTTCTCGAAAAGTGGTGATATCATATCTTAGAAGAAGTCTGATGCCTTACCTGATTTGCTTGGTTTCCATGCGCCATTCCAGTAAGTTCGTTAAAACATTTGTTCTTCTGGTGTACCTTGCATACTTTTCTATCTATCTCGGTCATTTTTGGCGAAGTTTCTTCTGCTGAGTGTCTCCATATATGGAGTTAGTCAAGTATAACTATTAGTTTACATTGGTTAATAAAAATGAGTCATGCTTCATTAGTTCATAAATAATAAAAGATAGTGTTCCATACCTGCTAAGAAGTTTGTGAGTTGCAGATATATCTAGATCTGTATATACTTGCAGCAGTGGTTGACTTTGGGCAATATCCTATTTAACCATGAAAAACTTTTTAAAAAGTAACAGAAGATGTTGTGACTTTATTGGACTTACTGCTAAACTCCACCATTGTGGATGTCACAATAAGGATAGTTTGGCTGTCGACTACATCCTCATTCAAAAGATAAGTAGAATTTCCCCATAGTGTAACTCTGAGTTTATCACTCATGAAGAGTTTAAGCTGGAAAAGATAATGTTAATGCAATGATGGAAGTCAAATTAAAGTCTTTGTTATTATACACTTACTCTGTCAACGTCGCCTAAATAGTTCATCTCCCATACACCCAATTCTCTCAACATGCAGCCTTCCACATCACCAATATGCCAAATCAGCATTTTTATTTTTATTCTTCTATTTTTTGTGCAGACCTATCGTCTTGATTCCACATGCTTCATTTGGGCGAGTAGTCCAAAACGGCATGTGTAAAACTGGTGATTAATTACTCCATAGCTAGAAAGATTAGTTATTTGAGTCTTATTTGGAACTATATAGTATAGGTAAACCTGAGCATTGCTTATCTTTCCCGGCATGTTCTTGTACAGTTTCCTTGGAAGCAAACTCGAAGTAGTAATCAGGAAAACATTCTGATGATCCTTACCTTTGTATTTCATTGGTCGAATGGTGATACTTTGTTGCTTTCACAACTTTAAAATTGTAAATGCATAAACATAATTATCTTTTATCTTTGATCAACAATTGTGTATCAACCTCCTCCACATTTATAGTATCATGATCTTTTAGGGTCACAGTAAAATGCATTGCTTGGCCCTGTCAAACATTTACAATATATTAGCACTTGTGGTTCAAAACAATAGAACAATCAGCATGTAAATATATACTCCCTCTGTTCCTAAATATAATACCTTCTAGATATTCTAATATCTTCTACATACGGAGCAAAAGGAGTGAATCTACACTCTAAAATATGTCTATATACATCCGTATGTAGTCCGTATTGAAATATCTAAAGGGATTATACTTAGAAACGGGGGGAGTAAATATATAAAGATTTTCATCCATCGAAGCTCATACGCTCATCAGTCGGAGGATTGATTGAATATATATTCTCGTACTTTCACTTGAGTGTCGTTTGTCCTATCATTGTTAAGGCACTAAGATTCTTACACGCCATGGTGCTTTGGCTGCAAAACCGTTTGAAAATTGTTTGTCAATTGATAATATCTCATAGATTTTATCCTCATTAAGTGAATTCACTAAATAATATTTATGAACCTTGATTATTCAGCAGAGGCAGCAACTCAGAAGGTTTGCCTGGCATCGTGACATCTGTCATAGTTTTGGCTGATTTGCGTTGCATCGTTTGTTTCATCATGGCGGCAACTCAGAAGGTTTGGCTGGCGTTGAGACATGTTCTGTCACAGTTTTGGCTGATTTGTGTCGCATTGTTTGTTTCATCACGGCATCGGCAGATTTCTATATTGTAGGTGGTCTGTTTGTCGGGCAGATTTTGCTTCCTGGATCTCTCGCAAAAAGCAGCCCTATATCTATGGAGCGAACTTCTGGATGTACTTTGTCCATCATGATGCTCTCCAGCACAGTCCGGTCCTACCCTGATTGCATCCATTGCACTTTGGTGTGGTGTTTGCCATGCTCTCGGATGCCGTCCAATCACGCCCTTTTTGCATCCATCACACTTTGTCATGGTGTTTAGTCTCACGTGGAGCATGATATGGATCGTGCCCGATCTCACTTGTGTTGTAGTACATGGAAAAAAAGTTTTGCCTTCTTGGGCGTTGTGACGCCTCGAGACCGTTGCGCCAGGTGTCTCCCAGTTGTTCGCTGTTGTTGCCTTGTCTTTTGCTTGCGTGTCGCATCTTGTCATGTCATCATCCGCATTGCATCATCATGTTTTCAAAATTTGAATTCGTTCGGGTTCCCAGTTTCGTCCGTTGTCCGTTCTGAGCCCAGTCACACTTGTACACGCCCACGGCACGTCCGAAATATTATTTTATAAGTGGTCGGAAAATGTTTTTGGAATGGGTTGAAAATTGGCGTGTGGTCTTATTATAGTGTAGATAGGCCGCCTACCAAGTTTCATCGCATTCGGAGTTCGTTTGATAGCCCAACAGATAACTACAGCGACAATATAGTCGGTCAAATCGTCGGACGTTTTTGGTCTCCGAAAACTGTTGTCAGTCGTTTCCTCTCTTTCCTCTCTAGACCGTCTACAAAGTTCACTATCTATCGCCAGGTCAAACCTAACCTCTCTCGTCAGCCCGCGGCCCTCCTCGCGCGTGCGTCTGAAAGTTGTCCCGTACCCGACTCGGACTGTCCCTACCATTGTGTTCGGATCATCCCCAAATATCTACAAAACATCTTCGTTTTTCTTTTTGGACTCCCTACCTATTTTTTTCTCGAACGTCCGATTTCGATCGGAGGGACGAGCTAGCCCCTACCAAAAATCCATTGGCTATATATATATATATATATATATATATATTCGGTCCAACCCTATATTTTAGGCGAGTTGTCCCATCTTTCCCTCACTTGTCGCTGCCACACTCCTGCATCCACCTCGGGATCCTCCCAGATCGGATCGATCCAATCTGTCAGATTTCGGGTTTCGGCTGACCCTTGAGGTTCGAACACTGGGGTGCGCGCGGAGATTTTGCCTCCTACCTACCTGCACCCCTCCGCCTCGCTAAGATCTAAACTGTGGAAAGAACAACACAAAAGACACAGGGTTTATACTGGTTTGGGCCACCGTTGTAGTGTAATACCCTACTCCAGTGTGTGGTGTGGTGGATTGCCTTTTGGGCTAATGATGACGAACAATACAAGGAAGAACAGCCTCGCGAGGGTCTGTTCTTGGCTGGGGCGATGAACCGCGGGGAGGAGTTCAGTCACACTTCTCTCTTTCTCTGATCCTTTCTTTTTCTCTCCTCCGAACCCCCTTGCTCTGTGGGTGGCTGGTCCTATTTATAGAGGCCCTGGTCCTCTTCCCAAATATCGAGCGGGGAGGGAGCCAACAATGGTGGGCTAATTTGCAGGGGGATAGCTAGTATCAGCTATCCTGACAAAAGTAGTCTTCGCCTGCGCAAAGCTCTGGTGATGACGCCGTCTTGGGCTCCACGGTGACCTCCGTCTCGTAGTTCTCCTGGTCTTGGTCTCGTTGCACCGAAATGGCAACCTTTGCCTGACGCCTCAGTACTCCGCAACTGCGCTTGCCCCCTTTGCGCCAAAGAGGAAGGGAGGACACTGCGCGGGCTGGCACCCGCCTGGTGCCCTTGGTCGTCATGGCTTGCGTCACGGGCACCTCGTGAGGTACCCCGCCTTGATCTCTCCGCCTCCTCGTGAGCCAGCCTGACGAGGCCGTGCCTGAGGAAGCTCCGCGTCGTCCGCCCCGCGAGGCTTGGCCCCTCGCGAGGGTCTTGGGTTTGTGTTGGTGAAGATGGGCCGCGCTGGGCCCCCTTTTGAGCCACGCCGCAGGCCGCAGACAGGCAAGTCTGGGGACCCCCGTTTCCAGAACGCCGACAGTAGCCCCCGGGCCCAAGGCGCGCCCGGACTTGACCCTGCGAGGAGGCGGAAGGGCAAGAGCGAAGCGCCGCGGGCCCTAACAGCCTGCGGCCTTGGGCGCCACATGGCGGTTGATTGGACGTGGGCGCCTCCACTTCCCCATGGCGCCTCGGCAACTGCACGGATTGGAAAAGTCCCTGCATGCAAAGCGGGTCATAATTACCTGTGATCGTGGGGGCCGTTGGTTGGCCCTCGCCAGCTATAAGTACGGACCGGCGCGCGCCCTTCCAGTTCATCCCCCCTTGCTTCTCCTTTTTCCTGCATAACAAAGACAGTAGTGTGGAGCCCCGCGGGGGCGTGTTTGGGTTATTGCTGTTAATTATCGTTTTTCTTTCGTTATCGTACCTTCCGGCTACGTGCCCGCGCGTGGATAATCCCCGGCCCCGGCCGTGGGGGGCGACCGACCCAGGCCCTTTGTTTGTGTCGCGGTGCCCGTGGGGCACGGACTGGAGGGGTGCTCCTGTAATGGGCCCAGGTCGCGAACCCTTTGAATGACTAGGATAGGAACACTCGCGAGGGCGCTCGGCTGCGCCCCCTCGCGAGGCCTTGCACAAGAGAAATCGAGGCAGGAGAGTGAAAAGTCGAAGAACCACAAGCCAAAGACGGCAACAACTTCAATTAAATTTCGAATGAGAAGGAACAAGCCAACTGCGGAAAGCAAATGAAAAGCCGCGTCCGGCACCTAATCTAGTCTTCGACGTCTTCTCACCAGCGCGGAGCTAAGTGCTGCCACTGGACGTGGGAGGGATCCCCAGGGCCTGAGGCCGGCGCTCCTGAGACTCCGGGGCGTGTACAGCCCCAACTCATTATTACGTGAGAGTGTCACGGGCGGCGAGCTTCACAGGCGTTGGCCTTCTTCACAGGCTCCGGGCTTTTTCCAAAACGCGATAGCTTCACAGGCATTCGCCTTCTTCACAGGCTCTGGGCCTTTTCCAAAACGCGATAGCTTCACAGGCATTCGCCTTCTTCATAGGCTCTGGACCTTTTCCAAAATACGATAGCTTCACAGGCATTTGCCTTCTTCACAGGCTCTGGGCCTTTTCCAAAACGCGATAACTTCACAGGCATTCGCCTTCGTCACAGGCTCTGGGCCTTTTTAGGGGTAGAACCTCCGGAGGTGCTGGATGTTCCATGAGTTCTGGACTGGCACCCTCTCCTGAGTCTCCAAGCGCGCGGAGCCGGGCCTGGAAACATGAACAACTTTGAACGGGTCCTCCCACATGGGAGAGAGCTTGTGTAGCCCCTCCCTGGAGAGAACCCGCCTGAGCACGAGGTCTCCTACCTCGAGAGTTTTGGGGCGGATGTTGCGGCAGTGATATCGCCGCAGTGCTTGTTGGTACCTCGCCGCTCGTAGCGCGGCTTCTCGGCGATGTTCCTCCCCTAGCACGAGGTCCATCCCCCGCATGGCGTCCTGCTGCGCCTCGTCGAACGCTAGGACCCGCGCGGAGCGACTACTGACCTCGTGAGGGAGGACCGCTTCGGCTCCGTAGACCAGGAAGAATGGGGTCTCTCCAGTCGGCTTGGTCGCGGTTGTGCGGATGGACCGCAACACGGACTGAAGCTCGTCGTACCAACCTCTGCCGCAAGCCTCCAGCTTCTTCTTGAACGTCCTGGTCTTGAGGCCCCTCAGGACCTCCGCGTTGGCTCGCTCGGCCTGGCGGTTGCTTCGGGGGTGCGCCACCGAAGCGTAGCATATCTGCGTTCCAAGGTTAACACAATATGTTTTGAAGAGGTTACTAGTGAACTGCGAACCGTTGTCCGTGATGATGCGATTTGGCACCCCGAACCGGCTCATGATGCCCTTGATGAACTTGACCGCGGAACCCACGGGAATGGTGCGGACAGCCTCCACTTCAGCCCACTTGGTGAACTTGTCCACGGCGACGTAGAGGTAGCGGTAGCCCCCGGGCGCCCGAGGAAACGGGCCTAAGATGTCCAGCCCCCAGACTGCGAATGGCCATGAAAGGGGGATAGTCTGCAAGCCTCCTGCTAGCTGATGGATCTACTTGGCGTGGAACTGACAGGCCTCACAAGCTTTCACTAGTTTGACGGCGTCATTGAGCGCGGTGGGCCAATAAAACCCACTGCGGAACGCCTTGCCGATGAGGGTCCGTGATGATGAATGATGTCCACAGTCTCCGCCGTGTATATCTTCCAGCAGGTCCTTCCCTTGCTCCCTGGAGATGCAGCGCAGGGATACATCGTTTGGCCGCTTCCGGTAGAGCTCTCCATCCTCGATGCAGTATGCCGTGGCCTGGCGTGCCACTCGCTCCGCTTCCTCCTCCTTCTCCGGCAGGGTCCCTTGCGTTAGGTAACTCCGGAGCTCCACGATCCAACATCCCTCTTGAGGTTCCATTGTCAGGAACAGGCGTGCTCCTGAGGCCGGGCCACAGGCCGGAGCCCTTGAGGCAGGTGGCTGGGGGAGCTCCTCCCGGGGCTGAGCCGTGTTCGATAACGACGGAAGGGCTGAGGGCTTGAAGAGCCGCTCCTCGAAAACGCCAGGCTCCTGAGGTAACCGCCTGGACGCCCGTTTGGCGATGTCGTCGGCCTCCTGATTGGTGCCACGGGGCACATGCTGCAACTCCAACCCCCAGAACTGCTTCTCCATCCTGGGGACCTCCGCTAGGTAGGCTTCCATGTGCTCATCCTTCGGCTCGTACACCTTGTTGGAGAAATTGACAAGGAGCTGCGAATCGCCCTTGATGGTGAGACGTTTCACCCCCAGGGCAGCCGCGGCCTTCAAGCCCGCTATTAAACCTTCATACTCCACTATGTTGTTGGAGACCTTTTCACCTTGCTGGAAACAGAGTTGCACGGCGTAATAGAGCTTGTCCTGAGTGGGCGATATAAGCACCGCCCCAGCCCCCGCGCCATGCCTGGAGAACGCCCCATCGAAGTACATGACCCAGCCTTCTGGCGCCTCGCTTCCCGGGGACAGGGACCGATCCTCGTCGGCCTTGAGGCCTGGCGCCTCCGTCCATTCTGCCACAAAATCCGCCAACGTTGCTCCCTTGATGACTCTGGTCATGCTGAATTCGAGCTAAAATGCTTGCAGTTCTATATTCCACTCAGCGACCCTTCCAACTGAATTAGGGCTCCTGAGCACTCTCTCTAGGGGGTATGACGAGACGACCTTGATGGGGTGACCCTGAAAATAGTGCCGCAGCTTGCGCGAGGCCACCAGTAGCGCGAGGAGGAGTTTCTGAGGCATGGGGTACCGTGCCCTTGCATCCCGCAATACCGTGCTGACGAAGTACACTGGGTGCTCAACGAGGTGGAGTGCGTCAGTGCTGGTGGCTCCCTTCGGAGACCATGGCGCCTCTTGAGGCAATGAGGCCTCCTGAGACTGGCCATCTGGGAGAGGGGCCTCTTCCGCCTCCGGTGCGCCTCTCTGCGGCGGCTGATCCTCCTCAGCCGCAGTGGCAGTTTCTGTGGGCCTTCCTTGTCCCTGTTCTGCCTTGTCCCGGGCTGCTGCTATGGTTTTGATTCGGCGCTCCTCTTTGACTGCCACCAAGGCTGCGCTGGCGGAGTAGGGAGTGGCGGCGAGTTAAAGAACCAGGGGCTCTTGAGGGCGCGGAGCCACCATGACCGGTGGGCTGGTCAGGTATCTCTTGAGATCCTGGAACGCCTTGTCGGCCTCTTCAGTCCACTCGAAGGGCCCCTTTTTCTTCATTAGCTGGAAGAAGGGCAGCGCTCGTTCCCCCAACTTGGAGATGAAGCGCCCTAGCGCGGTCACGCGTCCCGTGAGCTTCTGCATTTCTCTGAGGGTCTTTGACGGGCTCATGTCTTCCACCGCCTTGACCTTCTCCGGGTTAGCCTCGATGCCTCGGTGGGACACGAGGAAACCCAAGAGCTTGCCCAAGGGGACTCCGAACACACAATTCTCTGGGTTGAGCCGTAGGTTCACTACATTGAGGCTCGCGAAGGTTTCCTCCAGGTCTTGTATCAAGGTCCTGGCCTCCCGAGACTTTACCACAATGTCATCGACGTAAGCTTCAACATTCTTCCTGAGCTGCGGGCCCAAGGTGGTGTGCATCAGCCGCTGAAAGGTCGCCCCTGCGTTACGCAGCCCGAATGGCATGCATGTGTAGCAGTACATCCCACACGGGGTTAGGAAGGCTGTCTTCTCGACGTCTTCTACCGCCATCTTGATCTGGTGATACCCAGAGAAGGCATCCAAGAAGCATAATAGGTCGCATTCCGTAGTGGAATCGACGATCTGGTCGATGCGGGGGAGCGGGAACGGATCTTGCGGGCATGCTTTGTTGAGGTTGGTGAAGTCGACACACATGCGCTCCTTCCCTCCCTTCTTCGGCACAACGACAGGGTTGGCTAACCAATCCGGGTATCGGACCTCGCGAATGACCCCAGCGGCTTCTAATTTGCGGGTCTCTTGGACGATGAAGGCCTGCTTTTCTGTGGACTGCTGCCTGGCCTTCTGCTTCACAGGGCGCACGTTGGGGCACACGTTGAGGTGATGCTTCATTACACTCCTAGGGATCCCTGCCAACTGGTCAGGCTCCCAAGCGAATACCTTCTTGTTTGCGCGCAGCAACCCGACCAGGGCCTCCTCCCGCTCGGGTTTGAGGTGGGCGCCTATGGTGAAAGTGGCGTTGGTGGACCCGTCCTCATCGACGGGTATCTGTTTGGTTTCTGCCTTGTCTTGGGTGAACAACTGTTTCTTCCTGGCGGATGCAGCCCCCTTGGGCTCGGGGGTCTCCAAGTCGGCGGGCTGTGCCGGCGCCGCCGTCTTGAAGGCGAGCTTGAGCACCCGCAGCGCGTCCCCGATGTCCCCGTGCACAGTGAGGACACCGCTGCTCCCGAGCATCTTCATGAGGTTGTACGCCGGGTGCGTCGCGGCCATGAACTGGGCCAGCGCTGGGTAGCCAAGGATGGCGTTGTAGGGGAGGCCGATGGGGGCGATGTCGAAGTTGACTAGCTCCGTGCGGAAGTTGTCGTAGGTGCCGAAGGTTACTGGGAGCCGGATCTGTCCCAAGGAGCTGGATGACTCGCCCCCAACGCCTGAGAAGGGCCAGCTGGGTTGCAGCCGTTCCAGGGGTATGCAGAGGAGGTTGAAGGCCTCGACCGAGAGCATGCTGAGGCCCGCGCCGCCATCAATGAGGGTTCTGGTGAAGGCCACCTGGCAGATGGTGGGGGTGCACAGCATGAGGAGCGCACCCGAGCAGGCCGAGTTGGAGGGGTGGTCCTCCGAGCTGAAGGTCAGGCCAGTCTTGGGCGCCGCCCGGTCCAGGGGAGCCCCTTGCCGCGTGGAAGCGGTGCTGACCCGACGGGTGAACGGCTTGACGTGGTGACTTGTAGGCGGCGCCTGCGAGCCGCCCAAGAGGGCCGCGACGACCAGGGGTGTTGGTGCAGCGCGATGGGCGGGGAAGAGGTTGCGGGGCTCTTTCCGAGAAGCCACGGAGGCTGCCGGCGGGTGGAGCGGCCATGTGCGCGGGGCGCCAGTGAGGGCCATGGGGAGCCAGTTGGCCACAACCCTATCGTCACCTCCGGCTTCGAGGAGGGCCTCCTCGCTCGCCAGCAAGAAGGCCAGCGGATCTGTCGTGCCGCCGTAGCGCGGCGGCGTCGTTGGCTTGAGCTTGTCCGGCCACCGTGCCCGTTGCAGTGCTGGGGCCAGGGCTCGGAGCCCCCTGGCCCCCGCGCTGGCGTCGGCGGCCGGAGCGGGCAACGCGCTACCCATCTCGAGGCAGGCCGTGGCGGTGGCGGAAGAGAAAACTCCGGTGCACCCCTACCTGGCGCGCCAAATGTCGGATTTCTGGTTTCGGCTGATCCTTGAGGTTCGAACACTGGGGTGCGCGCGGAGATTTCGCCTCCTACCTACATGCACCCCTCCGCCTCACTAAGATCTAAACTGTGGAAAGAACAACACAAGAGACACAGAGTTTATACTGGTTCGGGCCACCGTTGTGGTGTAATACCCTACTCCAGTGTGTGGTGTGGTGGATTGCCTTTTGGGCTGATGATGACGAACAATACAAGTAAGAACAGACTCGCGAGGGTCTGTTCTTGGTGGGGCAATGAACTGCGGGGAGGAGTTCAGTCACACTTCTCTCTCTCTCTGATCCTTTCTTTTTCTCTCCTCCGAACCACCTTGCTCTGTGGGTGGCTGGTCCTATTTATAGAGGCCCTGATCCTCTTCCCAAATATCGAGCGGGGAGCGAGCCAACAATGGTGGGCTAATTTGCAGGGGGACAGCTAGTATCAGCTATCCTAACAAAAGTAGTCTTCGCGTGCGCAAAGCTCTGGTGATGACGCCGTCTTGGGCTCCACGGTGACCTCCGTCTCGTAGTCCTCCTGGTCTTAGTCTCGTTGCATCGAAATGGCAACCTTTGCCTGACGCCTCG
Organism: Triticum dicoccoides; assembly: GCF_002162155.2. Lineage (NCBI taxonomy): Eukaryota > Viridiplantae > Streptophyta > Magnoliopsida > Poales > Poaceae > Triticum > Triticum dicoccoides. The sequence continues at coordinate 173,802,010 of NC_041380.1, forward strand.
GTACTCCGCGGCTGCGCTTGCCCCCTTTGCGCCAAAGAGGAAGGGAGGACACTGCGCGGGCTGGCACCCGCCTGGCGCCCTTGGTCGTCATGGCTTGCGTCACGGGAACCTCGTGAGGTACCCCGCCTTGATCTCTCCGGCTCCTCGTGTGCCAGCCTGACGAGGTCGTGCCTGAGGAAGCTCCGCGTCGTCAGCCCCGCGAGGCTTGGCCCCTCGCGAGGGTCTTGGGTTTGTGTTGGTGAAGATGGGTCGCGCTGGCCCCCTTTTGAGCCACGCCGCAGGCCGCAGGCAGGCAAGTCTGGGGACCCCCATTCCCAGAACGCCGACACAATCGACCAGCGCCACATCGCCTCCTCCTCCATCTACAGCCGCCCTCCTCTGCTCGTTCTTCCCCAAGCATCTCCTTCTCGTCAGTGCTTCCCCGCGCAGCAAGCAGGAGCCGCAACCCCTGCATCCTGTCGTGCTTCCCGCGCGCCGCCGCGAGCAGCACCAGCGCCTGCATCCCTGTCAGCCTTCGGCCATGTAGTTGCCTTCGTTCGCGAGAACTCGAGGCCCCGTCCTCCCGAGCACACCTGCGAGTGCAGGTCCGAACCCCGCCGTCCTCATCTTCTCGCACGGCCAATCGCCTCGACAGCGACCTCTAGGACCACCACCGCGCCCTGCTTCTTCCTCCTCCTCGAGGAGATGCCCCTCACCTCGAGCTCCAGCGCTACAAGGCCCGCCTTCTGCAGTTCATCGTCGCTAGAGTTCCCCACCACCAACAGAGCCGTCGCCTGAGAGGCTCCTCGTCCGCCGCCACCTTCAACCAACGCCGCCGCGCCCAAGCTCCTCCGTCCGCGCTGCCGTCTGCCCGGATCAGGCGCCAGCTGACCGGATCCACCCGTCTTCATGTTCCCGGCACTGCCGGAGCCCCAAGTTCCCACGTCGCCATCCTGCATCAAGCCCATGGGCCTGCGCCGCCCGCCAAGTCCCCTGCTTCACCCGCTGCCGCTTGCTTCGTTTTGGTCAAGCAGAATGCTCACCCGTGCCTGTTGACCCGTTGCCCGCATCGCCACCTCTGCTCCATCGCGTGGACCGTGGCGCATGCCCCCTTTGAGGCCCACCTCCAGATCCGGCCGGGCCAAGGCCCATGGGTGAGGCAGCACCCGAGCCCCCCTTGCACTGTTGGGCTGCCAGATTCGGCCCGATTAGTGTTTAATAACTCATTAGCCGTGCATCGTATTAATTTGTTTTATATATGGAACATGACTAGAATTTCATCTAGTTTCACAATATCCAACTTTCATGTATGTTTGAGATGTTTAAATTGTTGTTTGCATTAATTTGCTTAAATGCCATATTAAAATGATTTAATTCATAACTAAATAACCGTAGCTCCAAACCTAACAAACTTTATATGGAAATGGGGTAGAAAAATGCATAGTTTAACATGTAGCCCTACTTTGCATGTTAAATAACTCTAAAATTGTGTATAGGGCAGAAAAGAACCAAACCTAATATATTACATGTGGGGATTTACCGGAATTGTTGTTTGTTATTTCCAGCCTCATTTAATTTTGACTAGATAGCTAGTTTCCTTATGCTTCACCTCTTGCCATGCTTCATTAAACCGGACATGCATCATACTTGGTTGTGCATCAGGCCATGTTGATGTTATGGTTGTTTACTATGTTGTTTGCTTCTTTCCGGTGTTTCTTCTCCGGGTTAGTTCCGATAACGTCGCGTTTGTGAGGACCCGTTTGACTACATCCGTTTGTCTTCTTCATGGACTCATTCTTCTTCCTTGTGGGATCTTAGGCAAGATGACCATACCCTCGAAATCACTTATATCTTTGCTTGCTAGTTGCTCGATCTATTGCTATGCCGCGATACCTACCACTTGCTATATCATCCCTCCTATATTGCCATGTCAAGCATTTAACCCACCATTCCTAGCAAATCGTTGTTTGGCTATGTTACCGCTTTTGCTCAGCCCCTCTTATAGCGTTGCTAGTTGTAGGTGAAGTTGAAGTTTGTTCCATGTTGGAACATGGATATGTTGGGATATCACGATATCTCTTATTTAATTAATGCATCTATATACTTGGTAAAGGGTGGAAGGCTCGCCTGGTGTTTTGTTCCACTCTTGCCACCCTAGTTTCAATCATACCGGTTTTATGTTCCTTGATTTTGCGTTCCTTACACGGTTGGGTGTTATGGGGACCCCTTGATAGTTCGCTTTGAATAAAACTCCTCCAGCAAAGCCCAACCTTGGTTTTACCATTTGCCTCACCACCACCTACTTTTCCCTTGGGAGTCGCGCTCTCGAGGGTCATCTTTATTTTTAACCCCCCGGGCCAGTGCTTGTCTAAGTGTTGGTCCGAACCGGGCAACCTGCGGGGCCACCTCGGGGCAACTTGAGGGCTGGTTTTACTCGTAGCTTGACCTATTCAGTGTGTCCTAAGAACGAGATACGTGCGACTCCTATCGGGATGTTGACACATCGGGCGGCTTTGCTGGTCTTGTTTTACCATTGTCGAAATGTCTTGTAACCGGGATTCCGAGACTGATCGGGTCTTCCCCTTCATTGACCATGAGAGCTTGTGATGGGCTAAGTTAGGACACCCCTGCAGGGTTTTGAACTTTCGAAAGCGGTGCCCGCGGTTATAGGCAGATGGGAATTTGTTAATGTCTGGTTGTAGAGAACTTGACAGTTAACTTAATTAAAATGCATCAACCGCGTGTGTAGCCGTGATGGTCTCTTTTCGGCGGAGTCCGGGAAGTGAACACGGTTCTTGTGTTATGCTTGAACGTAAGTAGTTTTAGGATCACTTCTTGATTACTTCTAGTTCATGACCGTGCGTTGCTTCTCTTCTCGCTCTTATTTGCGTATGTTAGCCACTATATATGCTTAGTGCTTGCTGCAGCTCCACCTCATTACCCCTTTCCTACCCATAAGCTTAAATAGTCTTGATCTCGCGGGTGTGAGATTGCTGAGTCCTCGTGACTCACAGATACTTCCAAACAGTTGCAGGTGCCGATGATACCAGTGCAGATGACGCAACTGAGCTCAAGTGGGAGCTCGATGAAGATCGTGTTCGTTGTGTTGTTTCGTTTCCTGTTGATCAGTAGTGGAGCCTAGTTGGGACGATCGGGGATCTAGCATTTGGGGATTTCTTCTTTTATTTTGGTTCCGTAGTCGGACCTTGATTGTATTCTGGATGGTGTATGTTTAACTTGTATTTGTGTGAAGTGGCGATTGTAAGCCAACTCTTTATCCCTTTCTTATTCAGTATATGGGATGTGTAAAGATTACCCCTCTTGCGACATGCCTACCATGTGGTTATGCCTCTAAGTCGTGCCCCGACACGTGGGAGATATAGATGCATCGTGGGTGATACCAAGTTGGTAATCAGAGCCATCCCTGACTTAGTAGCCCCCTGCTTGATCGAATCGCTGACGTTGTTGAGTCTAGAACAAAATGTTTTGAGTCTTAGGATTATATATATCGAAGAGTAGGATTCTTTTTACTCCTCAGTCCCTTCGGCGCTCTGGTGAGGCCTCCTGACGTAGAAGTTTTGACTCTTCTCTCCTCAAATTTCACTAATTTTTTTAGGATCAGCGGGTATCTTGGAATCGTTATGATGGTTTTGTGATTAGAACATTGTTCTTGGTGCCTCCTGACATTTAGGGGTTGTGGCAGTGTCCCGGCGAGTTGAGCTCCGAGGTGTTGTCGTCACAATTTTATCGTTGCAGTTCTGGAATACCTGAGTTCACTGACATTGAAAATCTCTTTTATACAGTTGTTGGTGAGATAACCTCGACGCCACCCAGTACTGGGGCGGGAGTTTGGGAGTATTGCCATAACTCGTATAACGGATGCTTTTCGAAGGTTGAAGTAAATGATTTCCGAAGGTTTCTTGGTTATGTGTTGAAGGATGGATACAGCTGGATGTAGGAATTGTTAGTTTGGGTGAGATATTATGCTTCCCCTGTATCCTCAACACTTGATTGGATAACCAAAAAGTTTCGGGAGTTTATAAGTGGGAATTCAAGTATCACGTAGGAATTCTTTCCAACAAACACATGATACGATATGGGATCTATCATATGTTTGTTTCCGGCTTATTTTGCAAGCCAATCCTTTGTTTTGTTTTTCAGTTGTGGTATTCGAGTTGCTTCAATGTCAAATGTGTTTCCATACCTTTCCTAAGTGATGCCCTCATATTTCTATGTGGATGATAATCCTTCTTGATCATCAAGGTTGTCTTTTCAATTCTTTCCAACCGGTGTGCTTCTTTTTCAAGTGGATCCGATCATTTTAAACATCCGCAAGTTCAATTCTAAGTTCTCTCAACGGTGTTCATTTCATCTGCTCCAAGTTGCCTTTGTTTTCCCGCCCCCTCCTACCCTTTTTCTTCAAGGACTCAGGATCCTTAATCAAGTATTCATCTTATTGATGGTAAACCTCTCCATTCTTTTCTGTCAATGTTCTTATCCGGTGATTCTCAGGAAGATACTAATGAAGCTTCAAGTTCATCATTCATCATTCTTTTCTTCTCCGGTGGATTCAATTCAGGCTTTGTTGATCATATCATTTTCCTCGTTCCAAATGCTTTCCCATGACGTTGCACCTCTTAATCGCTCACCTCTCTCTATTCATGTCCGAAGTGCTGAAGATATCCCAGAAGATTCAAGTTTCTATTCGTAATCCTGTCAAGCTATTTTGAGGTCTTACCTTATTCAAGCCTTTTAATTCAACTGGTGCTTTATCTCTTTTAAATCGTCAATGTTGTTTCTTCTGAGTGGGCCCTAACCCACAGGTCTTTTTCCAGGATCTTACCTGACTCTTCTAATCTTTCCGGAGTGATTCTCAAATCCTCTTCAAAGTTTGTCATAAGAATAAATTATCATCAGTCATATGTATTTCTCCATGATCTTTCAAATTCTTTTCATCGTTGGCTCAACCGTTCCAATTTTCATTTCGGAGTGCCTCAAAAATTCTCATTGGTGGTTCTCGTCATCATTCTCAACATTTGAAGACCGAAGAAGAGTTTCTCTGCAATCGTATCCGTTCTCTTGAAGATTCTTGGTGCTAGCTTTATGCCATCCTCTCATAATTGTTTTTGATTGTGAGAATTCTTTTCACCCATCCGAAGCAATTCAGGAGTCTTTTCAGTTTGATTCTCCGAAGGCCATCATTTCGGATTATTCATTCCAACTTTCAGCTCTTGTTCTCCAAATCTTACCGGTGCATCATTCAAGTATTCTCTCATAAGTTCGTGATCTCTTCGTTCTCATGTATCTAAATTCCCTCAAGTATCATCTTTCGTTTTCCAATTCTTCCCCGTGTATTATGCCTTTGCTACTTTCATTTTCAATTCTTACGGTGGTTTGCTCAAGATTCTATTCCATGGTTATCATATTAATCCATTCGTTGTTTCAATCCTACCGGTGGTTCGTTGAAGATTTTCCCAAGTTGGCGCTACATCTATCTTAATCCTTTCCACGAGAATAAATAGTACGCCAAATCCATTGCTTGTCATCAATTTAATGGGTGAAGGATGAGCATAAATAAATTCTTATTCTTGTTTCACCCAAATGATTAATTCCTTATTCCGGAGGCTCGTCAAAATTCTTGATTTCATTTGTTCATCTTTCTTTCCGGAGTTTCAAGCTCTCTAAATTATATCACCATGAAGTTTCATCTAAATCATTACTAGGCCTCAATCTTATTATTTTCATCCTTCACTTCTTTTGACCATTCTTTTATTACCGGAGTTCTTCATGTAGGTTCTACATGGTGGTTCATCAAGGATTTAATTCCTTCTCGAAGTGTTCATCGAGATTCTTTTCAGAGGAGCTCAAGTATTCTTCATCTTGCATTCCAAAGTGAAATTCCTTCTACCTTAACTTTTCAGGTGGTGTTATGTCTTCCTTGACAATTTCCATCCATGTTTCATGACTCAAAAGTTGTCAGGAATGAGATATTTAAACCCATCATTTTCTTCATTGGAGTTATCTTGGTATAGATTTCACCTAAAGCCTTCCCTAAGGAATGTTGTTATTGTGGTGCTTATCAATTATTCAAGTTATCTCTCTATCATCTTGGTCGAAGAAGTTTTCATCTCTTCTTTGTTCCCGATCAATCATTGCTTTCGATGGCAGAATTTCACCTCAGTTTTGAGATGTCTTCCATAAGCCCTTAACAAGCCTGTTCTTTTCGTTGTTGATTTCCCAACAACTCCATTCAATCCTTCTTTTTAAGGATGCTTTTCAAATTCAATTGTGGTAGAAGATGTCATTTTCCTCTTAATTCTTTCCTTTCCAACGATCCAACTTCTATTCTTTCATTGCGAAGGTAGTGTGTTGTTGATTTCATCAAGTATCATCCAATCTTCCCAAGATCATGTTCGATTCCTTCCATTTATAGTCGGAGTGCTGTCCAAATTATATCATTCTTATTCCGTCTTTATCTTGTTTTAACCGGAGTGTTGTGTCTACCATTCCTCTTCTAATCGGAGTCTCATCCAAGTGCTTTCATTTTGCCAAGTTCATATTATTGCCTTCCACTTCCAACCGGAGTGTTGTCGCAATTGATCTTTATCGTTCCTTGTACATCTCATTTCATCTGGAGTGCTTGCACTTACTTCTTGTCCTTGGTGACACTTTTCTTATGTCTTTCAACCTACAAGGTTCTAGTAATGTTCTTTGTTCCTCTTTTCTAACGGGGTGTTTTCAACTTTGTTCATCTTCGTTGTATTATTTCTTTCAATTTGTTCAACCTCACAAGGTTCTTTGGTTTCACTCATTTGTCAAAGAAGCAACTTTGTTTTACCTCTTCATCTTCCGTTTCTCTCCGGTGCCATCCTAGATCTTGGGACGAGATCCACTCGTAGTGGTGGAGTGTTGTGACGCCCCGAGACCATTGCGCTAGGTGTCTCCCAGTTGTTCACTGTTGTTGCCTTGTCTTTTGCTTGCGTGTCCCATCTTGCCATGTCATCATCCGCATTGCATCATCATGTTTTCAAAACTTGCATTCGTCCGGGTTCCCCAGTTCCGTCTCTTGTCCGTTCTGAGCCCAGTCACACTTGCACGCTCCCACAGCACGTCCGGAATATTATTTTATAAGTGGCTGGAAAATGTTCTCGGAATGGGTTGAAAGTTGGCGTGCGGTCTTATTATAGTGTAGATAGGCCTCCTGCCAAGTTTCATCGCATTCGGAGTTCGTTTGATAGCCCAACGGATAACTATAGCGACAATATAGTCGGTTAAATCGTCGGACGTTTTCGGTCCCCGAAAACTGTTGCTGGGATTTCCCTCTCTTTCCTCTCTAGACTGTCTACACAGTCCACTACCTACCGCCAGGTCCAACCTAACCTATCTCATCAGCCTACGGCCCTCCTCGCGCGCGTGTCCGAAAGCTGTCCCGAACCCGACTCGGACTGTCGCTACCGTTGTGTCCGGATCATCCCCAAACATCTACAAAACATCTCCGTTTTCTTTTTGGACTCCCTACCTATTTTTTCTCGAATGTCCGATTTCGATCGGAGGGACGAGCTATCCCCTACCAAAAATCCACTAGCTATATATATTCGGTCTAACCATAAATTTTAGGCAAGTTGTCCCATTTTTCCCTCACCAGCCCCCGCCACACTCCCGCATCCACCTCGGGATCCTCCCAAATCGGATCGATCCAATCGACCAGCGCCACATCGCCTCCTCCTCCATCCACGGCCGCCCTCCTCTGCTCGTTCTTCCCCAAGCATCTCCTTCTCGTCAGTGCTTCCCCGCGCAGCTAGCAGGAGCCGCAACCCCTGCATCCTCTCGTGCTTCCCGCGCGCCACCGTGAGCAGCGCCAGCGCCTGCATCCCCGTCGGTCTTCGGCCCTGCAGTTGCCTTCGTCTGCAAGCACTCGAGGCCCCATCCTCCCGAGCACACCTGCGAGTGCAGGCCCGAACCCCGCCGTCCTCATCTTCTAGTGCGGCCAACCGCCTCGACAGTGACCTCCAGGACCACCGCCGCGCCCTGCTTCTTCCTCCTCCTCGAGGAGATGCCCCTCGCCTCGAGCTCCAGCGCTACAAGGCCCGCCTTTTGCAGTTCGTCGTCGCCGGAGTTCCCCACCACCAGCAGAGCCGTCGCCTAAGAGGCTCCTCATCCGCCGCCACCTTCAACCAATGCCGCCGCGCCCAAGCTCCTCCGTCCGCGCTGCTGTTTGCCCGGATCCGGCGCTAGCTGACCGGATCCACCCGTCTTCGTGTTCTCGATGCTGCCGGAGCCCCAAGTTCCCGCGTCGCCATCCTGCATCAAGCCCATGCGCCTGCGCCGCCCGCCAAGTCCCCTGCTTCACCCGCTGCCGCCTGCTTCGTTTTGTCCAAGCAGAACGCTCACCCGTGCGTGTTGACCCGTTGCCCGCATCGCCTCCTCTGCTCCATCGCGTGGACCGTGGCGCATGCCCCCTTTGAGGCCCACCTCCAGATCCGGCCGGGCCAAGGCCCATGGATGAGGTAGCACCCGAGCCCCCTGGCACTATTGGGCAGCCAGATTAGGCCTGGTTAGTGTTTTTTTCCTTTGGGCGCATTTAATCTTTTATCCCAGGTTTTACAGATTTGTAGAAAAACCCCTAAGCTTCATGCATATAATAACTCATTAACCGTGCATCGTATCAAAATGTTTTATATATGGAACATGACTAGAATTTCATCTAGTTTCACAATATCCAACTTTCATGTATGTTTGAGATGTTTAAATTGTTGTTTGCATTAATTTGCTTAAATGCCATATTAAAATGATTTAATTCATAACTAAATAACCGTAGATCCGAACCTAACAAACTTTATATGTAAATGGGGTAGAAAAATGCATAGTTTAACATGGTAGCCCTACTTTGCATGTTAAACAACTCTAAAATTGTGTATAGGGCAGAAAAGAACCAAAACTAATATATTACATGTGGGGATTTACAGAAATTGTTGTTTGTTATTTCCAGCCTCATTTAATTTTGAATAAATAGCTAGTTTCCTTATGCTTCACCTCTTGCCATGCTTCATTAAACTGGACATGCATCATACTTGGTTGTGCATCAGGCCATGTTGATGTGATGGTTGTTTACTATGTTGTTTGCTTCTTTCCGGTGTTGCTTCTTCGGGTTAGTTCCGATAACGTCGCGTTTGTGAGGATCCGTTTGACTACATATGTTTGTCTTCTTCATGGACTCATTCTTCTTCCTTGCGGGATCTCAGGCAAGATGACCATACCCTCAAAATCACTTCTATCTTTGCTTGCTAGTTGCTTGATCTATTGCTATGCCGCGATACCTACCACTTGCTATATCATGCCTCCCATATTGCCATGTCAAGCCTCTAACCCACCATTCCTAGCAAACCGTTGTTTGGCTATGTTACCGCTTTTGCTCAGCCCCTCTTGTAACGTTGCTAGTTGCAGGTGAAGCTGAAGTTTGTTCCATGTTGGAACATGGATATGTTGGGATATCACAATATCTCTTATTTAATTAATGCATCTATATACTTGGTAAAGGGTGGAAGGCTCAGCCTTATGCCTAGTGTTTTGTTCCGCTCTTGCCACCCTAGTTTCCGTCATACCGGTGTTATGTTCCTTGATTTTGCGTTCCTTACACGGTTGGGTGTTATGGGGACCCCTTGACAGTTCGCTTTGAATAAAACTCCTCCAGCAAAGCCCAACCTTGATTTTACCATTTGCCTCACCACCACCTACTTTTCCCTTGGGAGTCGCGCTCCCGAGGGTCATCTTTATTTTTAACCCCCTGGGCCAGTGCTTGTCTAAGTGTTGGTCCAAACCGGGCAACCTGCGGGGCCACCTCGGGGCAACTTGAGGGCTGGTTTTACTCGTAGCTTGACCTATCCGGTGTGTCCTAAGAACGAGATACATGCGACTCCTATCGGGATGTCGACACATCGGGCGGCTTTGCTGGTCTTGTTTTACCATTATCAAAATGCCTTGTAACCAGGATTCCGAGACTGATCAGGTCTTCCCGGGAGAAGGAATATCCTTTGTTGACCGTGAGAGCTTGTGATGGGCTAAGTTGGGACACCCCTGCAGGGTTTTCAACTTTCGAAAGCCGTGCCCGCGGTTATGGGCAGATGGGAATTTGTTAATGTCCGGTTGTAGAGAACTTGACACTTAACTTAATTAAAATGCATCAACCGCGTGTGTAGCCAAGATGGTCTCTTTTCGGCGGAGTCCGGGAAGTGAACACGGTTCTTGTGTTATGCTTGAACATAAGTAGTTTCAGGATCACTTCTTGATTACTTCTAGTTCACGATCGTGCGTTGCTTCTCTTCTCGCTCTTATTTGCGTATGTTAGCCACCATATATGCTTAGTGCTTGCTGTAGCTCCACCTTGAAAGTGCGTTATATCGACTAGAGGGGGGGGTGAATAGGTGATTTTTATGAAAGTCTTCAAAACGTGGAAGTCATGAAGATAAACGATAGAAATAAACCTATTACCATGCAGCGGAAGGTAGACTACACTAGGCAAGCCATAGTCAAGTGTTCAATGAAGTGAAAGCACAATGACTTAATAGCAGCACTGTAGTAAGGATCAGGTAGGAAGATATTATGAAGCCATACAGAGCATGCAGTCACTCAGTGAAGACAAAAGATAGTGCAAACAAACAATGACTTCACAAGGAGCAACAGTAAGTAAAGGGAAGGGAAGATGAAACCAGTGACTCGTTGAAGACAATGATTTGTTGGACCAGTTCCAGTTGCTATGACAACTGTACGTCTGGTTGGGGCGGCTAGGTATTTAAACCTTAGGACACACGGTCCCGGACACCCAGTCCTAAACACGCAGCTCAGGACAGCCAGTCCTCACCGTATTCCCCTTGAGCTAAGGTCACACAGACCTCGCCCAATCACTCTGGTAAGTCTTCAAGGTAGACTCCCAAACCTTCACAGACTTTGTTCACCGGCAATCCACAACGTCTCTTGGATGCTCAGAACGCGACACCTAACCGGCTGGAGGATGCACAGTCCTCAAGTGTAATAAGTCTTCAGATCACACAGACAAGAAGACTTAAGTGATGCCCAATTCTCTCTGGCTCTGGGTGGTTAGGCCTTTATCCTCGCAAGGAATTCTCTCTCAAAGGCTTCGAGGTGGGTTGCTCTCAAATGACAAAAGCCGTACTCTCAATCTGAGCAGCCAACCGTTTATGGTTGTAGAGGGTGGGCTATTTATAGCCACTTGGCAACCCGACCTGATTTGTCCGAAATGACCCTGGGTCACTAAGGAACTGACACGTATTCCAACGGTCAGATTTCAAACTCACACGACAACTTTACTTGGGCTACAAGCAAAGCTGACTTGTCCGACTCTAGACAAGATTCGCTATCATAGTCTTCACTCGAAGACATAGGTTTTTGGTTAGGCATCACTTCAGTCAGTCTGACTGGTTCTCTTGGACCCCACTTAACAGTACGGTGGTTCCTATGACTCAACACAAAAGAAAAAGAACTACGAAAGATCTAAGTCTTCGAGCTCCATAGGCTTCATGTGGTGTCTTCTCTTGTCATAGTCTTCAATGTGAATATCTTCATATACCACCTTTGACTTCAATGTCTTCATACATTTTTAGGGGTCATCTCTGGTAGGAAAACCGAATCAATGAGGGACTTCTACCTGTGTTATCCTGCAATTCTCACAAACACATTAGTCCCTCAACTAGGTTTGTCGTCAATACTCCAAAACCAACTAGGGGTGGCACTAGATGCACTTACAATCTCCCCCTTTTTGGTGATTGATGACAAACTAGTTGAAGTTTTCAACGGGGAATATAATCTGTGAAATTGTAAAGGATAAGGAATTGTCTTCATAAGTTGCAAGGGCTCCCCCTGAAGATGTGCATATAGGTAATTTGCTTTTGGAATGCAAATGCACATGGCAGGTTGTACTTGTGGAGATCCACTTCAACTTATGATGACAATCCACTGTGCATGTGAAAGTATATGAAGAAAATGACATGCATAATGGAAAATGGACGTCTGCAGAATGATCTAAGTGCGGAATTTATCGTCGCACATGCGAAATTTATCATCGCAAAACAAAGTGGCAGATAAGTAGCAGACGACCATCGAGTTTAAGTGTTACAACTCAAAGAACCAAATGTAGCAAAACGAGAGTTGTAAGCACGAAGCAAAATATAAAGCACCCGCCCATATGGACCCGTTTGAAGACTATCAACCTCATATGCTTCTCCCCCTTTTGTCAGTAAGGATCAAAAAGGTTTGAAGACATAGAGCATCTACTCGTTCCCATGTGGAGTAGGTGAAGTAGCAGGGTCATTGGTGGTGTTTGGCAGTGCTGAAGAGCTTGGAGCAGAGTTGACTCGTGCTGAAGGAGGTGGTGGTGAAGTAGCATCATCTTCATCCTCGATAACTCTGGCAGTCACTGTTGCAGCAGATGAAGAGAACTTAGAGTCTTCAAGGGGTGGAGTTCCTAGCAGCATAGCTCTTCGAGGAGGTGTGGAGTCCAACTTGAATCGCTCAGTGAAGCCATCCTCTTGGAGATCATCTTCGGAACACATCATCGTTAGCCCTTTCCATGTACGGCGACAGGTTTCATGGACAACAAAAGCATTCTTGGTGGCAAGATTGCGAATGCGATTAACTTCCACCAAGAGGCTTTTCATCTGACGCTTCAGCCAGTCATGATGCCTATCCTGTTTCTGATGAAGAGCCACAAGAAGCTCTCGGTTGTTGAGAACACGAGTGCGCTTCTTGGGTCTTGGAGCAGTTGTACTATCAGTGGCTTCAGTAGACGCAGGGTGTGGTGCACGTGTAGTGCCAGCCAAAGGATACACCCGAGTGACTGCTTCAATTCCTTCAATGTTCTGTGAGAAACTCTGATGCTCTGCATTCTGAAGACTTAGAGGTTCCTTTGCAGGCTTAGGATAGATGGCTTCAGTAGAGATATCCACATCAGGCAGAAAAATCCTATGATTGCGAGCAGATGGCTGATATGAGATATCAGAGTGAAGTTTAATTAGCCGCATTACCCATGGGGCGTAGAACTTCAAGCCAAAATGATCAGAGCCCGATGCAGCAAGTTGGCGGATGAATAAGTCCTGTGCATTGAAGCATTTTCCATGAAGAATATAGAAGACCAAAGTCTTCATTGCACCCTCAAGCTTGGCATTTGGAGAGTGCCCTTTGATGGGCCAGAGAGTTCGCCTGATGATGTGATAGATGGTTCGTGGCAGATACTCAAGGTCTTCAACGAAGAACTCTGTTGGATAACCAGCATCTTGGGGCAATGGCTTCATCATGCTGAGCATCTGGCTCATATCAGGTTCCGGCCTCTTAAAGATGCTCTCAATAGCTTCACTATGCAGCTGACAGCCATGCTCGTAGAGATCGCCAGGAGTGGGCAAACCAGTGAGCTCAATGATGTCAAATGCATTGGCTTCGTGATGAACATTTCCGGTCATCCACTCAAGGACCCAAGTCTTCGGATCTCTGCTGTACCCGCGGATGTGAAGTGTGGCATAGAATTGGAGCAGCAGCTCTTCATTCCAATGCTCTTGGTCAGTAACGAACGGCAGCAGTCCAACTTCCTTGAAGCAATCCAAAGCTTCTTCTAGACAGGGTAGACCAGCTATGGCTTCAATGTCAAGGCGCTTGTGTGGGAAGATGCGACCTTGGTTGTAAAGAATGCATGAGTAATAGCTTCGCTGAGGATAGCTCCAGAACCGATCATATGATATCCTTTCCCTTGAGTAGGGGTTCCTGGAGCTATCGAGGAATTTGTTGTCTGCCCTGAAGCCATTGATATTGAAGGAGCCAGGTGCTGATGCAGGACCTAGGAACCTTGGCAATCTTGGGATTGGCTTCTGTACCTGAGGCCTGTGCTCAACATGATAGTCGAACTGGGGACCGGCAACAGACTCAAGAACAGAAGTGACGGGATCAGTGGCTTCGCTGTCTTCTTCTTCCGTTGGGGAGGGCTCCACATTAGCTTCAGTGGTGGTTGTGGCAGCCGCAAGATTTTCATCCTCCACTTGACGAGCTGGAGGGTCGGTCACAGGCACGTTCTCCTTGAGAACTGCTTCTTGTTGGGACAGGGGAGTGGGAACTTGTGGGACTTCTTCTTCCACGGCTGATGCAGCCGGATTGTCTTCAGCAGAGACTTGAGGCCTTGGACCGTTGTGAAGCCTGCGCAACGCGGGCGACGCCTGTGGAGTTGGAGTGGGCTGGGCCTCAAAGTCTTCTTCCTCTTGTGGGTGATCCGCCCATGAAGCATCCTGTGCAATTGGCGTCAGTGGATGACCAATGCTGATGAGTTCGCTGTTCTGAGGAAGGACTGCACCATCTTCTACATCGTCATGTTGACCAATGTCTTCAGCAGCGATGGGATTAGCTGCTGGAAAGTCTTCAGCTTCATGAGCCTCTGTTGAAGCAGGCTCATGGATGGTCAGTTGGCGTTCAGCTTCAAGATAGACCATAGAAATGGGTTCAACTATCAAGGGCTCTGTGGAAGCAGCCCGATCTTTCTTGGTCTTCCTCTTCTTCTTGGAGGGGGCAGTTGGAGAGGCTTCAGAATGTTTCCTCTTCCAGGCTTCAGCCTCAGCAGTCCTTGTCTTCTTGAGCTCTGAAGCTGTTGACCGGCTTTTTGGCTTCGAGCCAGTCATTTTAGTTGGGAAGACAATAGGAACTGCTTCCTGCCTTGGTGCGTCAGGTTCAGCCGTAGCAGGCTTCTTCTTCTTCTTTGCGGCCATCCTGGGGTCGATGCCAGGACGCCCAAGGGCCTTGCGCTTCTCAGCCTCATTGTAGGCTTGCACACATCTGTCAGCCAGAGTCTTCATGCGCTCACGCGAACCCTGAGCTTCTGCACGTTTCTTTACAAAGGCTTCCTTGAGCTCGTGCGTCATACTCTTGAAGTTCTTCACTTCCTGCACGCTGGTCTTGGCCATATGCTTCTTGAACTGAGCCTTTTCATAGTCAATCTTTTGCTTTAGTTCAACAATGCGCTAGGCAATAGCGAGTTCTGAAGCAATGGCGCCTTGGAAGGCGACACTGAGGCCAATTGGTAGCTGCAGATCTTCAAAGCTGATGTTTGGCGTGTCAAACCACTCATCAATGAAATTGTGGATGATGGTCACATCAAAGAGAGGCAGATCATTGAAGATTTATGCTTCTTCTTTGCTCTTGATGAGTTGCTCAAGAGCGTCATCTGCTAGATCTTCATCACTTGACAGATCAATGTCGTCATTGCGAAGAATGGCAGCAGCAGTTAGCTCTTGTCCGGTGTGAGGCAGAGGCATCTTGACTTTCTGGGGCTTGGAGATGCGAGATAAGTCTTCGGACTGCACACTGTCTTCAGGAGGTGCAGTTGCCAGTGGCTTCGCCCTTGAGATTTTTGGTGAGGGGGCAGGCTTTGAAGCTTTAGGCTTCTTCACCTTCTTTGTCTTCGGCGCTGCAGGAGCTTCTTCTGATTCAGCGTCAGCTGCAGGCTCATTCACTGCAGTCCCTTGAACTAAGATGCGGGTGATGAGTCCTTCAAGGTTGGAGAAAGGACCGATGACATTGGGTTCTGCATCTCGTGTGCCATCTGCCCTTGGTGCTGAGGGACCAGGGTTGAAGTCTAGCCCAAAGTCTTCTTGTTCTGCTTCACTGAGTTCTGGGCAAACTGGAAGTTGCGCTTGAACAGATTGTCGTCATGACACCATAGTAGTGACGATGGGTGTGCATCAGCTGGCTGTGGCCCACAGACCATGTAGGGATAGAAGCCTTGAGCAATGGCTTCATCTCTGGACCTGGGTAGAAGATTCTTGTATTGGATGTCACCCCACGGTCTCTTGATGGCATTTTTCTCAGCATATTCTTGGGTTACAAATCGGTATTTGAACCATTGTTCTGCCCAATATCTTCGAATCCATTGGATTCGGGTCTTGCGCTGATTGTAATCCTCTTCAGGATCTGTCTTGTACAGTTCTGAGAGTTCATCTAGCAGATCTCTGGATGTTTCTCCATGACGCTTTCTGCCACCCTTCCTTGCTGCTTTCTCTGAAGCCATAAACTTTAACTTGAAAGGCTTCAACACGTTCAAAGGCTTCAAAGGTTTTCGCTTGCTGGACCAACAGGAACTGGCTTCGGGAGAATTAATGTGATGCTGTAAGAATTCTGCAAATGAATGCAGACTATGAGAACCAAAGGATTCTCCCATGGACATGTACCTGTGACAGCATTAAGGTGCGAGGGAAGGGGAAGAGGTCATATGCATTCTCAGAAGATTTTGAAGATAAATCAGTTTAGAAGACATTGACCTCATTTTGCGAAGACATTCACTCATAGATAAGGAGTTGGTTCCAGATTTGTACGAATCCACAGATCAGAACAAGTGAGGAATCTAACTACTTTGTGAAGCATAAGTGAATATACTAGGCATGTTATGAGATGCAGTATGAGAGAGATCTAACTTGTGTGAATAGAAACTTCTTGTGGTAGAAAGTGACAAATCCATAGGATCAATGGTGCTGTAAAAAGGAAGTTTTATTTACCACACTAAGAACTGCTAGACGAAGTGGAAGATGAGGCCGAGCAGTTCGATCTTCCGTGCCCTAACTTGGTGACGGAGGACACCTACGGCGACGGCGGAGAGGACGATGTCCGCGGTCGGCGTGAAGACGGCGTCGGAGAGGTTGCGGCAGCGAAGCACTTCGTCGCCGGCGTCGTCGAGGGCTAGCGGTGGCGCTAGGGTTCGTGCGAGAGTGGAAGAAGAGATAATGACCGCTGTGAAGTGTGTATTTATAGGTACATGGGCGGCATTGCGCTATTACACAGGTGCCCTTGGCGATTCGCATCTGAGGAACACGTGGCCATTATGCGGAATTTTGGGGTTTGTTCCGCGTCCCACGCACGCCTGGATTGTCGGGTGGTCGTTCCTACTTCTCCGGTTTCATGTGGAGGAATGAGCATTGAAAACGGACTTAATGGTTGTCTCTGTATCTTCTGCTGAAGGACGCAGAGAAGACATTCGACAGTTTCAATAGAATGCATATGATTTGGAGAGATAGAATTTGAGATAGAAAGCATAGAGAGGTTAGGGTCCGATCACATTCACTTAGTTCAAAAGATTCAACAATGAAGACATAGCTATAAGTGAATGCTGTAGAGGACAGAACACTAATATATATATATATATATATATATATATATATATATATATATATATATATATATATATATATATATATATATAATCAACATAGTGAAGATAATCATGAAGATATGTTGAGATCGAAGCCAAACCAAATGTGAAGACATTGCAAGGTAATGCCATGAGTGAAACACTTCAGAATAGAACATTTGGTGGTGGCGTTACCCACCGTATAGGAAGTATTAGACCCAGACACGACGCACAATTATCATGGCGCTCCGAAGTCAAATTCCACATTAATGTATTCACACTTAGAATGTATGTCTTCATTGATTGAAGATATACTTTACTTCGTGTGTTGCACATCTAAGTCATCAATATGCATAAGGGTTAGGATGTGTGCCTGATCACAGGACATTTGAGGATTCCAGGATATTTAGCTCACACCGTAACTTGCAAAATCTCTTCTCATCCAAGGGCTTGGTGAAGATATCTGCCAATTGCTCTTCAGTGTTGACGTGTATGATATCAATATCTTCCTTCACAACATGATCTCTGAGAAAGTGATGACGAATTTCAATGTGCTTTGTCTTCAAGTGCTGAACTGGGTTGTTGGCGATCTTGATGGCGCTTTCATTGTCGTAGTAAAGTGGCACTTGCTTCAGATGAATGCCATAGTCCTTGAGTGTTTGCTTCATCCACAGAAGCTGAGCGCAGCAAGATCCAGCAGCAATGTATTCAGATTCAGCAGTGGAGAGAGATACACAGTTATGCTTCTTTGAAGACCAACATACAAGTGATCGTCCCAGAAAGTGACATGTGCCAGATGTAGACCTGCGATCAACTTTGTCACCAGCATAATCAGCATCCGAGAATCCAACCAGATCAAACTCTGAGCCCTTTGGATACCATAATCCTACAGTTGGGGTGTGAGCCAAATATCGAAGAATTCGCTTCACAGCTAAGTGATGCGACTCCTTTGGTGCCGCTTGAAATCGAGCACACATGCAAACACTAAGCATAATATCTGGCCTAGATGCACATAGATAAAGTAACGAACCAATCATGGGGCGGTATACCTTTTGATAGAACTCTTTACCATTGTCGTCGGGACCTAGATGATGTTTGGCTGGCATTGGTGTTGTGAAGCCTTTGCAGTCTTGCATACCGAACTTCTTCAGGCAATCTTTGAGATACTTCTCTTGAGATATGAAGATGCCGTTGCGTTGTTGTCGTATTTGAAGACCGAGGAAGAACTCCAGCTCTCCCATCATGGACATCTGATATTGCTCTTGCATCATATATCCAAACTCTTCACTGTACTTCTGATTGGTGCAGCCGAAGATAATGTCATCCACATATATTTGGCACACAAACAGTTCACCATCATATGTCTTCGTGAAGAGAGTGGGGTCTAGGGAACCAGGTATGAAGCCTTTGCTCTTCAGGAAGTATTTGAGTGTGTCATACCAGGCCCGAGGGGCTTGTTTGAGGCCATACAGTGCCTTGTTGAGCTTGTATACCATGTCAGGATGTTTTGGATCTTCAAAGCCAGGCGGTTGTGCAACATACACTTCTTCTTCAACCTTTCCATTGATAAAAGCACTCTTCACATCCATTTGATATAGAAGTATGTTGTGATGATTTGCATAGGCCACCAGTATGCGTATGGCTTCAAGTCTAGCCACAGGAGCAAATGTTTCATCGAAGTCAATGCCTTCCACTTGAGTATATCCTTGAGCAACGAGACGAGCTTTGTTTCTGACAACTTGACCATGCTCATCTTGCTTGTTGCGGTATATCCATTTGGTGCCTATTATATTGTGCTTCCGTGGATCAGGACGCTTAACTAGTTCCCATACATTATTCAGCTCAAACTGTTGAAGCTCTTCTTGCATAGCTTGAATCCATTCAGGTTCCATGAAGGCTTCTTCAACTTTCTTGGGTTCTGTTATTGAGACGAATGCGAAGTGCCCACAGAAATTTGCTAGCTGAGTTGCCCTTGAACGAGTGAGTGGACCGGGTGCATTGATGCTATCAATTATTCTTTCAATCTGCACTTCATTGGCAACGCAAGGATGTACAGGGCGAAGACTTTGCTCTTGCTGATCATTGTCGTTGTTAGAAGGAATGTCTTCAGGCTGAGCATTGTCTTCATGTTGATCAGGTGCTGAGATGATAAGTTCTTCTTCAGGATGAGCTTCAGAAGGTATAATTTATCCAGTTCCCATTAGCTTGATTGATTCACTGGATGGAACTTCATCTAGCATATTTGGAAGTTGCTCTCTTTGTGAACCATTGGTCTCATCGAACCGCACATCCACTGTTTCAATCACTTTGTATTGAAAGAGATTGAAGACTCTGTAGGAGTGCGAATCCTTTCCATATCCAAGCATAAAACCCTCATGTGCTTTTGGTGCAAACTTTGAGGTGTGATGTGGGTCCTTGATCCAGCACCTTGCGCCAAATACTCTGAAGTAACTGACATTTGGCTTCTTGCCAGTAAGGAGCTCATAAGATGTCTTGTTCAGAAGCTTGTGAAGATAAACACGATTGATTGTATGGCATGCAGTATCAATGGCTTCAGGCCAGAATTTTCTTGGGGTCTTGTATTCATCTAGCATCGTTCTGGCCATCTCAATGAGTGTTCTGTTCTTGCGTTCGACGACGCCATTCTGCTGTGGCGTGTACGGGACTGAGAATTCATGTGTGATGCCCAAGGTATCAAGATATGTATCAAGGCCAGTGTTCTTGAATTTAGTGCCATTGTTACTTCTGATGTGCTTTATATTGGCGCCATAATTGTTCATAGCTCCATTGGCGAAGCGTCTGAAGACATCCTGCACTTCAGTCTTGTAAGTATTATGTGCGCCCAAGTGTATCTAGAGTAATCATCAACAATAACGAAGCCATAGAGGCATGCAGTAGTAGTAAGAGTTGAGTAATGAGTGGGACCGAAAAGATCCATGTGAAGCAGTTCGAAGGGTCGAGTAGTGGTCATGATTGTCTTCGAGGGATGTTTGGCCCTTGTCATCTTCCCTGCCTCACAGGCACCGCATAAGTGGTCTTTCTTGAACTTGACGCCCTCAATGACTATGACATGCTTCTTCTTTGCAAGGGTGTGGAGGTTCCTCATGCCAGCATGCCCAAGCCTCCGATGCCAGAGCCAGCATTCTGAAGCTTTTGCTAGAAGACATACGGCAAGCTGTGGTCCTGCTGAGAAATCTACTACGTATAGATCATCTTTTCGATACCCTTCAAACACTAGAGACTTGTCAGATTCCATTAGTACAAGGCAACGATATTTTCCAAATATTACGATCATGTTCAAATTGCAAAGCATTGAGACAGACATTAAGTTGAAGCCAAGGGATTCAACAAACATGACTTTGTCCATGTGTTGATCCCTTGAGATTGCAACTCTACCTAGACCCAATACCTTACTTTTACCAGTGTCAGCAAATGTAATGTGGCTCTTGTCGGATGGACGTAAGGTTGAGTCCATAAGAAGACTTCTTTTGCCAGTCATGTGATTTGTACACCCACTATCAATAATCCATTCTGAAGATGCTGGTGTCGTACCCTACAGTGCAGTTAGGGGGATAGGCTTCACCAAGAGCATTGTGAAGCAAAAACATTTGACGAACCAATGGGTTATGAAAGCTTAGATCCAAATTAGGACTAATAGGGAGAGTAGCAAGCGATTCAGGAACGAAGTACATAGTAAGACCATTCGGGCATTTGATCTTGCGCCCTACAAGATGTTTAAGGTCCCCAGCAATGGCGTCAGACGATTTTGGTTTTCTGCTGGAGACCTTTCCCTGCAAAAGAGAGTTAAGCTTTCTTAGCCACCCATCTTCAAGGGTGGCTGAGAAGCAATAAGTCTAAGTGCAGCATCTGAGAATTTTGGCTTTGGAGCCCTAGCAAACAATCTTGCAGGAGGACAATAGTACTCATAAGAATAAGCAGAATAGTTCTTGGTCTTATGAATATGGCGGTTTGATGAACCGCTCTCATATTCATATGCCTGAGTATGGTTTCCCTGCAAAATATTTGCGTTAGTGCGACTCAGGTGAGTCCTCTGTCTATATGAAGCCTTTGGACCATATGAAGCCTTTGGTCTGAGGTTTGTCTTCTTCACGGGAGGTGTCATGATGACATTCACAGGAAGATTCTCTAGACACCTTTTCAGAACCCAGATCTTCTTCATAGGCGGTCCATTCCTGCAGTTAGTACCAATGTACCTGGCAAACACTTCACCATTCTGATCCTTAAACAGTATATAGTTTGCATCAAAGGATTCATCAATGATAATGGGGTTAGCACAAGTGAAGCCAGATAGATTGGATGGGTCTGCTGAAGGTTCCTTTGCAGCAACCCACATGGTTTTGGGGTACTGCATCCAGTAAGAGCCATCAGCATTCATTTTCCTTACGAACCCAACACCCTCTTTCCTTGGGTTTCAGTTCAGTATCTGCTTTTTGAGGACATCACATAGTGTCTGATGCCCTTTAAGACTTTTGTACATCCCTGTTTCAAGCAATGTCTTCAACCTAGCATTCTCATCAGCAATAGCAGTGGTATCCTCAGCAGAGGGGTTAGTTACCACATCAACAGTTGAAGATATTGCAACAGTAGTAGCAGTAGAACATTCAGCAACAGAAGTAGCATTATCACGCTCAATGCATTTAAGACATGGTGGTTCAAATCCTTCCTGAGCGGGACTGATCTGTTTGGAGTGAAGTGACTCGTTTTCCTTTTGAAGATCTTCATGAACCGCTCTCAATTTCTCAAGATCTTGCTTCCTTTGAAGATAATCATAGGAAAGCTTTTCATGAGTTGTTGAGAGAGTTTCATGACGACTTTCAAGTTCCTGATACTTAACGTGAAGATTTTTTATGTCTTCAATTAAGGATTCAGATCGAGTCATTTCAGCACCTAACAGATCACCGCTTCTGTCTAACAGTTTTTGAATATGTTCCATAGCTTTCTGTTGTTCAGTTGCAATTTTAGCAAGTGTTTTGTAGCTGGGTTTTGAATCATAATTAGAGTCATCGTCACTAGATGTTTGATAGTGAGTAGTGCGTGTGTTTACCTTGGCACCGCGTGCCATGAAGCAGTAGGTAGAAGCGGAGTAGTCCTTGTCAATTGCATCGGTATCGGTGACGAGGTCATTGTCTTCAGTATTGAAGATGGACTTGGCAACGTATGCTGTAGCCAGACTTGCGACGCTTGAATCGGACTCCTCCTCAGACTCCACCTCCGCCTCCTCAGAAGCGGACTCCTCCTCTGAGTCCATTTCCTTGCCAACAAACGCACGTGCCTTGCCAGATGAGCTCTTCTTGTTGATGAAGACTTTGAGGAAGACTTGGACGAAGACTTTGAGTATTTCTTCTTATTCTTGTCGTCAGAGTCATATTCCTTGCTCTTCTTCTTCTTTTTGTTCTCATTGTCCCACTGTGGACACTCAGAGATGAAGTGGCCAGGTTTCTTGCACTTGTGACATGTTTTCTTCTTGTAGTCGTGAGCAGAAGCTTCATCATTCCTTGAGCTTGATCGGGAAGACTTTCTGAAGCCTTTCTTCTTGGTGAATTTTTGGAACGTCTTCACAAGCATAGCAAGTTCTCTTCCAATGTCTTCAGGATCATCAGGACTGCTGTCAGATTCTTCTTCAGATGAGGAGACAGCTTTTGCCTTCAAGGCACGAGTGCGCCCATAGTTTGGACAGTAGATATCTCTTTTCTCAGAAAGCTGAAACTCATGTGTGTTGAGCCTCTCAAGTATGTCAGATGGATCGAGTGTCTTGAAATCAGGACGCTCTTGAATCATCAGGGCTAGGATGTCAAACGAACTATCAAGTGATATCAGTAGTGTCTTGACGACTTCATGTTTGGTGATCTCAGTAGCGCCGAGGGCTTGAAGCTCATTTGTGATGTCAGTGAGTCGGTCAAAAGTGTGCTGGACATTCTCATTGTCATTTCGCTTGAAGCGGTTGAAGAGGTTGCGAAGGACACTGATTCTCTGATCTCTTTGCGTTGAGATGCCTTCATTGACCTTGGAGAGCCAGTCCCAGACCAGCTTAGATGTCTTCAAAGCACTCACACGGCCATATTGTCCTTTGGTCAGGTGACCACAGATGATATTCTTGGCAGTAGAGTCCAGTTGAACAAATTTCTTGACATCATCAGCAGTGACACCTTCTCCAGCCTTGGGAACGCCATTTTCGACGACATACCATAGGTCGACATCAATGGCTTCAAGATGCATGCGCATCTTATTCTTCCAGTAGGGATATTCAGTTCCATCGAAGACGGGGCACGCAACGGAGACTTTAATTATCCCTGCAGTCGACATAGCTAAAACTCCAGGTGGTTAAATCGAATCACACAGAACAAGGGAGCACCTTGCTCTGATACCAATTGAAAGTGCGTTATATCGACTAGAGGGGGGTGAATAGGCGATTTTTATGAAAGTCTTCAAAACGTGGAAGTTATGAAGACAAACGATAGAAATAAACCTATTACCATGCAGCGGAAGGTAGACTACACTAGGCAAGCCATAGTCAAGTGTTCAATGAAGTGAAAGCACAATGACTTAATAGCAGCAATGTAGTAAGGATCAGGTAGGAAGATATTATGAAGCCATACAGAGCATGCAGTCACTCAGTGAAGACAAAAGATAGTGCAAACATACAATGACTTCACAAGGAGCAACAGTAAGTAAAGGGAAGGGAAGATGAAACCAGTGACTCGTTGAAGACAATGATTTGTTGGACCAGTTCCAGTTGCTGTGACAACTGTACGTCTGGTTGGGGCGGCTAGGTATTTAAACCTTAGGACACACAGTCCCGGACACCCAGTCCTGAACACGCAACTCAGGACACCCAGTCCTCACCGTATTCCCCTTGAGCTAAGGTCACACAGACCTCGCCCAATCACTCTGGTAAGTCTTCAAGGTAGACTCCCGAACCTTCATAGACTTTGTTCACCGGCAATCCACAATGTCTCTTGGATGCTCAGAACGCGACGCCTAACCGGCTGGAGGATGCACAGTCCTCAAGTGTAATAAGTCTTCAGATCACACAGACAAGAAGACTTAAGTGATGCCCAATTCTCTCTGGCTCTGGGTGGTTAGGGCTCTATCCTCGCAAGGAATTCTCTCTCAAAGGCTTCAAGGTGGGTTGCTCTCAAACGACAAAAGTCGTACTCTCAATCTGAGCAGCCAACCGTTTATGGTTGTAGGGGGTGGGCTATTTATAGCCACTTGGCAACCCGACCCGATTTGTCCGAAATGACCCTGGGTCACTAAGGAACTAACACGTGTTCCAACAGTCAGATTTCAAACTCACACGGCAACTTTACTTGGGCTACAAGAAAGCTGGCTTGTCCGACTCTGGAAAAGATTCGCTATCATAGTCTTCACTCGAAGACATAGGTTTTTGGTTAGGCATCACTTCAGTCAGTCTGACTGGTTCTCTTGGACCCCACTTAACAATACGGTGGTTCCTATGACTCAACACAAAAGAAAAAGAACTACGAAAGATCTAAGTCTTCGAGCTCCATAGGCTTCATGTGGTGTCTTCTCTTGTCATAGTCTTCAATGTGAATATCTTCATATACCATCTTTGACTTAAGTGTCTTCATACATTTTTAGGGGTCATCTCTGGTAGGAAAACCGAATCAATGAGGGACTTCTACCTGTGTTATCCTGCAATTCTCACAAACACATTAGTCCCTCAACTAGGTTTGTCGTCAATACTCCAAAACCAACTAGGGGTGGCACTAGATGCACTTACACACCTCATTACCCCTTTCCTACCCATAAGCTTAAATAGTCTTGATCTCGCGGGTGTGAGATTGCTGAGTCCTCGTGGCTCACGGATACTTCCAAACAGTTGCAGGTGTTGATGATACCAGTGCATATGACGCAACTGAGCTCAAGTGGGAGCTCGATGAAGATCGTGTTCGCTGTGTTGTTTCGTTTCCTGTTGATCAGTAGTGGAGCCTAGTTGGGACGATCGGGGATCTAGCATTTGGGGTTTTCTTCTTTTATTTTGGTTCTGTAGTCGGACCTTGATTGTATTCTGGATGGTGTATGTTTAACTTGTATTTGTGTGAAGTGGCGATTGTAAGCCAACTCTTTATCCCTTTCTTATTCAGTACATGGGATGTGTAAAGATTACCCCTCTTGCGACATGCTTACCATGCGTTTATGCCTCTAAGTCATGCCCCGACACGTGGGAGCACTACTAGGAAAAGGCCTACTAATGGCGCACCAGTTTTGCCTACTAATGGCGCATCACTGGTGCGCCATTAGTAGCATGCCACTAGTAACTTTTACTAATGGCGCACCACTGGTGCACCATTAGTATCTGGTATACTAATGGCACACCACCCAGTGCGCCATTAGTATATAACACCATGCGCCATTAGTGTGCCTCCCAGGGGCCATATTTAACCATGTGCTTTGGCACACTAATGGCGCACTACGGATGGATGCGCCATTAGTATACTTGGCATACTAATGGCGCACTCTGTAGTGATGCGCCATTAGTATGAATATTAGGTTTTATTTTATTTTTACTTTTCTGATTTTTGCACATGTTACAAAATATATTATTTGACAGAATATAGACAGTAGCACACAGCAATAGCAGATTCATCGAATACAATAGAAGATTAGTCTCCGAATACAATTCATCATATTAGTCTCCGAATTCAAAAGACCGAACAAAGATAAAACATTACAGGTCTCGAGACCGCGAGTATCGAGTTTGTCGGAAGTAATACTAATCCTAACAAGTCCTACTAATCATCATCATACAACTTATACTCGTTATTCATAACAAGTCATAAGATCATCATCTTGATGGTCATCGAACCAACCCTACTTAATTGTTCTTAGCACATGATCATCAGTATTAGGCATGACCTAAATACCCTATTTAAGCTAAAATAGCATAAAACAATATAGACCCTGACTCTCCATTATGGAGAATGGAGAACATCCTGTCTCCAATTCTCGCGCTTCGCTTCCTTTTGCTTCCAAGAAGCTCCTTACGACTGTCCATACATTTTTCCATCCTTTGATTTTCATGTCTCCACTTCTTTTAGAAATCTCGTATGGACAGTTGAGATTCGTAGGATGACCTGACTGTATGTTCAAAACATTAACACTACCTTTCTGATACATCATATGAGGCACACAATTCTCTGGGATTATCTGTTGAAAAACATAGTAATAACTTCATAGTTAGCAATGATGTACTAGTTTTAGAAGTATGCAAAAGATGCACGAATGTCGCAATAGTAAAAATCTTACCAGGGTATCTCCATGGTAGTTACCGTAGTTGAACACATGCACTAGTGGCACGTATTTACCATAATGTTGAGGAGTTTGATTGAGGGTTTGTCGACACCGAGGCATCCTAAAAGCTAAGCTTTTATCATTTAGGGTTTGTCGATGCTGAGGCACCCTAAAAGCCTAAGCTTTCATCATTTAGGTTCTTGTCGACACCGAGGCACCCTAAAAGCCAAGGTTTTATCATTTAGGGTTTGTCGATGTCGAGCCACCCTAAAAGCCTAAGCTTTCATCATTTAGGTTTTGTCGACGCCGAGGCACCCTAAAAGCCTAAGCGTACATCATTTAGGTTCTCATCGACACCGAGGCACCCTATAGAAGCGAAGTTAAGTTTTCATCATTTAGGGTTTATCAATGCCGAGGCACCCTAGGTTGGGCCTAATCACTTGGCACTAATCACTTGGCTCTATTGCCACCTATGTTGGGTTTATCATCTATGGTTTATCGATGCTAACGAGAATTCTAAGTTGGGCCTAATCACTTGGCTCTATTGCCACCTATGGTTTAATGCAGCAAGACTGGCGGGGCAGTTGATCCTACTTAACTAAGTACTAAGATACCCCGGCCCATGCATTAGTCGCAAGTACCCCATATGTCCTATTTTTAGCAAAGTCATGCTAAAATTCACGGAAAATTTCAGCATGACCTTTGCTGAAAATAGGACATATGGAGTACCCGAATTTGCCGGAGCGGAAGTTAATCGACATTCCGGCAATCTCAAGGGCCTCTCGGGGTACCTGCAAATTCATCATGACACAATGGTCGGAGACAAAACATCCAAAACATCCAAAAGGATTTGATGCATGGGCCGGGGTATTGGAGGACACTTTTAGCATTTTTTCCCTTCCATCATGCAAGCAAAACTGAATAACAGGGGCAATTTTTTGCAACCAATCACCAGAGCACAACAAACTGAATAAACAGCCTCATATAGACTGTACTGCTGTGCATAAGCTTGAACAAAACATTATGCATTATGCAAAGCAATACTGACATGTTTAAAAAAAGTAATACTGAAACTATTCACTACGAATATTCAGAAACAACACAGATTTCAGGCTAAGTCTTGTGGATGTACAAATATCATAAAATCCGGATATTGTAGAGCTTTTAGAAACAACATAGAATTCCTAACACTTTAGATACTGTGAGCTAAATATTAATGTCATTTATGTCTTGAATCAAACTTAAAACGAATCATGTTGATACGTGTCCACAAGACTCTGAAACCCAGAAAGCAGCAAGAGAAAGAATTTTCTACAAATATTGAGCCTGCTACCCTTTCTCTTAATGAAATCAGTAGAGCGCCTGTCTGCCTTTGTCCCAAAAATAGAGTAAAAAAACTAGTTGAAAAAGTTATCTTCTCACCATAAAAATCGGTACAGTTAAAGGCTAGCACCCTCGGATACTCTATAACAGTACTAACTAATAATGGATCTGCAGAAGGGCAGTAACAAGTATTAGCAAGCAAGATGCTAAATTGCCATCTTCATTGCTATATATCAAGACCCCCAGATCACTTAGTCCGATAATTACCAACTCCTGACAGTTTCAGACTACAATAGTTTCAGTTAACTGTTTTTTAAACTACAACAATTTCAGTGAACTTTTCCTCAGACTATAACATGTGATGCATAGATTGAATTTTAAACTTTCTTGCAATATAAGCAGTATGGAGACGCTCGGTGAGCACGGCCGGTGCGGTGAGCACGAGCCCGCATGCACAAACGGTGACTAAACAAGGAGAAAAAGAGGGGAATCGATGGAGACGCTCACCGCGGAGCTGGGGAAGGAGACGGCGAGGCCGAGGGTGGTCGGGGCAGCGCGGATCGACGCCGAGAAGCAGTGGTCGGTGATGAGGAAGAAGAGGTCGATGCGCTCGATCCTTGATGACCCGGCTCCAATCTGTGGACGTAGGCGATGAAGGTGATGATGGTGTTGCTCCTGGCGCAGCTCCTAGGCACGACGACAGAGGACGGGGCGGTCGGTGGCCGCGGTAATGCGCGGCGGCGGCGCTCGGGGTGGAGGGAAGGAGCGGGGCAGGCCGTTAGCGGAGAGGACCAAGAGGGCGATTGAGGAGTGGAGGGAAGGAGCGGGGCAGGCCGTCGGCGGCGAGGACCGAGACGGCGAGGTGGGGCGCGGGGGTCGTCGGGCGACTAGGGGGGAATGAATCTGGCGAGGGGGGAGTGAATCTGGCAAGCGGGAGGGACGAAGGGATCGGGCGACTAGGGGGGAAGATTACTAATGGCGCACCCCCTGGCGGAGCGCCATTAGTATGTTTTTTTATAGCAATGGCGCACCCCCGAGACGGTGCGCCATTAGTATTCTTTTTTTAGATAGCAATGGCGCACCAGCTAGCCGTGCGCCATAAGTAAGATTTTATTATTATTATTTTGTTGCATCTAATAATTTAATAGAAAATTAATATGAATATGAATATGAAAATGAATATGAATATGAAAATGAATATGAATATGAAACAGTAATAAATTTTTATAAAAACAGTAATATTTTTTTAAAAATATCATCAAATTTGTTATTTGAAAATATTTATGAATCGAAAAAATATCATCAAATTTATTATTTGAAAATATCATCAAATTTGTTATTTGAAAATATAAACAAATTTGTTTTTTTAGTTGCATTCATTTGTGACGGTGGAGCGGGGGAGGGTGCGGGGGGTCGGCG
>NC_041380.1:173831433-173953542 GCF_002162155.2 Triticum dicoccoides
CGGCAGCGGTGGAGCGGGGGAGGGTGCGGGGGGTCATCGGCGGCGGCGTGGGTCGGGGCATCGGGGGGAATTAGCTAGGGGGCAAGGGAGAGGGATGAAGGAGATCTGGCGAGAGGGAGGGAATTAGCTACGGGGAATCTTACTAATGGCGCACCTGCGGTCGGTGCGCCATTAGTAATCTTTTTTTACATAGCAATGGCGCACCATGCAGAGGTGCGCCATTAGTAATCTTTTTTTACATAGCAATGGCGCACCAGGCAGAGGTGCGCCATTAGTAATCTTTTTTATATATATAGCAACGGCGCACCAGCCAGAGGTGCGCCATAAGTAATTTTTTTTGTTGCATGTAATAATTTTTTAGAAAATGAATATGAATATGAAACAGTAATATTTTTTATAAAATAGTAATAATTGTTGTTTAACAAGAATTGTAGTCTACACTTTTTTATTATTTTTTTTTTAAAAATGAAGAGGGAAGAGGAGGCGCGGGTGGGATCGAGATCGAGATGGAGGGGGAATCGAGATCGAGATGGAGGGGGAATCGAGATCGAGATGGAGGGGGATCGAGATCGAGTGTCCTCATGAATATTCAATATTTTATCATATTGAACATGAAAAAATATCATCAAATTTGAAAAAATATTCATGAATTCAAAAAGTGCCCATGAAATTTAAAAATATTCATGATATCAAAAAGTGCCCATGAAATTTTAAAATATTCATGATATCAAAATATATACTAATGGCGCACTTCTACAGGGTGCGCCATTAGTAGTTTAAACTAGTAATGGCGCACTGTGAGGCGGTGCGCCATTAGTAGTTTTGCAAAAAAAAGAATAAAAAAAATTCCAGTACTAACGCACTCCCTGTCTGGTGCGCCATTACTAGTTAGAACTAGTAATGGCGCACTTCGGTAGGATGCGCCATTAGTATGTATGTAAAAAAAATTATCACTAGTGGCGCACCTGTTTTCTGGTGTGCCATTAGTGTCTTCCACACTAATGGCGCATCACCAACTGGTGCGCCATTAATATATAGTAGTGGCGCACTACTTCCCTGGTGCGCCATTAGTGTCAATCCTATCTATAGTCCTTTTCCTAGTAGTGGAGATATAGCCGCATCGTGGGTGTTACAGGTGTTGCTGGACGTGGCCAGCTTGGTGTCTTTATTTGTTCGTGTTAGCCGACCTCGAGTGGAGTTCTTTGGTTGAGTCCGTGTGTATTGATTTGGAATTCCAACCACGCGTGGAGTTCTTTGGTTGAGTCTGTGTGTAGATTTGGAACTGTGAACAGTAGATTTCATATAGTATACTCTTCTATGACAACTACTATATCGTACACCTATACTTTTTGTGTGGCGGGTATTTGTGGTTGTCTAGGACACATTAAAAAGGCTGGCATGTTCAGGATGATAGGCGTGTCAGTGGTGCATGACAAACAAATTATTAGTACCTACAATAGTTGTATGTAACTTTTAATATCTTTAAATCTCATCCGTTACCTTAAAAAATTAACGGTGGAGATAATTTAATCTATGTGGATTAATGTGATGGCTTGTTTGCCTTTTGTCTTAATTATATAATAGATTATATCATGCCGCTCGTCAAAAAAAAGATTATATCATGCCGTCCTTTTTTGTATTTCTCATTGCATTTGTCGACAATGTTTGTATATTCAACTGCTCTTCCTATGCATCAGTGACACGTTCATTTTGTATCATATTTTATATCAATATTTATTGCATTATGGGTTGTTATTACACATTATGTCACAATACTTATGTATATTCTTTCTTATTTTACAAGGTTTACACGAAGAGGGAGAATGCCGGCAGCTGGAATTCTGGGTTGGAAAAGGGGCAAATATTAGATACCTATTCTGCACAACTCAAAAAGTACTGAAACTCGACGAAAGTCAGTTTTGGAATATATAAAAAATATTAGGCGAAGAAAGCACCAAAGGGAGGCCACCCACCGTCCACGAGGGTGGGGGCATCCCCTACCCCCCTGGGCGCGCCCCCTGCCTCGTGGCCCCCTGGCAGGCCTTCGGTGCCCATCTTTTGCTATATGAAGTCTTTCTCCCTGGAAAAATCAGAAGGAAGCTTTCGAGAGGAAGCGCCACCGTCTCGAGGTGGAACCTTGGCAGAACCAATCTAGGGCTCCGGTGGAGCTGTTCTGCCGGGGAAACATCCCTCCAAGAGGGGGAAATCGTCACCATCGTCAACACCATCGATCCTCTCACTGGGAGGGGGTCAATCTCCATCAACATCTTCACCAACACCATCTCCTCTCAAACCCTAGTTCATCTCTTGTATCCAATCTTTGTCTCAAAACCTCAGATTGGTACCTGTGGGTTGCTAGTAGTGTTGATTACTCCTTGTAGTTGATGCTAGTTGGTTTATTTGGTGGAAGATCATATGTTCAGATCCTTTATGCATATTAATACCCCTCTGATTATGAACATGAATATGATTTGTGAGTAGTTACGTTTGTTCCTGAGGACATGGGAGAAGTCTTGCTATAAGTAGTCATGTGAATTTGGTATTCGTTCGATATTTTGATGAGATGTATGTTGTCTTTCCTCTAGTGGTGTCATGTGAACATCGACTACATGACACTTCACCATCGTTTGGGCCTAGGGGAAGGCATTGGGACGTAATAAGTAGATGATGGGTTGCTAGAGTGACAGAAGCTTAAACCCTAGTTTATACGTTGCTTCGTAAGGGGCTGATTTGGATCCATATGTTTCATGCTATGGTTAGGTTTACCTTAATACTTCTTTTGTAGTTCCGGATGCTTGCAAGAGGGTTTAATCGTAAGTGGGATGCTTGTACAAGTAAGGGTAGTACTCAAGCACCGGTCCACCTACATATCAAATTATCAAAGTAACGAACGCGAATCACATGAGCATGATGAAAACTAGCTTGACGATAATTCCCATGTGTCCTCGGGAGCGCTTTCCTTTATATAAGAGTTTGTCTAGGCTTGTCCTTTGCTACAAAAAGGATTGGGCCACCTTGCTGCACCTTGTTTACTTTTATTACTTGTTACCCGTTATGAATTACCTTATCACAAAACTATCTGTTATCGATAATTTCAGTGCTTGCAGAAAATACCTTACTGAAAACCACTTGTCATTTCCTTCTGCTCCTCATTTGGTTCAACACTCTTACTTATCAGAAGGACTATGATAGATCCCCTATACTTGTGGGTCATCAATCAGCCCTTTGAATTGGTGATGGAGAAATCTGGAGTGAAAACAAGGTCTTCAGAGCAGACAATGCTATCTGCTAAAGCAGATATCTTGCTGCTTACAGATAGCTCTTCAGAGGAGGATTCAGAGGCAGATGACCAGTCCTATTATCCCCCTGGGGTGTATGCTCAAACTTGACAAGGTTATATTACTCATATCATGCATATGTTGTATTGGAGTGCTTAGTTTTTACATCATATACACAATATTGAAAGCCATCTCCTTAGTTGACACATCATATATGCGATTGCCCTCTGCTCACTTGCTTAGTATATAAATCATATATTTGAATTATATCATGCCATGATGTTTACATAGACAGCATGTATCTGAATTATGGCATGCCAACCCATTTTCTAAAGACATAATATAGTTATATCATCTCATCCTGTTTACATAGTCATTATATTTTGAATTATGTCATTCTATCCATGAATTATATCATGCCATCATGTTTTCATCGATGGCATGTTTGTGATTTATGGCATGCGAACCACTTTAATAGACACATCGTATAGTTATATCATGTCATCATGTTTACATGGCCATCATATTTTGAAGTATGTCATTCTATCCTGTTTAGTTAGCCATCATACATGTGAAATTGTGTCATGCTACCCTATTTAATTAGCCATCATATATGCGAAATTATGTCCTGCTATTCTATTTGGTTAGACAACATAAATGTGAATTATTTCATGCCCTGTTTTCTTCCCTACTATCCATTGCACATGTCTATCTTACAATGTCCATACATTCAATTACTTTTCTTATTTATCAGCCATTTCAATTGGAGGGGGTGACAGCAGTATCTGTGGGAGTAAAAACATGGTCTTCAGAAAAGATTATGCTACCTATCGATGCAGATAGAACCATGGTTGTACATGCCCAATAACTAGCCCCACCACACAAAACCCAGACTCCCGCAGATTGAATGATATAGAACTGTCTCTATCTTGATTTGGCAACATAAACTAGAATGATATAGACCATACAGTGACCATACTACATAGATATATGTTTGTTTCATGTTGTTATCCTGTCCACCTTACAACAGAACTGGTTTACCAAAATGGGTTTCATATACAACATGGTAAACATGTGATGTGTTTGTTTATTTCTCTTTTAGAACGCGGATAAAATATTGGAGAAGAGTGCCATGTTATGCAATGGTAAAGGAAGTAATGCAGATAATGTTCAAGATAGTGAGACATCCCTGTTGGTCTCCAAAAAAGCTGATAAAAACTATATGGAAGACATTGAGACAACCCCAAAGTCCTGTCTTGATGTAGTGTTCGAGTTACTGGCTACTACTGCTGGCACCAGCTCTTCGAACTCGCTGCCTGAATCAGTTCGGCTTCTTGAGTCTCAACTTCAAGTTGAAAGACATCGATCAGATGTTATGCAACAGGAAGCCGAAGGACTGAGGAAGTCCATGCAGAATTCAGATGCATACTTTCTGTTTCAACAGCAAGTGCTGGAGGAGTTAAGCGCCAAACAAGAGAAAGTTAATAAGCTTGCTAAGCATCTTGGCAGCATTATGGGTACCCAAGATATTGTTTCTTGAGCTCTTCTGAAGTGGCGCTTATTTGCACTGGTCGCCAACTTTGACAACCAGTGTATATATATGATATGCTGCTTTGTTCCCTACATTTGCACTGGTGGCGAACTTTGATGCCCAGTGGATGTAATATGTGTAATAGCCATGATAGCCTAGCGTAAGTTGCTTGCTTATTTATTTCCTTGTTGTCTTGTTTATTTGTTTGCTTGTAGTCAGTGCAGTTCTTTTTCCGCGGTTTGCTAGTGGCCACAATAACCTATTTTTTAAAACTAGGCCAGAATAACCATGGGCTACATATTTACTGTAGTTACCATGGGCCTCCTACGGGCCGTAGAAACAATGGGCCTTCTAAGGGCCATAGAAACAATGGGCCTTCTATGGGTCGTAGAATAAATGGGCCTTCTACGGGCCGTATGATCGATTGGCCAAACATGGGCCAATAACAGACCGCATTATGGGCCGTAAACATCCTAGATTTGGAATCGTACATTCATGGGAAGACAAAAACGGGCCTTAGTTAATCGGTCGTATTTGATGATGCTATGAAAACGGCCCAACAGATTAACGGGCCGCAAACGGGCCGATTGTAACCATGGGATGAATTTGGCCCACAAGTAGAAAAGGCCAGTAACGGGCCGTAAGTAACCGAATGCTGGAAATGAGCACAAGAATAAATGGGCCCTGAGAAGGCCGAAAGATAACACGGGTTGGAAACGACCCAATGGAATAATGCACCATTAATGGGTATAAAGCGGTACACTGTTCATTGCGAGCCAGATTCACCACGGGCCGTTAATGGGCCAAGAGTTACAAATGGCCTCGTATGGGCCGAAAGACATCATGGGCCATACATGGGCCGGAAGATGCAACTGGCTGGAATCATATTGGATGGCCCAGATGAAGCTACTGGGCTTAATTTCGATAGGCTGTAATGGGCCATGAATTAGCGGGCCGTAAATGGCCTATATACGAACAGGCCATTAACAGGCTTTCCATGGGCCGGCCCGTTACCTTTTGACCAAGTCAAACGGGCCGGCCTTTTCACCGAAATGGGCCTCTATTGGGCCGCTCCACGTGTCGACGTGTCATAGGCGCCTCCTGTCCAATGAATGGATGACATCTATGCCAATGGTGAGCCAACACGTGTTTCCTCCAGCCAATGAGAATTTTACAGGTGGAAAATCCTCATTGGTCCGGGCTGTTAATGGGTTATCGGATCCAAAACTGGACCCGATTGCTTAACGGCGACCCATTACGGTGGATTCCACATGTCAGTTACCCTTAATGAAAACACTTCCATGATGCGCCATTTATCGTCATGGAAGTGGACACTTCCGTGATGATAATTTTGGTAATGTAATTGAACACTTCTACGACAGCACAAGTATGACTATCTTGATTCTATCATAAAATCGTCATGGATGTACATGCATGACAGAAAATGTGACCTACTGTGACAAACACGTATCATCACAGAAGTATCTTTTTGTAGTGTCCCTCGGGACAATACTCCATGTCCTCTGAGCTCAGGGTCGGACATAGGGCCCTGAAATCACCTGGATCTTCACGGACCCAAACTGGCGACCTCGGAGATTTTTCAAAGCTCCAGATTCAATCCTGGGTCGGGATTTGGGTTTTAGCCCACCCAACCACCACAATCAATACTCTCCAAGTAATTCAGACCCTCCAGACATATGTGACCTAATGTATGTACGGCAGCAACCTCAGAAAACGGTCCATCACTTTTGGGCCAGATTCCTCCTTATTAAAAACAAGATTAAAGATTGCGGCGATGATGATGCAGTTTCAGTTTTTCATCGTAATTGTATGGACGAAGGAATTCTGAATGCCCTCAGCCGCCGTCGCATATAGAATTTTACGGGATTATCACACTTAGTACAGAAGTACTGCGCGATGGAAAGCACATGGGAGGTCCAGAAAGCCCGGTTGAAACCCACTATCTAGGCAAAACGGATACACC
Organism: Triticum dicoccoides; assembly: GCF_002162155.2. Classification (NCBI taxonomy): domain Eukaryota; kingdom Viridiplantae; phylum Streptophyta; class Magnoliopsida; order Poales; family Poaceae; genus Triticum; species Triticum dicoccoides. Next base: position 173,838,227 of record NC_041380.1, read on the forward strand.
CTTACGAGGCATCCAATCACACGCCCGTTGGCCAGAAAAATAAACCCTTCACGGGATACAGGTCCGTTCTCGATGAATTCCTCGACAAGCCTTGTCCGGTACATGCGACACCAAGCACCGAACCAACTCACAACCTTCGGTCATGTTGGGTACTCCGGCAAGTGACTAAAAGTGGGAAGGATATCCTCACCACCACTACTACAGAGAAGAATTCTCCGGAAGATGACAATCTTAACGTCTTTACGGTCTTTGAGACCTTCTCTACAAATAATCGGTGCAAACGGGCGCATTGCGACCTCGCCGAAATTAACCAAGTAACTGCAATGAGCCCATGAAATGACACGGCAATAACCTTCACTGCTGACGATGAACCAAGGGCCCGATCAGTCCGAGCACCCGCCGCGTTGGTCTTAAACCCAATTGTGGACGGCTTCCGACTTACCAAAGTGCTCATGGATGGCGGCAGTGGACTTAACCTCATCTATGAGGACACGCTTGACAAAATGCATATTGATAGAGCACACATAGAACAAAGCAGCACCACCTTTCGAGACATAATCCCCAGTCGAAAAGCACGATGTTCAGGGAAAATCAAACTTGATGTAGTATTCGGCACGCCTAAGAATTACAGGTCCGAAGAGTTGCTCTTCCACGTAGCCCCCTTCAATAGTGGATATCACGCCATTTTGGGGCGGGACACCTTTTCACACTTTCAAGCCATACCCCATTACGGGTACATGAAGCTTAAGATGTCGGGGGCCAGTGGGATAATCAGAATCATAAGTGATCTGGATATAGCACCCCGCGCCGAAAAACAAACCCGCATCTTTGGCCCTAGAGGCATTATCCGAAGCCCTTGCGGCCGAAGAACTAACCACCCTACGATCCACGGTGGACAAGGATGATAAGAGACCCAAATCCACCTCTTTCAAACCAAGAGATGAAATAGTTAAATTTTAGGTGCACTCGACGGATACTAAAAAAACATTTTCCATTGGAGCACAACTAGATCCGACGGTCGATGCCGTCCCGCGCGAAAATTGGGACATCTTCGCCTGGCACCCTTCAGACATACCCGGGATCCCACGCAGACTGGCAGAACAAAGCCTCAACATAATCAAGGGGTTCAAACCAGTCAAACAAACTCTACGGCGTTTCTCTGAACCCAAAGGACAAGCTATGGGGGAGGATCTAGCCAAACTACTCGAAGCCGGGTTCATTAGAGAAATCAAGCACCCAGATTGGCTAGCCAACTTGGTCATGGTGCCGAAAAAGGGTAAGTCTTGGCGCCTCTGTGTCGATTTTAGAGACCTCAATAAGGCCTGCCCCCAAAGACCCTTTCCCATTGCCCTGCATTGACCAGATTATTGACGCAACCACGGGACACGACTCATTGTGTTTCCTCGATGCTTACTCCGGATACCATCAAATTAAGTTGCGGGAGTTCGACTAGGCTGCAACAACATTCATTACCCTGTACGGGCCTTTCTGTTTAACACTATGCCTTTTGGGCTTAAAAACGCTGGTGCCACCTACCAACGCATGATTCAAACATTTTTGGAAAACCAAATTGGCAAGATAGTGGAAGCATATGTGGATGACATGGTCATCAAGACTAAATACGTCGAATCATTGGTGGATGATCTCCACCTCACATTTGACAACCTCCAAACATATGGCATACGGCTCAATCCAGAGAAATGCATTTTCGGCGTCCCAGCCGGAAAGCTACTAGGGTTCATTGCCTCCAACAGGGGAATTGAAGCAAACCCAGCCAAAATCCGAGCCTTGTCACAACTGGCCATACCAACAGACTTAAAGCGGGTCCAAAAACTAGCAGGGTGCGTGGCAGCGCTGAGCCACTTCATCTCCATGTTGGGAGAGAAGGCATTACCACTGTACAGACTGCTTCGACACACCGACAACTTTGAGTGGACGGATGCGGCAACAGCCGGATTGGAAGAAATAAAAGATTTACTAAGCAAGCAACCCGATCCTTGCCGCCCCAAGTGTTGGCGAGCCTATGTTGCTTTATATATCCGGAACTCACCAGGTAGTGAGTGCCGTACTCGTCGTCGAGCGAGGGGAAGAGGGGCATAAATTCCTCATATAGAAACCAGTGTATTATGTATTGGAGGTCCTTACACCATGTCAATCCCGATACCCTCACTACCAATAGATAGCTTAAACGATCTTTATGGCGTCCCAAAAACTCTAGCACTACTTTCAAGAGTGTTCGATAAAGGTGGCATCGGAAGTACCACTCAACGACATTATAAATAACAGGGATGCCACCAGCCGCATAGCCAAATGGGCCATTGAGCTCTTACCATTCGAAATAACATATAAGCCACGCTGAGCTATTAAATATCAGGTGCTGGCCGACTTCGTCGTTGAGTGGACGGAAGCCGAGCTCCCCAAAGAGTATAGTTCATACTCCAACTGGACCATGTACTTCGACGGCTCTAAAATGTTGGCTGGACTGGGGCCCGGTGTCATTTTGACATCCCCTATGGGGGACACAGTCTGCTACGTGCTTCAAATCATGTACACGGACTCCAATAGCGCAGCCTAATACGAGGCACTTCCACATGGTCTCCAAATGGCTGTCTCCATGGGCATACAAAGCCTAGAGGTGCGCGGTGATTCAAACCTCGCGATATCCTAGATAAATGGAGAGTTCGATGCAAAAGATCCAAAAATGGCGATGTACCGAAACGTCGTATTAAAAATATCGGCTCAGTTTGAGGGGCTTGAGTTTCATCACGTCGCTCGAGACAGTAACCAGGCAGCGGACATCCTTGCTCGAATGGGCGCCAAACGCGACCCCGTCCCACCTAATACCTTTGTGTAAAGGCTCTTTAAGCCATCTGTGGTGTGGCAGGACGAGCGCGGAAATGCCAGTCTAGACCTGATCATACCCCCAGTAGCCGAACACAATACAGATATCATCGGGGGTTCGGATACCGAAGTAACACCCTCTACTCATGAAATCATGGTTGTTATCGCTCCATGGACTGAACCCTTCTTGGCCTACCTTAATAGGCAGGAGCTTCCTGATGATCAAAACCAGGCCTGTGCATAGTCTGACGTTCTAAAGCCTACAAAGTCCACGAAGGTGAACTATACAAGAAAATCACTACTGGAGTCCTTCAAAGGTGCATCTCTGAAGAGGAGGGACGACAACTCTTGGCTGAAATACATGCCAGTCTGGGCGGCCATCACGCCGCAGCTCGGGCCCTTGGAAGTAAGGCCTTTCAAAAAGGTTTCTTCTGGCCAACGGCCCGAGCAGATGCACAGGCCCTTGTGCAACATTGTGTGGGATGTCAGCTTTTCGCCAATCAAAGCCATATGCCTCCCACTGCCTTGAGAACAATCCCCATTACTTGGCCTTTCGCGGTCTGGGGGCTCGACATGGTCGGACCCCTTAAAGGGGGAAGCCAGAAAAAGAAATACTTACTGGTCATGGTGGATAAATTCACTAAATGGATAGAGGCCAAACTAGTAAAAACGGCTGAAGTAGGGCCGGTGATCGACTTTATATCTGGTGTAGTACACCATTATGGTGTCCCGCATAGCACCATCACTGATAATGGCTCTAATTTTACAGCTGATGAGGTGAAGAACTGGTGTGCTAACTTGGCCATTAAACTCAACTATGCATCCGTCTACCACCCTCAAACAAACGGTAAGGTCGAACGGGCCAATGGCTTGATAATGAGCGGCATTCACTACAGCAGGATGCTGCTAACGTGACACTATGATCAGAGACCCTTCGACAAAACTATGTGCGATGCAATAATCACAAACGTGGTGTACAAAAACTGTCAAAAAGGTGCAAAATATTTGCAATGACAGATGCATCAAACACACTTCAGATTTTAGTTGCGTGTGCATTGTAGGGCATACAGTTCAGTTCAGTTAACTGTTTGGGATGAGGCAACACAAAAGAAACGGGCAGCCAGATGAAGTTGTGTGCAATATACAGCCGTTTCACTTGGATGAACTGTTTGTGATTAGGCAACACAAAAGAAACGGTCGGCCAGATCAAGGTGTGTGTGATATACGACATGCGCTTCACTCGGCCTTGTCGTCAGTGTGTGACCTCTATGGCAACCGTTCGCTCCCCACTAGCTACTTCTTGTACTGTGGGAACCGTCCACCGCCTCTTCGCCTTTCTCTATCAATTTGGAACTATTGTCAAACACTCTTCCTCCCTCCATTTGCCTTCACCCTTCCTTCTACCATTGTTTGATCGTCTTCTCCATGGAGGGAATAGGCCGGAAATGGCCCCGTTATTCTTGCCCTGGTCTGAAAGATGACGCGGTGGAGGAACTCATTGATCGGTGCGACGTCATCACCTCAGCTAGCATGGCAGGTTCGTTCAAGAACTTTCTCAACTCAACTAATAACATCATTACAAGCAACCCAAGGGTCCAGGAGCGGTTTGATCTCCCCTATCTTCTTCGCCGTGACCCTGATCACTAGCATGGGGACGACGGAAGCCTCGCCTTGTGCAAGTTGATGCCGCTTGATAATGATACGTGTGATGTTAAGATGTCATCGCTTGAGCGTAAGGCTTGGACTGGCGCAAATGGAGATTGGGTTGTTTATATTGGGTACAACTGCGAGTGGGAACTTGTGAATGTGTACACTCGTCACCGGGTTCCACTTCCAAAAATCCCAGACTGCCCTGAAGTTGAGCACACCGGTATTCTACGTACGTTCAAATATGATCATGGTGATTGTCATCTACGGAAGATATCAATTTGTCGAGTTCCCAACTGCTCTTGGGATTACATGAACTATGAAGTTGTTGCTATCTTCGACAAGCTTGTTGCCGTCCATGCTTCCACGACTCGATGGATATTGCTCAAACATCAATTTTTGTACACGGATGAGTATTGTGATGCAATTCAATACGAGGGTCTTGTGTTTCCTTCCACCACTTGTGGCACTATTTTTGCATGGAATCCTTTTGGTTTCGGTACGTTTGTCTTCCATCATAATTATAATTGTTTCATCCACATGCATGCGGGTTAGCTAGTTAGTTTCCCTTTACTAATTAACCTTCTTGTGTTTCCATGGTCATGTGAACATTCCACGACCTATACTTGAAAATTTTTATAACCAAGGGGGAGATGATGATGGTGATGATCATGAGCATGAGGACGAGCAGAACCCATATACTCAGTGGCGCCTGGCAACTTATCCCGATGGATCACCTCTTGTTGTCTGTATACAGGGCACTGCTGATGTTACTAAGGAAGCAGGTGTTGTCTCGCATGGTCGCACTCTCCGGACCTATTACAACATCCCTTGCAGGGTATCTGGGATGGATACTAGTGTGCTAGCGCCAACACCTTCTCCATGGTTCAGTATTGATAGTCTTGGAGAAAACTCGCTCTTCCTTGGACAAAACTATCCAATGATGGTGAAAGGCGGTCCAGCTGTTGTTGACACAACATTACTACCATTTATGAGAAGCAACTGTATCTATACCTCGAACACTGATATGCTTCCCTACCATGGCTATCACAATATGAGTATTTAAATAGGCCGCTTCAGCCTGGATGATCAGTCCTGCATTGGTCTCGAGATTGACAGTAGTTGGCCCTTCCCAGGGAATCACTTCGGGTTCAAAGCAAGTGTTTCCAACACCGACAAGTTGTTGAGCTGAAGTTCATTTCATCTCTTTCTTATTTGTTGTGTGAGAAAAACTTTACTTTACTAGAATGTTTTGTTGGAAATGATCTATAATCCAACATGTATCCTCATTGTCATTGTGGGTTGATGACTTGTTGTATGTAATCAATGGTGCATTTGCATATGCGTCCATCAACTCACGCCTGCTAGTGGTGTCCATATGAACAGTGCTAGTGATTTTAGTTGCAAAAGTTAGATAGTGCTAGTAATTTTTAGCTACATATTTTGATAAATCGCAGTGTAACAAGATTGACAAATGTCAATGTTACTAGATAAACAAATGTCAATCTTTCCAGTTTTACAAATGGCAACATACCCAATATGACAGATGCAAATCTTACCCAATTGTTTCTATGTGTTTGAACATGGGTCATCCAAAACAACCGTTTGTGTTGAAGGGATGCACAAATCCTGCACTACGAATTTTCCCTTGACTTAAGGGGGAAGACCATAGCTCTCACTTTGCATATGGGTGTTCTATCTAAAACGTTTGTGATCAAGAGCTACACAAATCCTGCTCGGCACATTTTCCCTTGGCTTCCTGTGGAAGCTGTCGGTTTGCATACGGGTGTTCTAACTAAAAGGTTTGCGATGAGTGTTTTATATTTAAAAACCATTGACATTTTTTTCAAAAGAAAGCTGTTTGATAAGTTTGTACATTAAGAGAGAGAAACGCAAGTTCGTTCAAACCATATCTTTCATTTAGTCACACTACAAATTTATATTCATATGATTGAGAATTCGAGATAGAGTATTAAACCCCAAAAAACTATTTCCGGCGGCGGCGGAGGCGGCGTGCCGCGCCGTCGTTGTCGTTGTCGTCCTTCGAGATGCCATTGTTGAACTCTTCAAGGCAGCACAAAATGTTCTTCACTTGTAAATCAAATATCATGTCATCGCGCGATAGACGGGCGGGGCGTGGGAGGACGGCAACTGGTGCCGCTGAGAGGTAGCGGTCGAAGGAAGCGTCGCATGCCGCTAAGGGGGGCGCGTGCACGGGCACGGGCACGACGGGTGTAGCCAAACGCATGGGGACCGGCGGTGTGGTGGGTGGGGGTGCGCGGGTGCAGCCAAACGCACGGGGGCCAATGCCGCGGTGGGTGGAGGGACGCGCACGGGCATGGGCGCTGGTGCTGGCATGTACACGAGCTCGTACACGATCCCGTGGCTTCCAGCTTTGTGATAGTGCTAGGCGACCAGCCCGTCAATGCTACGGGGATGGTCGCTGGCGCGGGCACGTGGATGGGAGCTAGGACGGGAGCGAGGGCAGCAACCGCTACAGCCAGCTCATTCTAGGCCATGTCCATGAGGCCCCATTCCTCCTTATTTTCTATCTCCTCTGGCTCAGAGTCGACTTCACCAAACTTGAAGACTAGTGGCAGATGATCATTCTGCGCCATGGCGTTGGTGGAGGTCTACAAGAGGGAGGGGAATGGGAGGCGAACAGTAAGGCCGCCCGTATTAAATAGTGGCACGGGCGCCATTAATGGAGAGGAAGGCGGGCGGCCATGGAAGTCAAAGGGCTCGCTTCCCAGTGAGCTTGCGCAACGAACAACTTGCACGCTTCCCGGTGAGCTTGTGCATTGGAGGACAGCTTGCACGCCTCTCAGTCAGCCTGCGCACCGGACTCCGCTCGCACGCCTCCCTTTCAGTCAAGGTCAAGCAGTTGTATGCACGACACCTCCTATAGCCATTAAAACGAAGACACGTGGCGTCATGTGAACGGTTAACAGAACGCACACTATTTGAATTATACAAACATTTGAGATATTAAAGTTGCAGCTATTTCTTCAAAATGCCTTTGTTGGTTATTATTTGAGTACGCCTTCTCTCAAAATGGACACGAAAAATACCACAGCATGTCGGGTGCCATTCTATGATAGCATGCCAAGTTTCATGAATTTCAGACCCTGCACAAATCCTGCTCTCACTTTGCATATGGTGTTCTATCTAAAATATTTGCGATCAAGAGCCATAAAAATCCTGCTCGCCACATTTTCCCTTAGCTTCCTGGGGAAGCTCCTGGTTTGCATACAGGTGTTGTAACTAAAATGTTTGCCATGAGTGTTTTATATTTAAAAACCATTGACGTTATTTCAAAAGAAAATCATTTGATAAGTCTATGCATTAATAGAGAAAAACGAAATTTCACTCAAACCATATCTTTCATTCAGTCATACTACGAATTTATATTCATATGATCGAGATACAGTATTAAACCCAAGAAAAAAAACTATTTCCGGCGACGGCGGAGGCGGCGTTCCGCGCCGTCGTTATCGTTGTCGTTGTCGTCATCCGGGACGCCGTTGTCGACGGTGGCGCCCCATGCTGCTGAGGGGAGCGCACGCATGGAGAGGAAGGAGGGCGGCCTTGGAAGTCAAAGAGCTCGCTTCCCAGTGAGCCTGCACAGCGTACAGCTCACACACTTCCCAGTGAGACTGCGCATTCGAGGACAACTTGCACGCCTCTCGGTCAGCCTGCGCTCTAGACTGCGCTTGCACGCCTCCGCAAAGTCAAGGTCAAGCAGCTATCCGCATGGAACCTCCTACAGCCATTAAAACCAAGACACGTGGCGTCATGTGAATGGTTAACAGAACACACACGGTTTGAATTATACAAACATTTGAGATATTAAAGTGGCAGCTTTTTTTTCAAAATGCCTTTGTTGGTAGTTATTCGAGCGCCTTCTCTCAAAGTGGACATGAAAAATACCACAGCATGTCGGGTGCCATTCGATGATAGCATGCCAAGTTTCATGAATTTCAGAAGAATCTTGGATTTACTAGAATTTAAAAACAAAGTATCTCAACGTTTTACCGGCAATCAACAGTGCCCTGGTGTTTGAAATTCATTCCCATTTCTTGCATGGGACCTAACCATGCAACAAAGGACACATATTTGATTTTTCAACCAATTTATATGCATTAGAGCATGTGCATATAGTTCAAATTTGAATTGTGCACAAAAATGCATTCAAAACTCAATTAATGCATAAAAATGTCCAAATGAACCTCGAAAAATCCCAGAAATTGACACAACACTCCTGTTGTTCTATGTTGACACGATAAAATTTTGGAAAGCAATACGAGGCAATGGATATCGTTTCATCCCCAAAGGTGGGACGTTCCCTACCGAAACCATCAGGCTTCTTGTGAGAATCATATCCCCAAACCTGCCCCAAGTGGGACAAAAAAATTACCACGGTTTGTTGATACCGCTTCATGATAGCATAGCAAGTTTCATGAATTTCATACAAGTTTTGGATTTACTAGAATTTAGAAACCAGGTATCTCAATGTTTGCGGCCGAGTGACCGTGGCAGCTTGTTTGACATTCATTCCTATTTCTTGCATGGGACCTAAGCATGCAACCAAGGACACAGATTTGAATTTTCAACCAATTTATATACATTAGAGCATGTGCATGTAGTTCAAATTTGAATTATGCACATAAATGCATTGAAAACTCAATTAGTGCATAAAAATGTCCAAACGAACCCCGAAAAATCCCAAAAAATGACACAACACACCTGTTGTTCTATGTTGACATGAGAAAAATTTTGAAAGCAATAAGAGGCAATGGATATTATTTCGTCGCCAAAGGTGGGACGTTCCCTACCGAAACCATCAGGCTTGTTGTGAGAAGCTCTGGTTTGTGAGAAGCATATCCCCAAACCTGCCCCAAATGGGACAAAAAATTTACCACGGCATGTTGATTCCGCTCCATGATAGCATAGCAAGTTTCATGAATTTCAGACGAGTTTTGGATTTACTAGAATTTAAAAACCAGGTATCTCAATGTTTGCGGCTGAGTGACCCACGACAGGTTGTTGGACATTCATTCCCATTTCTTGCATGGGATGTAAGCATGCAACCAAGGACACATATTTGAGTTTTCAACCAATTTATATGCATTAGAGCATGTGCATCTAGTTAAAATTTGAATTATGCACATAAATGCATTGAAAACTCAATTAATGCATAAAATGTCCAAACGAACCCCAAAAAATCCCAAAAATTAACACAACACTCCTGTTGTTCTATGTTGACATGAGAAAAAATTTGAAAATAGATAATGGATATCATTTTGTCCCCAAAGGTGGGACGTTCCCTACCAAAACCATCAGGCTTGTTGTGAGAAGCTCTGGTTTGTGAGAAGCATATCCCCAAACTTGCCCCAAATGGGACAAAAAAATTAGCACGGCATGTTGTGACCCCATTATGTAATTCAAATCAAGATGAAAAATCAAGTAGATCCCACACAGTTTATTATCACCAACCGTGCGAGATGCAGCACAAAATATCTTGGAGCATCGTCGGATTATAGTACGCATATGGATAACGCGAGAAGGTGCAATGGCTTCAGTCCACAGCCCGCTCTGAATAAGGGACTGTGTCTGACGACACTTTGCGTGCCAGTTTTTTCGCGGAAGCGATTGCAAATTTTTGACTTCTGCGGAAATATCTACCTCCCCGCCCCTCCCCTTACCAAAAGTCGCATTTCCCATGTTTCTACCTTCCTTTCCAAGTTGAAGGAGCCAAATCACCGACCCCTCCACCAAATAAGTGCCGCTCTAAGTCATGGTGCACGTAGTATAGCCAGGATCTCAAGGAGCATTTGGCAGCGGAGAAGCAAATCGCGGTTGCACGTGCGGATGAGGTCACGATGGCTGCCATTCGTGCCGACCCTAGATCTTGGAGGATCACCTCGCTGTCGAGGCCACCGTCGACACCTCGCATGCCAACGCCGCGATGCGGTTGGCTGCTTTAAACAATAGTTCGTGGAGTTTTCTCGAGGCCACCGTCGATGCCTTCGACAAAGACTACGAGGTGCTTTCTCAGCATGCACGTGCTTACCTCATCTCGAGAGCCAGCAGGTTGGTGCCCGGAACGGCTTAGGCAACTCATCACTATGACGAGAGCACCCACGATGCGGAGGCCTCGCCCTCTTCCATGTCCAAGGAGCCAATCATCATCGATATCTCCGACAATGAGGAGTAGCTTGTCTTATTACCTCACTATAAGGACCCATGTTCAGTTTGCGTACTACCTTTCCTTAACAAATTCTAGTGAATTGTGCTTTCTACTTTTACCATGCAATCTTTTGCTCTAGTGTATATGTTCTATATGTCGGGCAATGTGGTGTTCAGTTAATTGTTTGGTTCAATTCTGCAAAATGTGATGTTCAATTCTTCATGGTGCAATTTCCAAGTTGTCAAGCATGCTTGGTTTGGTTAACTATCTGATCTTCTATTAGGAGTATGTTATATTGTGCAATGTGGTGCTCAGTTAATGTTTGGTTCATTTGTTGTGGTGTTTAGTTAACTGTTTGGTTCAATTCTGCAATGCGATGTTCAATTGTTGTGGGCGCATTCTATTATTGTATACCATGTGAGAAATAAATCGAATTTGGTTGTACTAAATACATGAGAACCAAATACAATTGCTATATTTCCAAGTTGTTAAGCATGCTTGGTTTATTTAACTCTTTGATCTTCTATTAGGAGTATGTCATATTGTGCAATGTGGTGCTCAGTTAACGTTTGGTTCATTTGTTGTGGTGTTTAGTTAACTGCTTGGTTCAATTCTACAATGCGATGTTCAATTGTTGTGGATGCATTCTGTTATTGTATACCATGTGATAAATAAATCGAATTTCGTCGTACTAAATACATGAGAAACAAATACAATTGCTCTATTTCCAAGTTGTTAAGCATGCTTGGTTTGGTTAACTATTTGATCTTCTATTAGGATTATGTTATATTGTGCAATGTGGTGCTCAGTTAACGTTTGGTTCATTTGTTGTGGTGTTTAGTTAACTGTTTGGTTCAATTCTGCAATGTGATGTTCAATTGTTGTGGGTACATTCTGTTATTGTATACCATGTGAGAAATAAATCTATTTGATTGTACTAAATACATGAGAAACAAATACAATTGCAATATTTCCAAGTTGTTAAGCATGCTTGGTTTGGTTAATTGTCTGATCTTCTATTAGGAGTATGTTATATTATGCAATGTGGTGCTCAGTTAATATTTGGTTCATTTGTTGTGGTGCTTAGTTAACTGCACGTGCATGGTTCGTTGTCTAATAGCACATTATTGTGCAATTACAGGAACCATTCTAATATTTAGGTTTTTAACAATTTGGTCTTGCACATGTAGGTCCTACTGTCGGAGGTTTTCACCCACTGTTCGACCCATTTTGCATATGGGGAAATGAGTTGTCCATGAATATCAAACAAGTCAAGAAACTCAGAAAGATTGTTAGGATAAAGAAATCAGCAACAAAAACAACAAGATCTTTGTCTGCACAATGGAGAAGACATCAGTTCACTACAAGATGGTACTAACTATTATACCTTGCCTTTTTTCTTCCTTTGCCCCATTTCCAATATAGAGAAGATATTTATGCACATCCTTGTTTTTTGGCCTTTCCAAAGTAGTTCACTGATGATTACCTCTCAAACCGCCCCTATGGTCAGGAGGCGAGGAAGGTTGTAACACCCCGGATGTTACTTTCCATATTTGTAACTCCAACTCTTGCCATTTCCGGCTATGTGATATGATATTCCCTTCGTGGTTGGGGTTTTGTCTTTCGTTTTGCATTTTGTTCATGTCATGCATTTCATATCATGTCATCATGTGCATCTCATTTGCATTCGTGTTCGTCTCATGCATCCGGTCTTTTTCCCCGTTGTCCGATTCGTAATCCGACACTCCGTCATGCACCCATTGCACCCTTCTAATCTCGTTTCCTGAGTGGGAGAAAAACGTTCCTGGAATGGGCCGAGATTTGTCGAGTGGCCTTGGTTCATCACCGGTAGGCCGTCTGTCAAATTTCGTTCCATTTGGAGGTCGTTTGATGCCCCAACGGTTAACCGGGTAACAGCAGAAGCCTCTCTCTTGTTGCAGCCCAACAACCCTCTAAAACAGCCCACTAACCCATCTAAACCCCCTCCATGCTCCCCATTGTTGGATCATGATTGTGTGGGCGAAAACCGCACCTCATTTGGACTCTCCTAGCTCCCTCTACCTATAAATATGCACCCCCTGATACATCTCCAACATATCTATAATTTTTTATTGTTCCATGCTATTATATTATCAACCTTGGATGTTTTATATGCTATTTTATATGATTTTTGGGACTAACCTATTAACCTAGAGCCCACAACCAGTTTTTTTCTCGTTGTTTTTGAGTATCGCACAAAAGGAAAACCAAACGGAGTCTAATTGACCTGAAATTTCACGGAGATCATTTTTGGACCAGAAGAAGCCCACGGAGTACCAAAGATGGGCCAGAAGAGTCCCGAGGCCACCACGAGGGTGGGGGCGCGCCCTACCCCCCTGGGCGCACCCCCATACCTTGTGGCCGCCTCGGGGACCCCCCTGACTTGTTCCCAACTCCAACACCTCTTATATAACCCCAAACGTCCAGAAAGAAACCTAGATCAAGAGTTCCACCGCTGCAAGCCTCTGTAGCCACCGAAAACCAATCTAGACTCATTCCGGCACCCTGCCGAAGGAGGAATCCCTCTCCGGCGGCCATCTTCATCATCCCGGTGCTCTCCATGACGAGGAGGGAGTAGTCAACCCTCGGGGTTGAGGGTATGTACCAGTAGCTATGTGCTTGATCTCTCTCTCTCTCTCTCTCTCTCTCTCTCTCTCTCTCTCTTCCTCTCGTGTTCTTGATTCGGAATGATCTTGATATATCGCGAGCTTTGCTACTATAGTTGGATCTTATGATGTTTCTCCCCCTCTATCTCCTTGTGATGAATTGAGTTTTCCCTTTGAAGTTATCTTATCAGATTGAGTCTTTAAGGATTTGAGAACACTTGATATACGTCTTGCATGTGCTTATCTATGGTGACAATGGGATATTCACGTGATCCACTTGATGTATGTTTTGGTGATCAACTTGCGAGTTCCGTGACCTCATGAACTTATGCATAGGGGTTGGCACACGTTTTCGTCTTGACTCCCCGGTAGAAACTTTGGGGCACTCTTTGAAGTTCTGTGTGTTGGTTGAATAGATGAATCTGAGATTGTGTGATGCATATCATATAATCATACCCACGGATACTTGACATGACATTGGAGTATCTAGGTGACATTATGGTTTTGGTTGATTTGTGTCTTCAGTTGTTATTCTAGTACGAACTCTAGGATAGATCGAACGGAAAGAATAGCTTAGTGTTATTTTACTACGGACTATTGAATAGACCGACCAGAAAGAATAACTTTGAGGTGGTTTCGTACCCTACAATAATCTCTTCGTTTGTTCTCCGCTATTAGTGACTTTGGAGTGACTCTTTGTTCCATGTTGAGGGATAGTTATATGATCCAATTATGTTATTATTGTTGAGAGAACTTGCACTAGTGAAAGTATGAACCCTAGGCCTTGTTTCGAAGCATTGCAATACCGTTTGTGCTCACTTTTACCACTTGCTACCTTGCTGTTTTTATATTTTCAGATTACAAAAACCTATATCTACCATCCATATTGCACTTGTATTACCATCTCTTCGCCGAACTAGTGCACCTATACAATTTACCATTGTATCGGGTGTGTTGGGGACACAAGAGACTCTTTGTTATTTGGTTGCAGGGTTGTTTGAGAGAGACCATCTTCATCCTACGCTTCCCACGGATTGATAAACCTTAGGTCATCCACTTGAGGGAAATTTGCTACTGTCCTACAAACTTCTGCACTTGGAGACGCAACAACGTCTATAAGAAGAAGGTTGTATAGTAGACATCAAGCTCTTTTATGGCGCCGTTGCCGGGGAGGCGAGGAAAGCGGCACTAACACCCTGTCAACGAAGCTCTTTTCTAGCGTCGTTGCCGGGGAGGTTAGCGCTTGAAGGTATATCTTTAGATCTTGCAATCGAATCTTTTTGTGTCTTGTTTTATCACTAGTTTAGTCTATAAAAGAAAACTACAAAAAAATGGAATTAAGGTTGCCTCATGTGCTTCATCTTTTTAATGTCTTTCATGAAAATAAGGATTCTGATAATTGTGCCAAAGTGTTAGAAGAAGAATGCATTAGAATGTTTGGCACTAGTTTTTGTATAATGAGCATGACTGCAATATTGTTAGTATGAATTCTTTGAATACCCATGATGCTAATGATATGCAAGGCCACAAGCTTGGGGATGCTATGTTTGATGAAGATGAATGTTTAGTTCCCCAAGTTTTGATGAGCAAATTTATTATGATGAAAGCATGATGTAACACCCACGATGTGGCTATATCTCCCACGTGTCGGAGCACAACTTAGAGGCATAACCGCATATTAGGCATGTCGCAAGAGGGGTAATCTTTACACATCCCATGTACTGAATAAGAAAGGGATAAAGAGTTGACTTACAATTGCCACTTCACACAATACATAAATATAGCATTACATCATCCAGAATACAATCAAGGTCCTACTACGGAACCAAATAAAGAAAGACAACCCCTAATGCAATAGATCCCCGATCACCCCAACTGGGCTCCACTACTGATCAACTGAAACGAAACAACACAACGAACACGATCTTCATCGAGCTCCTCCTTGAACTCGGTTGCGTCACCTGCAATGGTATCATCGGCACCTGCAACTGGTTTTGGAAGTAATCTGTGAGTCACAGGGACTCAGCAATCTCACACCCTCGCGATCAAGACTATTTAAGCTTATGGGTAGGAAAAGGTAGTGAGGTGGAGCTGCAGCAAGCACTAGCATATATGGTGGCTAACTTACACAAATGAGAGCGAGAAGAGAAGCAAATCACGGTCGTGAACTAGAAGTGATCAAGAAGTGATCCTGAAAGTATTTATGTTCAAGCATAACACAAGAACCGTGTTCACTTCCCGGACTCCGCCGGAAAGAGACCATCACGGCTACGCACGCGGTTGATGCATTTTAATTAAGTTAAGTGTCAAGTTTTCTACAACCGGACATTAACAAATTCCCATCTGCCCATAACCGCAGGCACGGCTTTCGAAAGTTCAAAACCCTGCAGGGGTGTCCCAACTTAGCCCATCACAAGCTCTCACGGTCAACGAAGGATATTCCTTCTCCCAGGAAGACCCGATCAGACTCGGAATCCCGGTTACAAGACATTTCGACAATGGTAAAACAAGACTAGCAAAGCCACCCGAATGTGCCGACAAATCCCGATAGGAGCTGCACATATCTCGTTCTAAGGGCACACCGGATGAGCAAGACGTCAGGTTGGCATAGACCTTGGTTTCCCAGGGGGCGCTAGACATTGCTCAGGTCAGACCAACACTTAGAGAAGCACTGGCCCGGGAGGGTTAAAAATAAAGATGACCCTTGAGACTGTAGAACCCAAGGGAAGGTTGTAGGTTGTTAGTGCAAATGTAAAACCAAGGTTGGGCCTTGCTGGAGGATTTTTATTCAAAGCAAACTGTCAAGGGGTTCCCATTATAACCCAACCGCGTAAGGAACGCAAAACCAAGAAACATAACACCGGTATGACGGAAACTAGGGCGGCAAGAGTGGAACAAAACACCAGGCATAAGGTCGAGCCTTCCACCCTTTACCAAGTATATAGATGCATTAATTAAAATAAGAGATATTGTGATATCCCAACAAATATCCATGTCCCAACATGGAACAAACTCCATCTTCACCTGCAACTAACAACGCTATAAGAGGGGCTGAGCAAAGCGGTAACATAGCCAAACAACGATTTTCTAGGACAAGGTGGGTTAGAGGTTTGACATGGCAATATGGGAGGCATGATATAGCAAGTGGTAGGTATCGCAACATAGCAAAAGAGCGAGCAACTAGCAAGCAAAGATAGAAGTGATTTCGAGGGTATGGTCATCTTGCCTGCAAAGTTCTCCGAGTTGACGAAAGCTTGATCCTCGTAAACGTACTCAACGGGTCCTCAATCACGTACTCGTCTCCCGGCTCTACCTAAGGCAAGAACACAAGCAAAGGGAACCACAATCAACCACGGTGCAATGCGCAAGCAACATGATGCAAAACATGGCATGATATGCGGGATGTGATATGCAATGCATATGCATGCTCCGGAAGGAAAATATTGAACCAGGCATCAACTTGGCAACCCAAGTGCGCCTATGGAAAGATGAGTTGATTTCGGTCAAAATTGATATAAAAATCACCGGAATCGGATGCACGGTTTGGAAATGGTAAGCAAAACAAGAATGGCACAATTCTGCGATTAACAGCACAATGCCATCTAGAATGCAACAAGAAACTAAGCTACTGCACTCCAACATAGCAAAAAAGCACATGGCAGTGATCTACTCAAGATGCTTAACAAAATATAAACACTGAGCTACGGCTAAATCACACAAGAGCATGTTCAAACAAGCATGGCAAAAGGGTAAAAGATATCAGCATGACACACTTAGTGAAAATACTAACATGTCAGGAATTAACATCAGGAAGCAATGTTTAGAGAAAGATAACAACATGCTACAGGAACATAACATAGTAATACAAGGCATGGCATGAATCTACTCAAAGCATATAAAAAAGTCCCTTACTGACCATAAGCCAAAAAGGATCAGAAGATATGATAGCACCCATGTAAACATAGCAAGTTTCGTTAACAGATTTAGACTTTGCAGAAAACTGGACATGCCATAAACAGAATTATGAAGGCATGTTTGCGAGCTTGATGCACTCAACACTAGGCATTGCATGACAAGATAAGCATACTACCAGAAAGAAGACATGATCATGAAGCTAACCAAAGCAAGAACAAGTTCATAGCATGCATGGATCAACTACAATGACCTTGGCAAAATTGATTAGCATGTAAACAATCTGCCAGGAACATTTTATAGCAAAAGTAGAGCAAGATTGAGTCATGCTAGGGCACTCCATAAATGCAAATAGGGACATGAATGGATATAGCATAACCATATCTCAAAATCATCCTTACTGTACATACTCAAAAGAAGCATGGATCACTCTGTAGCAACATGAATACATGGCATTGAACATATAAACCTTGCTAGAGTACCCGCCCATCCGGGGGCATTGCGCGCGCCCGACGCGTTCGGCCGCAGGATTGGGTTGCTCGAAGTGCAACAGTGTATTTTTTGGCTGTTGGCGTCTGGTCAGCCGTCCACTTTTTTTAACCTTCATGACTGCTTCAGAAGAGGATGACGGGTGGGGTCGCGACCCTATGGGTCCATCGAGCAGAGGGAGGGTTTCCTAGAGCCTGCGTGAACAAGGCAGAGCAATCCACTCCCGAAAACGAGATCCTCGACAAGAGCCAGGCCAATCCTCTCCCGGAAACCTAGCGCTCTCGGGACAATCCTCCGCGTTCCCTCCTCACTGCGCCGCCTCCTCCTCCCCTCCACTTCTTTCCTCCTCCTCTCGAAGGCCCAGCGCGTTGTCACCATCGCCGCTCGTCTCTTTCTTCCCACGACGCCTCCCCATCCTCCATCTGCAGTCGCCGCGGCTGTGGGCGCGCAGCGGCCAAGCGGGAGGCAGCGGCAGGCGTAGGCGGGAGATGAAGGGAGGCAGACGCGGTCGGGCCGCGGCGGCGGCAGGCGTGGTGGCTGCGGAAGGGCGCAGCAGAAGCAAGCAACGCTAGGCGTGCAGCGGCAGGCGTAGGCGGGCGGTGAAGGGAAGCAGACGCGGTCGGGCCGCGGCGGCTGCGGAAGGGCGCAGCGGAAGCGAGCAGCGCCGGGCATGCGCGGGGTAGCGCCAAAGGGTGCGGGACAGGGCGCAGCGCTAAAGGGCGCGGGACAGGGCGCGGCCGACGCGTTCGGTGCGCAAACGAGCCGTGCACAGGGCTGTCAGGCGGGGCGAGCAGCAGCGCGCGCGGGTGGCGCCCAGAAGCAGCAGCGGGCTCGCGCGGGTGGCGCGGGGCGTGGCCTGCAGAGCCGACGGGCGGTAGAGGGCGGGGGCACACGCCCCAACCACAAAACCCCAACTCCGGCGGCCTCGTCTCCCTCCATCGCCGCTGCTCCGCTCGATCTGGGGCCTCCCCTTGTGTCTTCCAGCCACCAATTAATCCCTCCGCTCTCGAGCCCCGTGTCACCCCCTCCGCCTCCTCCCCTTCGTGTTTCTCCTCCTCCCGCTAAGGCTCCATGGCGGCGGACTGGCTCAAGGCGGGGGAGCGGCGGATACATCGGCGGCGGCGCGAGAGGAGCGGTGGTGGCGGCGTCGAGCTGCGATGAGGTGCCGCTCGGGCACGAGACAACAGAGACGGTGGCGGCTGTTTCGGGGCCCGATCTGGGGAGGGTACGAGGCAGGGAAGGACGCCGTCGTAGACTTCGTTGGTCTTCCTTCCACCCCTTTTGCTCCGTCTGATTTGCCCTCTTCCTATCCCTCTTGCTCGCCAGCGGAGACTCCTCCCCTGCTTCCGCACGCCGCCCTCGAGTTGGAGGAAATGAGGACAGCATGCGGTCGAGCTCAGGCCGGTGACATGTGCGTTGTCTGTCTCTTATGTTTCCCTTATGTCTCTTTGCCTGAGTTTTACGGCCAGTATTGCCTTAGTGTCCCAGATGCTACTACTACTGACTACTCGCAGTAATCAGAAATTTGTACTTATGATACACAAATCAGTTACTTTAGTACTTTGCCTATTTCACTAACCAATCTTCATATAAATATATAATAGAGGATAAGGCCATGGAAGCCCGAATGGGTTCTGCTGGTGGTCACACTGGTAGGAACGGCATTGCCTGTTAGTTGTTATGAGAAGTATGTTGGGAGATTGCCACCTTCCTGAAAATCACTGGATAAAGAAGCCATGTGATGGAAAACCAGAGTGCCAAAAGAAGGTGGATTTGGCAGTTGTTGCTCCATGAGACAAGTTTATTTGCCTGCTCAAAATTCGGACCTAGAAAGGATGAAACCAGATGGAACGCAAAAGCTACATGGCAGAGCACATTTTGGGCACTGGTTCGTTTGGTGCCATCTTTCAGGTGATTGCTCTAGCCAATATTTGTTTCTCTGTTTGTGTTGTCCATCACCAGCCTGATGTTTAGCGAAATGGTTGCATGTGTAGGCTAAATGCTTGGAAACTGGGGAGACGGTGGCCACTAAGAAGGTACTGTCGGGAGCTGCAGCTTATGCGTTCGATTAACCATTCCAATGTTGTCTCCCTCAAGCACTGCTTCTTCTCAACCACAAGTGAAGTGAGCTGTTTCTGAACATTGTCATGGAGTATGTCCCGGAGACACTCTACCGCGGGCTTAAGAACTACAGTAATGCCAAACAGGGGATGTCACTTATCTACATCAAGCTCTACACCTATCAGGTTTGTGAATTGTCAATGAATAAATGTGAAATTTGTGTCTTCCATTGTGCAACTATTCTAAGTCAATTCTACATTGGTGGTGTATATTCAGGGGGCTCGTGTACATTCATTACTGTTCCTGGAGTCTGTCACGGGGATGTGAAGCCACAAAATGTTATGGTATGCATCAGTCAATACTTGATGTGTGCATCACTTATGCAGAGGCCAGGGTCATCCCCTTATGAAAAAACAACGGTCAGTGAACATATTAGCTCAGTTATCATGTGTTCTCATGCTTGCTTTTGAACTTGCCTTCACTTGCTTCCTTGTACAGATGGGCAGGGCCTTTGGATGGGAATCATCTTCGGTATTTTGGTCCAGGTCTTGTTGTTCGTGGCCATCACACTGCGCACCATCTGGCAAAATAAGGTATGTGTTCAAAGGTTGTAGCTTGACTAGGCCATTTCTGGTTTCTCAGATTTAGGATCATGTGTGTAAGTATAAAGTAAACCATGTTTCGTCAACTGAATATGTGTATGTATGCATAGGCAACAAAGTTCAAGAACAGAGTCTTCACTTCTTCTCTTCCAACGGATATCCACGTAACTACAACATCCATTTTGGTATGTGGTATCACAAGTGTAAATTCAGGAAAAAAAACTATATTGGTTAGTGCGAGCTGAAAATTTTGTTTTTCAGTATGTATAGGTATTGTGGGTTGTAACACACCATGGTTAAAACAAAATAAACAAGCCGTGAGCTTAACTCGAATGATACAACCACTCAGCTAAGGTGACTTACTGAAATGAATATGTCGAGCAGAAGGAGCTAGAGTGAGATCGTGTTGTACCAGTTATCAAACGATATTTTTTAGAAGGAAAGAGTAGTAGTCTAAACATATTAGAAAAACAAAAGTAGATTGGTTTACCCTAAAAGTTTACTCAACCTTATTCTTTATTGTGCAGCAACCATGTTGACAGCCTGGCATCTCTTTGTTCCATTCTATTGACTTCATGTGGCATTATGTATGAAGCCCTTTGAGCACAAATCTTTCTATGGAAGGACCTTCATGGGATTTGGAGTGCTCAATGGCATCTCAATTTGGCTTCTCAATCAGAGTCTATGTTTCAACTCTGTTGGTTTCTATCAGGTAAGCATTGTTCTTTGTTTCTGTCCAAACTTCTAAAAAATGAATGGTCAGTTCTTTTTGGTGTTGGAGTTGCAAATTTGGCTGAAATCCTAATTTCTTAAAATAACTCTGAACCATGTATATATTTGCAGGGCAAGTCGAGTGCATTGGTTGGATCTAGATTCCTGATATTGCATAGGACTCGTCAAAAGGTTAGCACTTATTCTATAATGTGGGTCACATAAAAATCAAAATTTTAATTTCTGAAATAAGACTGAACCATGTATATATTTTCGGATAACAATTTGCCTCTAATATCTATGTACCTTATTATTCTGTCGCCGATCTTCCGATTTGCTCGGGTACCTTACTATTTCTCCCTATTATTGTGTTTTCTCAAAGTTGTAATCCCATATCGTAATTAATTCCTTATAGTATACTTGCTTTTGCTCCTGTCATCATAACAAACCTATTTAACTCATGACATGTGTAATGGTCATTTGTACCCATTTAATCTCTTCTGGAGCTCTTCATGAATCTATGCTCTATTTGCTGAAGAGGGTTCAATGCAGTGTCTTCAAAGGTCGGGAAAAAATGTTATGATGCAGAGGGGACAGCATCTTGAAGGGAGCAATGTTTTGATACTTGCTTTATAGGAATTCTCTTTCTTTGCCTAGAACTTGTGATTTATGGCTGATGTCTATTCCATCTTTGTAGGTGCTTCTCAATTATAGATGGAAAACTTACCATGGAGGCACATAGCTTGCTGATTTTGTTTCTAGATTGGCCCTTGAGAGGGAGACCGACGCAAACTTCAGTAGGTTTCAGGTGTGCGACCTCTATTCCTTGTGTTTGTTTCCCTCGCTGAGCTTGGGCATTGTACATTTTGGTAAATATAGTTAGTTACTTTGTTTACTGGCAATTGTGAATATTCAGAGCACATACATGCTTGGTTTACTTCAGTTAGTACCTGCCATTCAGTAATCAGGACTGAAGAAAATGTGCCTCCCTATTTTGTGCACATAAATACTTAGCTTACTGTGAGCAAATTAAGTAAACTTATACAATAAGCTTGTTCATTGTTTCACTTGTGGAAACTAAACTACTACTCTGTTAAATTCATTATAGTCATCTTTAAAGGAGTTGTGGTTGGTTGCCATTGTGGTGAAGTAATTTCTTGCTGAAGCACCGTTCTAAATTTATCATTGGTTTCGCTGGTGCTGCATGTAAGTGGGATTACTAATTGTTCCATTGGTTTTGCTCTGGTGAGTTCTTCCCCATATACCTTTGATGCTTTTGCCTCCATACCTTGGAGCTGGTATTTTTTTCAAGGTTTATCATGTTTTTGTGGTAGTGTGACTGGCTCAGAGTTTATAATCATTTGTCTTCTTCAATGAATGTCTGTGCTATGATATTCTGTAAGGCTAGGCACACACTAAGTTGGTTAATGCTTTTGAGCTAGCTTGTTGGGAGATAATGAAACAATAATGTTTATCTGCTCACAATGCCTTATATTGATTCTTCTGGATAGGTATTTTAATCGTAAGAGATGTCTCCAAAAAAGCAAAAACAACAATTCACTGTTGATTTACTTTTCTATGATTGCTCCCATTAGATTGTCCTTAAATCATGTGCAAAGCTGAAGTATTGTTCGCTGACTATCAACCTGACAGATCAGATGGGATGATGATGCAGAGTGTTAAAAGGCCTAATGGGTTATCTCGTTGGTAGATGAAGCTTGTTGGATTGATTTCAGGCCATTGAAAATAGATGACACCATGCCTCCCCCAGTTAATGAACATGTGTCGCTTCCAAGTAATAATGAATTTTCTATTCTCTTTGCTCTGCTAAACTTTCTTTTCTTTTGCCATTTTGGCTGGTAGTCTTTCATAGAATTTTGTGATATCTACTTGGCTCCACAAGGTCATGCAACATTAAGAATTGCCGGGTTTGAAAAACACAGGATGGAATTGTTAATTCATTATCTCTGTCTGAAGCAAGACATATTTGGTACACTGTTGAATAGAGTTGATGTATCAGCATGAGTAACATTGTGATATTCTAAGGGTTGGTGCTAAAAACCCACCTAGAAACTATTGTTTTCCTAGCAACTATGTGGTTCATATGTTAATATGATTTTTTACTGGTAGGACAACCAGGAGGTAGTGCAATATCCTTATTAGTTATACTCAGGGATGCAAAATCTTCACCTGATGATTCCACCCCTTTTTACATGACACTAGCTGCTGCATGGTAAAAAGAGTCTCGCCGATGCTCTTTATGACACCAACTGACAGATTAATAAGTGCACTCATAGAGAACATAACAAGGTATTTTAGGAAGTGCTTGGACTAGGTTCAAATTTTTGACAGTTTTAGGCACGCTTTTTTTATAGTGTTGGTTTCAAATTTTTTTCCGACACAGTTAGACTTTCTGAAATACAGCGTTGAACTACATATGAAACAATAGTGTTTATTTGGTCACCAGCAAGATGATGATGTGAAACAGATGACTTTGCGTCTTTCAGAATTTCTACCATTAAATAGTTTCCCATAAAAGAATATTTGCTAATATTGGTAGCTAAAAATGAGATACTTATGCTTGTTGATGCCTTCCCTTTTTGTAGTAACATCCATTTGTCCAGCATATGTAGAATATTAGATTTTTTGGCTGTTTATCGTAGTTCGTTCTCAAGGTTTGGAAAATTCTTTAGCTATATTCCTTGTCTCAAGCGAGCATGAGCAATATCTTCTTTATGCCGCATGCCGCCAAGTTTCTCTATTTTAGATGGTTGTGTATTTTTGCTTCTAAAAAGGGATATGTATTTTATTAATCTGACTATAATTTGTGGTAGGTACATACTGAAGGATGTTCTGAGGCTAGCACTAGAAGTTTTACAATTCACAACAATACCTCATAATTTTGATTTGATGTCCAGAATGTAAATTGAAGAATGAGCCTATGAATTGCATTGTATTTTGTAATATATCCTTATATATGGTGCTTGTGGCTGGTTTTTTTGCAATTATAAGTTTATGTTTATGGGTATTATAGAGTCCTTTCTTTTTCTACAAGGGGCAGTAGCCGTGTCATTCGATTCGAAGGACAAAGAGTTGATCACAAAGGGGTAGCACTCAGGATATATACACAAGAGTATAGAACCAAATTATATGATGTAATTGACCACTATTTCTATTAACTTCTCATGTACAAATGTTCACGAGTTCATGTATTAAGTACATTTTATTGTGTCACTTGTGTTTTCTCTTTTTTAATGCAAGTTTACAGCTACTCGGAGTTCCTAATTGCAGACTCAACTATTTTGACCTACCGATGATCTAATTTGTGGCATTATTACCTTCAAAAAATATTTGCATTTAATTTCCTTTATGTATAGGGGTATAAGTTCTTACCAAATGTACTCAAATATACAGTTATTGAAAAAATGCAAATATTTTGAACACAAACATGGTTTTAAACGGGACTTTGCGCCATTTGGCGCAACTGGTCATCTAGTAAAAATAACAGCAGACAAAAACTTAGTGAAATTCTAAGTCCCTGAAAACAACAACATCACGAAAGTTACTTTGCATGCTTGTGCTAGTCACCACATTGATCACAAAAATACATGGCATACACCCCTGTAAAGATGGCATGGCATAGCCCAAAACACATGTAGGGCTCAAGCTCATATGCAGCACACATTAATCATGGCAAAAATGACAAATGCTCATAATCTGATAAGAATCAGGAACTAACATTTTATAGCACTCTTGCAACAGTCATTAGGGAATCAAGATGGACGCAAACAAGCATGGCACAATGAAACAAAATGAGGAGAACATCATGATGAACATTTCGATATATTACACGCGCAAAACGGAGCTACGGATGAGAATTTATGATGCGATGAACAGGGCTTGAAAATATCACAGATCTGGGGACTTGGCCAAAATATCACCTCGCAGAAACGAGACGGAGGGATCCGGGGATGCCGTTTGGATGGGTGGCCCGGTGGATCTCATCCACTCGGGATGGATCTGGGACGGGGCCATCACGGCGGTGGCAGAGGTGGCCGGAGGCCGGCCGGACATGGCGGCGCGGGCGCGGCTCCAGCGAGCACGCGAGCAGCGGCGAGGGGACGGCTCCGGTGGTGCAGCGCAGAAGTCGAGGCAGTGCATGGCGGCGGTGATGCTAGTCAGCGGCGGTGGCCGGCGGCGAGCGAGCAGGGCGGTGCGGCCGACCGGTGAGGCGAGGCGGCGGAGGCATGCGGGCGCAGGGCGGCGGCGAAGCGCGGTTGGCAGCGGAGAGCCGGCGGGCGGCGGCGAGGCCGGGTGCCTGCAGGCTCGGGCGGCCGGGATCCGGGCCCGGGCGGGCCGGATCTGGGTTCCGCGGGCCCGCGGTGGGAGGCGCGCTGACCAGCGGCGGGGTCGGGCGATGTGGCGCGCTCCGGTTGGTCGGGAGCGGCCGCTAGGGTGAGGTGGCATGGCCTGATTGGTTCGGGTGATGTGGCGGCGACGGTGGACATGTCCGGCGACGAGATGGACACGTCCGGCGGCGCGAGGAGGAAGAGGACTAGGGTTAGACTGCGAATTTTCGGAGGGAGACACATATTTATAGGTAGAGGGAGCTAGGAGAGTCCTAATGAGGTGCGGTTTTCGGCCACGCGATTGTGATCGAACGACCGAGAGGATGGAGGGGGTTTGGATGGGTTTTGGGCCACTTTGGAGGGGTGTTGGGCTTCAACACACACGAGGCCTTTACGGTTCCTCGGTTAACCGTTGGAGTATCAAACGGACTCCAAATGGTATGAAACTTGACAGGCGGTCTACCGGTGGTGTACCAAGGCCGCTTGGCAAATATCGGTACAATCCGAGAATGTTTAACACCCACACAAGAAAAGAGGCAAAAGGGGGCGCCAGAGGACATAGGAGCGCCGGATTGCAAAACGGACAACGGGGAAAATGCTCGGATGCATGAGACGAACACATATGCAAATGAGACGCACATGATGACATGATATGAAATGCATGTCACGCAAACAAATGACAAGGCAACAATAGAGAATAACTAGAAGACACCTGGCACAACGGTCTCGGGGCGTTACAACACTCCACCACTACGAGAGGATCTCGTCCCGAGATCTAGGATGGCACCGGAGAGAAAACGGAAGAGAAAGAGAAGAGGTAAAAATAAGTTGCTTCTTTGACAAACGAGTGAAACCAAAGAACCTTGAAAGGTTGAACAAATTGAAAGAAAGAATGCAACAGAGATGAAAAAAGTTGATAACTCTCCATTAGAAAAGAGGAACAAGGGAGAACCAATTCGGGCAGCACTCCAGTTGAAAAGAGATGCAAGACTTGATAGGATGGGAAGGACTAGAGCAGAGGACATAACACTCCAGATAAATTAATAAGCACGAAGAGAACACAGTCCTCACAATTCGAGATGATGAGTGAGGAGAGCAACATCACGAAGCCTCCGTAAGAAGAAAGAATATAGATCATTGAAATTAAAGGATGGAGAAGAAAAGGTCAACTTATGCCCCAAGTGAGCTTGAAGATCACCCTTCCAAGCAAGTTAAAACGGAGTTGTTGGAAAACCAACGACGAAAAATGATAAGCTTGATATGGACTGATAGAAGACATCTCAAAATTAAGAGGTAACAACTTGCCACTCACGGAAAAGATTTGATTGTGATCTAGAAAAAGATAGAAATCTTCTTCCACTGAGGTGATAAGGATAAGACTTGGATCATAGATAATCACCACAAAGAGCAACATTCCCAATGGAAGGCTTTAGGTGAAATTTATACCAAGATAAATCCATGGAAGAAAGTGATGGGTTTAAATAACTCATTCTTGTGAATAAAGAATGATATATTACCACCTCAAAAGATAAGGGAGAACAATTGCACTCCGGATTGCAAGATGAAGAAAAACTTGAAGTATAGCTTGGCAGATCATAGCTTCGAGAGATATCTTGAAGAACAATTGAAGAATGAAAAGAATCCTTGACGAACCACCATGTAGAGCCTCCATGAAGAACTCCGGTAATTAAAAAGTGATCAAATAAAAGGAAAGAGAAGTTGAAAACACAAGGTGAAGACTTGCAATGATTAGATGGATCTTCATGACGAGAAAATTGAGAGAGCTTGGAACTCCGGGAAAAGAAAATATAAAGCATCTCGAACCGAGAATGTGATATGATGAACCACTCCGGAAGGCAGGAATTAGATCACTTGGATAAAACAAGAATAAGAATTACATTATGCTTATCCTTCATCAATTTAATAGATGACACACCATGGATTTGGCATACTACTTATTCTCGTAGAAAGGATTAAGATAGATATAGCGCAAACTTGAGAAGGTCTTCAACGAACCACCGGTAGGATTTGGAAACAATGGATAAATTGATATGATAACGAAAGAAAAGAAATCTTGAATGAACCGCCGTCAGAATTGAAAATGAACGAAGAAAAGATAAAGAAACACCGGGAAGAATTAGAAAACGACGTTGATACTTGAGGGAATTTAGATACAAGAGAACGAATAGATCACGAGCTGATTAGAGGATATTTGAGCGATGCACCGGTAAGATTTCGAGAATGAGATCTGAAGGCTGAAATGAATAAATCTGAGATGATGGGCTCTCGATGATCAAACTGAAAATACTCCTGAATTGCTCCGGATGGGTGAAAAGAATTCCCACAATCGAAAACAATTATGAGAGGATGACATCAAGTTAGAAGTACACATCTTTGGAAGAACGGGTAAAATTTGGTGGAAACTCTTCCTCGGTCTTCAAAATCTGAGAATGACGATGAGATATGCCACCATGAATTATTGAGGCACTCCGGAATGAAGAATAAAAGGTTGAATCAACAATGAAAAGAATTTGAAAGATCTTGGAGAAGGCATTTGACTGATGACAATTCATTCTTACGTCAAACTTTGAAATGTATTTGAAAAGCTCCGGGAAAAAATTAGAAGAGTCAGGTAAGATCCTGGGAAAAGACCTGTGGGTTAGGGCCCACTCAAGAGAAACACCGTTGAAATGATTGCTTAAAAAAGAGATTGCACCGGTTGAATTAAATGGCTCAAAAGGGATAACAACCTCGAGATATCTTGAACGAATTGAGAACGGAAACTTGAATCTTCTGAGATATCTTCAACACTCCGGAACAATTGAATCACAATGTTAATGATCCAGAGATGGTTGGATAAGAACCTCCAACACGAGAAAGCATTTGAGAAGAGGGAAAGGGACATGATCAACACCAAAAGCTTGAATTGAAGTCATACTGGCATTCGTGTATGATTTGTGTGCAGTGGCTGATCCACAAATTCAAGTTACCAGGGGCGAATATTTAACTTAAAAAATACAAACGCACTTGCACTCCGGAAATCAACATAACTTGAGAAATGTGAAGCTACATGCACTTTGAAAACCAGCTAATGATCCAAAGTAGTTCAGATTATAAACACTAAATGAGCAAGCACCAAAAAACACAAAATGCAACATGGTGTACAAGGACTACAAACATGGTCTGTATCTGCTTGAATTATTCGTTCTCTGGCTAAAAATATCGAAGTGTAATTGCACGTATAACCAGTGCACAAACTGCATATCAATATATCTATCCTGCACAAGTATGCCAATAGTTTCAAACAACAGATTAGAAAAGTATTTATGCTATGTTGTCATGATACAGGGACTTTCTGGTAGATGGCCTCGACGTTTCCTCAAGCTATGAAAATGCACTATAATTTGCTTGTCATCAATGCCTGCAAATCTCTGTGTCTCTCAACATAGTAGATCATCATTAGACACTAAATCCTTCAATGAGCTTGCAAAATGCTTGCATTAGATCCCTCATTAGACACTATATGTTCATCACCAGGAGCATGTAAAATGTTTACATCAAATCCTTTATTAGCAGTCTGTTCATTAGACACTTCAGGCTCAAGAACAACATGAGCTTGTATGTTTGCGCCGGAAACTTGATTAGATACATCAGATTCAGTCAGTTCAGTATTGATTGGGGGAGTTATAAAATAAGTAGAAATTAGTTTCATTTTCTCATAGATTCCCTACATACAAGCAGTTTTACAACACCGTCAGGTTTAACTATTGGCCAGAAATTGAAGAGTTGGATTAGATATAATCAGGGATGTGATGTACCTGCTCATTGCGCATGCTACTCTTGCAAGCTGCGACTGTCCGTTTGCGCAAGCTCGATGCCATGCCCGTGCTGCCGCCGCTGCCTCCCATGCAGGCTACACCCAGGGTTGGATCTTCATCTTCTTCTCCTTCCATTCGCTTGAAGCCCGGCAACCGCCCTCCAACAAGGGCGCGAGGAAGTGTTGTGTCGGTCTGTCCAGCGGCGGCTAGGTTAGGAGTGAACCAGACTGGAGGCCGGAGCGAATGAATTGGGATTTTTCCTACTGTCGATCGATATGGGAGGCGCTTGTTTGGGCCGCGAGCCTGCTATAGGGCCTGCCTTGCACTTATGTTATTGGCCCATCCAAATTGAAACATTTTTCTTCATTTTTTACATTGCTTGCTCGTGCGTTGGGACGAACAAAACTAGCGTGGGGCAACCTAGACGACTCAAACTAGGTGCACACTTTCCAGCCACCTGAGGCGGCCGCCCATACCAGCCCCTATGGTGGCGTCGCCCCTTTTTGCGTGTATGATTGGATAGTGAAAAATATTCCAGTGGCACTTTTGATTTACCCATAGAATGGTTGAATTTCTTGTTTCTATGAACTGAGTTCGCCAATAATGTGAAGGATGCCAGTCTTTTCATCCTATTGTAGATTGCTTAGATCTCGATATGCCAAAAGTAATTGCATGAAATATAAAGTAAAAGCCAGTGTGATGTGTTTGGCTACAACTAGTCTGACTACACGTCCTCGTATAACATATCAAGGACACACCATCTTACCAGATTAACCATTTGACTTACCCATGCAGTGTGGGAAGAAAGAAGTATTGGGACTGCGTATCCAAGCAATTGATGCCATGGACTCCTTCGTACAACCTTGTAAGCGAAAAAGAAGTTGCAGTGTGCCTGTACAAAGAACTAGCGTAAGTTCAGTTACCTGCTTCTCGAAATTTTAGTTAGCCACTTATTGCAAAATTGTTCAATTACGTTGCTTGGCTTAATTTAGTTTGCTACTGATTACATAATGGCACAACCTGTTAATCATATTGTAGACTGTGCCTATCTATGTGTTTGATACTTACTGTTAAGAATTACCTATTTGCCTTAACTTAAATATCTACTTGTTTGTTTAACTGCTTTGCTGCTGCAACAACGGTTTACAATGATGTTAATAACTACTTTTCAGCATCCAATTGAAACTCTTTAATTCCTTGTTTGTTTAACTGGTTTGCTGTTATAACTCCCAATTGAGATGTTTTGCTAACTTCAACTTTTCTGAATCCAATCAGAACTTTAATGGCAAAACAGGTTAGCCCAAGATCAAAAAGCAAGGTCCCCATGGACGTTGCATCATCCCACAGCAGTGGCACTGGCCCAATCGTGCATTATGAATTGCCAACTGTTGATGCTCTAGAGGCTAAACTAGTGGTAGAAAGAGATTCTGCTTCTGCACTTAGAGATGAAGTTGACATGTTGAGGAAGCAAACAACACAATCACAAGCAGTACTCAAGACAACCATTAAATATTTGGTGGATTTCAAAATGAAGCAAGCTGAGACTCACCAGATTGTTAAGGTCCTGAAAGAAAAAAGGAAATTAAATTCCTACTTGGTAAATCATAGGTGAAATGTTCTTTCCATAGTTGAATAACCTTTGTGTTGTCTGTTCATGTAATTAATCAAACCATTTGTTTTAGAGATCATGTAATAATTTTTTTTTGTTTGTAATTTTATTTGAGCACAAGTCTGTATTAATTGATAAGACTCGGAGACATTTCATTTGGATTGCTGTGCCAGACCTACAAATATGCCAATCGGGCTGAATGTGCATTCAACAATAGTAGTATAGATGGACCATAAGTGGCACACATCGGAAAGGGCCAAGATGCTGGCTAAAAAAACGATGCTGTTGTAGCCAAAAAAAAGTACAGCGGCCTAGCTTATGTATGTTAGTTAATATTATTGATCCATATACTCTATAAGTGTTTATATGTCTGTTAGTTCCGTACATTCTTGGTTGACTGACTCGGTATTTGAATCTTGATACATCGCTTGTGTACATATCTAAATGGGAGTACACATTATGCTGCGTGTGACATTTGAGTTGGACATGAAGTGTTCCAAATATTCGAATTCACCTTAAACTGGATTCTAGTTTCTGAATTTGAGTATCGGCATTTGTAAACCATATTCATATATGACAGTGGAATACATCTTTGTCGTCCTTTTGAAGATATATAAAAACACATATAATGATTTATAAAGATTCATATAGGAATACAAAATGGATTCGAATTTAGTTGCCAGGGTAAACGTGGATGCTTATTGTCCCAAAATTCGAAAGAAACATCAAAATGTCCACTCCCACATCGGCTGCCCGAAGCCAAGTGTTTGGGAGAGGGAAATTACTGTCTACCCATTACACGGACAATCCATCGGCCCAATTTCCACTGATCTAAATAGGGGTAGGTTAGTAACTTCAATTAGACATGACATGACCGCCTCTGAGCCCATTCCGACACGGTGGGCGTCAAACATGGGCGGCAAAACTCATTTGATTCAAGCTCGTCCGAAAACCTATGTTTCCCCCTCCATTCCCCATTCATACACGGTGGGCGGAAAAACACACTCTCCTCGTCCGAAATAGATGTAGGCTAATATCTTAAATAGGGGCAGATGTGTAACTTCCATCAGATGTGACACAACCGCCCTACCTGTCAGCCCCGTTCATACACCATAGGTGCCAACCGTGGGCGGCAAAACACCCTCTCCTCGCCCGAAATAGTTACCGGCAAATATTTGGGAGATGCGAGATTACCGTCCTATCCCCAACCGACGAGACATCCAAATTTGAAACGGGGGATAAGTTCATAACTTTCCCATATTTCAGACAGGCGCATCCCAAAAACATGGTTCCCCGTACCTCTCCCTCCATTTTCCCATTCATACACCGTCCGCACTAGAACACCCCATTCCCACACCAGCCTCCGTCCGCCACCCCATCCATCGCCGCCCTCCTCCACCACATCCATCACCACCGTCCTCCACCATGCCGGAGCGCCTACCAAGACCGCGTCGTCCACTGCTAGAGATGGACGTTTCTCATCCACGGCGACAGACCAATAGCCTTGCATCGCGTCCTCACGCTTCATTGGCGCCGTCGTCCTCTTTGCCGGGGCCACTAACACGACCTTCTCTTCCACCGCAACGGGACTTATCCCCCGATGCACCCGTCTACCGTCGCAGATCTGCTTCAACGCCACCGACAGCCATCGCACCCCCGATGCCTACACAGCGCCGCAAGAGAGGTGGTACTTCATATCTCCTCAACTTTTTGATCTCAACCAGAAAATAGATCTTAACTTAGTTACTCTACTTTCTTTTTAGCTCTTAGAATTTAGCTCTTAGTTCGAAGAAAACAATGGATTCTAAATATCATTTCTCCGGTTTGCAGCTTCAAATCTGCCATGGCACAGCCATAATACGGTTTAATTAATCATGCTTAGGGTTTAATTGATCATGTTGGTTCCGTGGTGGTTTCTTTAATAGAAATCAGAGGGGAAACCCTCTTTTGCTAAAAAATATATGCTTAGAGTTTCCCCATTTTATGATCACTATACGATCAGAATACATGCTTCGTGTCATAATAACACTGCTCCACCCATCAAGCTAAACAAGCTTAGTTGTTCAAATACGTTTCTGATATTATTAAAACAGAGTTGTTTAATTGGTCAGCTAAATGTTCCTAAATTAGTTTTGAAAATGCATGTTCGCCGCTCGGGTGTGTATCTCTATGTGTGGTCTGGTCAGCACGGTTGGGAAGGTGAACTTTGCATATGCAGGGGTTTATAGGGAGACACTCTCCAAGTTGAAACCGCAATGCATTCCATAGATAATCTGACTACTTTTTATGTTTTCATGAATCCCAGATTCTGAACAGCATCATAATGATTATGAGCTTGCGCGCATGAAAAGAATAAAGCAGAACAATGCCATGGCTGTCAAACTTGGCATTAAGGGACTGAAATCAAGTCTGGATGCAATGCAATGCAAACACTCTCCACCTACAGATTCATGCTCACAATATGATCCTAACAGTGATTCTGAGCTAGATGGAGACCTAAGTCAATGTAGCTCCCTAGTGGAGGAGTCATAGGAAGATGCCCTATCTTATTCATCCATCAAGGTACTTGCTCTAACTTTCCAAGGTTACATTGCTCGCACATATTTTGCAACTAATGCTTTGCATTGCTCCTACTTTGTTGAACTGCCATTATCTTAGTTTACACATCGTGTATGTGAATACGCACTGCCTATCCATTTTCAGTACATATTCCATCTGTCATCATACCATATTTATCCATTCAAATGGTGTTCTTGTGTATCAGACATTCAAAAGGAAGAGGGCGATTGCTGATCATGGAGGAGCACAAGCAAAGTATTTGGAGAAGGTAGTGACACTTGATAAATCAAATAGCCCATTAGGTGTAGTTGCAATATCACCTGACCCACAAAATACCCCAACTCTAGCAGACTCTATCCCTACTACACTAGTCATTTCTGATGCCCCAACTCAGTAGACCCCAACTGCAGCAAACAGTATGATTATGCCAGTTGACATAGCACCAGCTGTACGACGCAGAACCCCCATTCCAGCAAAGAGTACACTAAATCCAGTTGCCAAATCCCTTTTCGAACTAGAGAGAGACCCAATTGCAGCAAATAGGACCCCTATTCCATTTCTTCCCAGTTTAGAAGACAAAGCTTATGTTGTTGTTAGGAACTTTGTGTGCATCTTTCCTTCATGGAAAGATTATACCGCAGGCACAGAACAATTTCCAGTCTTCCTCCAGAACTTACGCGTAAGTAATGTACTAATGTTATTCATGGTCATTACTGCATATGTTTCTGCTGACAGAAGACACAAGATTTCATTCTTTTAAATAGGCGAGGCGCAAACTGGATTGTGATGACGAGCAAGGGTTGGTTGCGCTTTTCAAGCACTCGTTGATGAAGTATCATTCCTACCTGAGGCAAGCGCACTTCGATGGAAAGCCTCTGAATGAAATTTCTGTAAAGTCTCCGGTGATACATTTATCTGACGGTGACTGGAATAATCTTGTTACACATTGGTCTCGGCTGCAGCGTAAGGTACTATCTATGATATCACATCACAATTTGAACTACATTTCTGCATTTGCCTTAATGTCTCACTTGTATGAAAACTGCTAGCAGAAGAACATTCGTTCTCAAGGGACCACAAAATCTCGCAACTATACTACACACTGCATTGCTCTTGTGAGTACCTCTTGCCCTGTATGACCATACTTACTTCCATAGCTGTTTGATTATGTAGCATCACTGCACATGTTAGCCTCGTAATCGTCCATTTGGTGGGCATTATAAGATCCGTATGGACTCTTACATAAATTTAGAATCAACCCAATGCTTTTGAAGAGGTTTAGCTCTGCAGTCCTCTTGTAAGGACTGAACGTGGTCTATCACTGTACTTACATAACAGCTACTCCCTCCGTCCCATAATATAAGAACGTTTTGTATAGTACACCAGTGTTAGAAACACTCTTGTATTATGGGAAGAGGGATTGGTTCATTTTGTAGCATTATGCATCTTATCTCCCTCGCCCACCATTTACTAAAAAAGATCAGATCTATATTTAATCTTACCAACAAGTAGAATACACAGACAATGCCAGTGCAGAAGTGTAGCCCATTGCTCTTCTCAGTACATTTTGTCCTGTAACGCTTCTACTTCCAGGGATTGGTAGTTGATTATGTAGCATCAATCTTCATCTTATCTTCATTATCCTCTATCCCTTCTAGTATTATCATATCTATAATTACTCTCTACAAAATGTAGAGTACAGGCAATGCTTATGAAGAAGATTTTGTGCTGAAATTCTTGAGTTATCCTTCCCTTGCCATGGAGAAGGACATTATAAAGCCGATGTTAACTGTTAATGTAAGTCAGTCCTTCTAAAGCCTTTATCCTCAACTGCTGTTTAATTTGCTCATACTCCCTATCGTTTACTGCTGTTTAGTTTGCTGTTTCTACCAAAATGCATGTTCGTAAGAACCGTAAGTTCTAAGTTTTACTTGTAAAACCAAATTCCTTATTCATACCATGCACATTACTTAATAATCCCTATATGTATGCTTGTTTTTGTGGATCTATAATCCAGTGTGTGGTGAAGCAGCCCACGTTTGCACCTTGTCATCTCCTGTTTTATCTTACTGATGTGGCTGGTGATATGAACAACATGCCATGCACATTATCCAAAATAGATACAATGATTTTCTTTGCCCTTCATCTATGCTTGTTATGTTGACATGGTAATCCAGTAGTGTGGTGAAGCTCCCCGCATTATGAACAATGCCAAATTATGCTATTGATATTTTGAACATACTCTTTATTTTCTAATTTGAAATTGGATAGAATTGACAGAACAGTTATCATCTTTGTTTATACACGTGCAAAACATGTCATCTCTCTGCTTTGTTTCAGGGTGATATGCCTGATGGCATGGACAAGTCTGCTGAGGGCTGTGAGACAAACCCAACATATATTGCAGCAAAGAAGGCAAATCATCTTGAAGATAGCGAGACAACCCCAAAGTCTTGTCTTTATGCAGTGTTCAAGTTACTTGAGACTAACAGTCAGACAAGCTCATAGAATTCGTTGTCTGAATCAGTTCGACTTCTTCAGTCCCAAGTTCTAGCAGAAAGGCATTCTGCAACTCAACTTCGAATTGAAGTCCTATCTCTAAGAAAGATGCGGAGAACACCAATGAGAACCTCATCGCTAAACAGCTACACCTGGAAGCTATGACCGACATGCTAGGCCGGTCTCACAGCCTTTCTCAGCAGCTTGCGCATCAGTTCCCCCGCAAGGCTAACCTTTCTTGAACTGTCTTGGAAGTGGTCTCGGTTCAGTATTATTTTGTTACACTGCAATGGTGCCCAGTTTTTGTAATCTGCTTCTTCGTTGCGCTTAATGATCACTGGTGGCGAACTTTGATGCCCAATGGATGTAATATACCTTAAATCCTTTATTGTGTAGTGTAGGTTTATTCTTAGTTACTATGCCGTAATTTCTTTATTGTATAGAGTAGGTTTGTTCTTAATTCCTACTAGTTACGCAGCAGCCCGAAATGAACCCCGGCCCATGATTGTGCGAATCAAATCATGGGCTTTTAACAGGCCAAAATTGTCTGGGTCCTTGTTTGGCCCAATCAGATATCGGCTGCGAGCAGGCCGGATGCAAACCGGGCCATAGTTAGGCCCAACTATATGACGGGCTTTTAACAGGCCAAAATTAATATAGGGCCAAAATGTTAAACGGGCCCTTAATAGGCCAAATATAATATCAGGCCGAATTACTAAGTGGGCCTTTAGCAAGTGGGCCCAAAAGCATAATTGAGCCCAAAGCCTCTTAAAGGGCCGGACCTGATCTGGGCCGTAATTTGTCCCAGAACGTGGTAGGCTTTTAACGGGCCGGATCTCATATGGGCCACTATTAGGCTCGGAGCGTGGCAGGCCATTAACGGACCGGATCAAATATGGGCCGGCATTTGGCCCAAAACATAGCAGCCAGTTAATGGGCCGACCTACTAGGTTCCTCAAAATCTTGTGGGCCTACAGCTGGGCCGGCCCATTAATGTCGGCGAAATCTCGTGGGCCTTGAGCTGGGACGGCCCATTATGACCTGCAAGAATCTTGTGGGCCTTTACCTAGGCCGGCCCATTATGGCACAAAAAAAAATCTTGTGGGCCTTTACCTGGGCCGGCCCATTATGGCCCGCAAAATCTTGTGGGCCTTTAGCTGGGCCAGCCCATTATGGTCCACAAAATTTCGTGGGCCTTTAGCTGGGCCGGCCCATTATGGTCCGCAAAATCTTGTGGGCCTCTAGTTGGGCCGGCCCATTTAAACTTGTTGGGCCGTGCCACGTGTCGATGTATCATAGGCGCCTTCTGTCCAGTGAGTGGATGACATCTGTCCCGACGATGAGCCAACACGTGTTTCCTCTAGCCAATGATGATTTTACACGTGGAAAATCCCCATTGGTCGGGGTTGTTAACGGGTTATCGGATCCAAAACCTGACCCGGTAGCTTAACGGCGTTCCGTTACGGTGGATGCCACGTGCCGGTCACCCTTGATGAAAGCACTTCTGTGACGCGCGACTTATCGTCATGGAAGTGGACACTTCCGTCATGATAATTTTGGTAATGTCATGGAACACTTCTACGACAGCACAGGTATGACTATCTTGATTCTATCATAAATTTGTCATGGATGTACATGCATGACAATAAAAGCGACATACTGTGACAAACACGTATCATCACGGAAGTGTATTTTTTTTGTAGTGCACCCACATATAAAATTATCAAAGTACCGAACGCGAATCATATGATCGTGATGAAGACTAGCTTGACGATAATTCCCATGTGTCCTCGGGAGCGCTTTCCTTCATATAAGAGTTTGTCCAGGCTTGTCCTTTGCTACAAAAAGGATTGGGCCATCTTGCTGCACCTTATTTACTCTTGTTACTCGTTACCAATTACCTTATCACAAAACTATCGGTTACCTATAATTTTAGTGCTTGCAGAGAATACCTTGCTGAAAACCGCTTATCATTTCCTTCTACTCCACGTTGGGTTCGACACTCTTACTTATCGAAAGGACTACGATAGATCCCCTATACTTGTGGATCATCACTCCCATGGATTGATTAACCTTAGGTCATCCACTTGAGGGAGATTTGCTACTGTCCTACAAACCTCTGCACTTGGAGACACAACAACGTCTATAAGAAGAAGGTTGTGTAGTAGACATCAAGCTCTTTTCTGGCACCGTTGCCGGGGAGGCGAGGAAAGCGGCACTAACACCACGTCAAGGAAGCTCTTTTCTGGCGTCGTTGCCAGGGAGGTTAGCGCTTGAAGGTATATCTTTACATCTTGCAATCGAATCTTTTTGTTTCTTGTTTTATCACTAGTTTAGTCTATAAAAGAAAACTACAAAAAAATGGAATTAAGGTTGCCTCATATGCTTCATCTTTTTAATGCCTTTCGTGAAAATAAGGATTCCGATAATTGTGCCAAAGTGTTAGAAGAAGAATGCATTGGAATGTTTGGGACTAAATTTTTGTATGATGCGCATGACTGCAATGTTTTTAGTATGAATTCTTTGAATACCCATGATGCTAATGATATGCAAGGCCACAAGCTTGGGGATGCTATGTTTGATGAAGATGATATGTTTAGTTCCCCAAGTTTTGAAAGCTTGCAATAGGAGTTAATCATAAGTGGGATGCTTGTCCAAGTAAGGATAGTACCCAAGCACCGGTCCACCCACATATCAAATTATCAAAGTACCGAACGCTAATCATATGATCGTGATGAAAACTAGCTTGACGATAATTCCCATGTGTCCTTGGGAGCGCTTTCCTTCATATAAGAGTTTGTCCAGGCTTGTAATTTGCTACAAAAAGGATTGGGCCATCTTGATGCACCTTATTTACTCTTGTTACTTGTTACTCGTTACCAATTACCTTATCACAAAACTATCTATTATCGATAATTTCAGTGCTTGCAGAGAATACCTTGCTGAAACCCGCTTATCATTTCCTTCTGCTCCTCGTTGGGTTCGACACTCTTTCTTATCGAAAGGACTACGATAGATCCCCTATACTTGTGGGTCATCAAGACTCTTTTATGGCGTCGTTGCCGGGGAGTGAAGCACCTTTGGTAGGTGGAATTTGGTAAGGAAAAAATTATATAGTGTGCTGAAATTTACTGTCACTTGTTACTATGGAACATAATCATTTGTGGGGTTTGTTCGGGGTATCTTCACCTCATCCGGAACCACAATTAGTTACTCCTCAACCTACTCAACCTACTGAAAATGTTTACTTTGAAATTCCTTCAGGTATGATAGAGAAACTGCTAGCTAATCCTTTTGCAGGAGATGGAACATTGCATCCCGACTTACACTTAATCTATGTGGATGAAGTTTGTGGATTATTCAAGCTTCTAGGTATGCCCGATGATGTTATCAAGAAGAAGGTCTTCCCTTTACCTTTGAAGGGAGATGCATTGACATGGTATAGGCTATGTGATGATATGGGATCATGGGACTACAAACGATTGAAATTGGAATTCCATCACATGTTTTATCATGTGCATCTCGTTCATCGTGATCGTAATTATATATATAATTTTTGGCCTCGCGAAGGAGAAAACATCGCTCAAGCTTGGGGGAGGCTCAAGTCAATGTTATATTCATGCCCCAATCATGAGCTCTCAAGAGAAATGATTATTCAAAACTTTTATGCTCGGCTTTCTGACAACAATCGCTCCATGCTCGATACTTCTTGTACTGGTTCCTTTATGATGAAGACTATTGAATCCAAATGGAATTTATTGGAGAGAATTAAACACAACTCTGAAGATTGGGATCGCGACGAAGGTAAGGAGTCAGGTATAACACCTAAGTTTGATTGTGTTAAATCTTTTATGGATACCGATGTTTTCTGTAAATGTAGAACTAAATATGGACTTGACTCTGAGATAGTAGCTTCTTTCTGTGAATCTTTTGCTACTCATGTTGATCTCCCCAAGGAGAAGTCGTTTAAATATAATCCTCCCATTGAAACAAAAGCTGTTGCACCTATTAAAGTTGAAGAAAAGACTATCACTTATGATGATCCTGTTGTTCCTACTGCTTATATTGAGAAACCACCTTCCCTGTTAGAATAAAGAATCATGATAAAGCTTCAACTATGGTCAACAAAAGTAATATTAAGACACCTAAACCCCCTGAGCAAATTAAAGTTGAACCTAAAATTGCTATGGTTAAAGATCTCTTGGCCTATAATATTGATGGGCATGTTATTTACTTCTGTGATGAAGCTGCTAGAATTGCTAGACCTGATGCTAAAAATAAACACAGACATGTTGTAGGCATGCCTGTTATTTCTGTTAAAATAGGAGATCATTGTTATCATGGCTTATGTGATATGGGTGCTAGTGCTAGTGCAATACCTACTTCCTTATACAAAGAAATTATGCATAATATTGCACCAGCTGAGATAGAAGATATCGATGTTACCATTAAGCTTGCCAATAGAGATACTATTTCACCAGTTGGGATTAAGTCTTGTGTGAGAAGGTTAAATATACCTATGATTTTCTTGTTCTTGGTTCCCCACAAGATAGCTTTTGTCCCATTATATTAGGTAGACCCTTCTTGAATACTGTTAATGCTAGGATAGACTGCAATAAGGATGTTGTTTCTGTTGGTTTAGGGGATATGTCTCATGAGTTTAATTTTGCTAAATTTCATAGACAACCCCATGATAAATAATTTCCTAGTAAAGATGAAATTATTGGTCTTGCTTCTATTGCCGTGCCTCCCACTGATCCCTTAGAACAATATTTGCTAGACCATGAAAATGATATGTTCATGAATGAAAGAAGGGAAATAGATGAAGTATTCTTTAAACAGGGACCTATTCTGAAACACAACTTGCCAGTTGAAATCCTAGGGGATCCTCCTCCACCCAAGGGTGCTCCCGTGTTTGAACTTAAACCATTACTTGATACTCTTAAATATGCTTATCCTGATGAAAAGAAAATATATCCTGTTATTATTAGTGCTAACCTTTCAAAGAAGGAGGAAGAGAAATTATTGAAAGCTCTGAAGAAGCACCGTGCTGCTATTGGATATACTCTTGATGATCTTAAGAGCATTAGTCCCACTCTATGTCAACACAAAATAAATTTGGAGGAAGATGCCAAACCAGTTATTGATTACCAATGACGGCTGAATCCTAAGATGAAAGAAGTGGTAAGAAAGGAAATATTAAAGCTCCTTGAGGCAGGTATAATTTATCCCGTTGCTGATAGTTAGTGTGTAAGTCATGTCCATGGTGTCCCTAAGAAGGGAGGTATTACTGTTGTTCCTAATGATAAAGATGAATTGATCCTGCAAAGAATCATTACAGGTTATATGATGGTAATTGATTTCCACAAATTAAAT
Organism: Triticum dicoccoides; assembly: GCF_002162155.2. NCBI lineage: Eukaryota > Viridiplantae > Streptophyta > Magnoliopsida > Poales > Poaceae > Triticum > Triticum dicoccoides. The sequence goes on from NC_041380.1 coordinate 173,879,535, forward strand.
AAGGCTACTAAAAAAGATCATTACCCCTTACCTTTTATTGATCAAATGCTAGAAAGATTATCCAAACATACACATTTTTGCTTTCTAGATGGTTACTCTGGCTTCTCTCAAATACCTGTGTCAGCTGATGATCAATCAAAGACCACTTTTACTTGCCCTTTTGGTACTTTTGCTTATAGACGTATGCCTTTTGGTTTATGTAATGCACCTGCTACCTTTCAAAGATGCATGATGGCTATATTTTCCGACTTTTGTGAAAAGATATGTGAGGTTTTCATGGACGATTTCTCTGTTTATGGATCCTCTTTTGATGATTGCTTAACCAACCTTGATCGAGTTTTGCAGAGATGTGAAGAAACTAATCTTGTCTTGAATTGGGAGAAGTGTCACTTTATGGTTAATGAAGGTATTGTCTTGGGGCATAAAATTTCTGAAAGAGGCATTGAAGTTGATAAAGCTAAAGTTGATGCTATTGAAAAGATGCCATGTCCCAAGGACATCAAAGGTATAAGAAGCTTCCTCAGTCACGCCGACTTTTATAGGAGGTTCATTAAGGACTTATCAAAAATTTCTCGGCCTATGACTAATCTATTACAAAAAGATATTCCTTTTGTCTTTGATGATGATTGCGTAGAAGCATTTGAAATACCTAAGAAAGCATTGATTTTTGCACCTATTGTTCAGCCACCTGATTGGAATTTACCCTTTGAAATTATGTGTGATGCTGGTGATTATGCTGTAGGTGATGTCCTAGGGCAAAGAGTTGATAAGAAACTAAATGTTATTCAATATGCTAGTAAAACTCTAGACAATGCCCAGAGAAATTATGCTACCACTGAAAAGGAATTCTTAGCAGATGTATTTTCTTGTGATAAGTTCATACCTTATATTGTTGATTCTAAAGTAACTATTCACACCGATCATGCTGCTATTAAATACCTTATGGAAAAGAAAGATGCTAAACCTAGACTTATTAGATGGGTTATCCTGCTACAAGAATTTGATTTGCATATTGTTGATAGAAAGGGAGTTGAGAACCCCGTTGCAGACAACTTGTCTAGGTTGGAAAATGTTCTTGATGACCCACTACCTATTGACGATAGCTTTCCTGATGAACAATTAAATGTCATAAATGCTTCTCGTACCGCTCCATGGTATGCTGATTATGCTAATTATATTGTTGCTAAATTTATACCATCTAGTTTCACATACCAGCAAAAGAAAAAGTTCTTCTATGATTTGAGACATTACTTTTGGGAAGGAGTGGATGGTATTATTAGACATTGTGCACCTGAGCATGAACAGGAACAGATCCTACGCAAGCCTATAGAGGACACCATGCTGGAGAAAGAACTGCACATAAGGTATTGCAATCCGGTTTTTATTGGCCTACTCTCTTCATGGATGCTCGTAAGTTTGTCTTATCTTGTGATGAATGCCAAAGAATCGGTAATATTAGTAGACGTCAAGAAATTCCTATGAATTATTCACTTGTTATTGAACCATTTGATGTTTGGGGCTTTGATTATATGGGACCCTTTTCTTCCTCTAATGGGTATACACATATTTTACTTGCTGTTGATTACGTTACTAAGTGGGTAGAAGCTATTCCAACTAGTAGTGCTGATCATAACACCTCTATTAAGATGCTTAAAGAAGTTATTTTCCTAAGGTTTGGAGTCCCTAGATATTGAATGACTGATGGTGGTTCACACTTTATTCATGATGCTTTTCGTAAAATGCTTGCTAAGTATGATGTTAATGTTGGAAATATGCCCTAGAGGCAATAATAAATTGATTATTATTATATTTCCTTGTTCATGATAATCGTTTATTATCCATGCTAGAATTGTATTGATAGGAAACTCAGATACATGTGTGGATACATAGACAACACCATGTCCCTAGTAAGCCTCTAGTTGACTAGCTCGTTAATCAATAGATGGTTACGGTTTCCTGACCATGGACATTGGATGTCGTTGATAACAGGATCACATCATTAGGAGAATGATGTGATGGACAAAGACCCAATCCTAAGCATAGCACAAGATCGTGTAGTTCGTATGCTAAAGCTTTTCTAATGTCAAGTATCATTTCCTTAGACCATGAGATTGTGCAACTCCCGGATACCGTAGGAGTGCTTTGGGTGTGCCAAACGTCACAACGTAACTGGGTGGCTATAAAGGTACACTACAGGTATCTCCGAAAGTGTCTGTTGGGTTGGCACGAATCAAGACTGGGATTTGTCACTCCGTGTAAACGGAGAGGTATCTCTGGGCCCACTCGGTAGGACATCATCATAATGTGCACAATGTGACCAAGGAGTTGATCATGGGATGATGTGTTATGGAACGAGTAAAGAGACTTGCCGGTAACGAGATTGAACAAGGTATCGGGATACCGACGATCGAATCTCGGGCAAGTATCGTGCCGCTAGACAAAGGGAATTGTATACGAGATTGATTAAGTCCTTGACATCGTGGTTCATCCGATGAGATCATCGTGGAACATGTGGGAGCCAACATGGGTATCCAGATCCCGCTGTTGGTTATTGACCGGAGAGTCATCTCGGTCATGTCTGCATGTCTCCCGAACCCGTAGGGTCTACACACTTAAGGTTCGGTGACGCTAGGGTTATAGAGATATTAGTATGCGGTAACCCGAAAGTTGTTCGGAGTCCCGGATGAGATCCCGGACGTCACGAGGAGTTCCAAAATGGTTCGGAGGTAAAGAATTATATATATGAAGTGCTATTTCGGCCATCGGGACAAGTTTCGGGGTCACCGGTATTGTACCGGGACCACCGGAAGGGTCCCAGGGGTCCACCGGGTGGGGCCACCTGCCCCGGGGGCCACATGGGCTGTAGGGGGGTGCGCCTTGGCCTATATGGGCCAAGGGAACCAGCCCCAAGAGGCCCATGCGCCAAGAGAAGAGGGGAAAGGGGAGAGTCCTAAAGGAGGAAGGCACCTCCGAGGTGCCTTGGGGAGGATGGACTCCTCCCCCCCTTGGCCGCACCCTTCCTTGGAGGAAGTGGCAAGGCTGCGCCCTCCCCCTCTCCCTTGGCCCTATATATAGTGGGGGGAAGGGAGGGCAACCATACCTAAGCCCTGGCGCCTCCCTCTCCCTCCCATGACACACCTCCCTCCTCCCGCAGCGCTTGGCGAAGCCCTGTTGGAATCCCGCTACTTCCACCACCACGCCGTCGTGCTGCTGGATCTCCATCAACCTCTCCTCTCCCCTTGCTGGATCAAGAAGGAGGAGACGTTGCTGCTCCGTACGTGTGTTGAACACGGAGGTGCTGTCCGTTCGGCGCTAGGATCATCGGTGATTTGGATCACGACGAGTACGACTCCATCAACCCCGTTCACTTGAACGCTTCCGCTTAGCGATGTACAAGGGTATGTAGATGCACTCTCCTCCCCTCGTTGCTAGTTTCTCCATAGATAGATCTTGGTGATACGTAGGAAAATTTTGAATTTCTGCTACGTTCCTCAACAGTGGCATCATGAGCTAGGTCTATTGCTTAGATTCTATGCACGAGTAGAACACAAAGTAGTTGTGGGCGTCGATATTGTCAATTATCTTGCCGTTACTAGTCTTATCTTGATTTGGCGGCATCGTGGGATGAAGCGGCTCGGACCAACCTTACACATACGCTTACGTGAGACCGGTTCCACCGACAAACATGCACTAGTTGCATAAGGTGGCTAGCGGGTGTCTGTCTCTCCCACTTTAGTCGGATCGGATTCGATGAAAAGGGTCCTTATGAAGGGTAAATAGCAATTGGCATATCACGTTGTGGTTTTTGCGTAGGTAAGAAACGTTCTTGCTAGAAACCCATAGCAGCCACGTAAAACATGCAAACAACAATTAGAGGACGTCTAACTTGTTTTTGCAGGGTATGCTATGTGATGTGATATGGCCAACAGGATGTGATGAATGATATATGTGATGTACGAGATTGATCATGTTCTTGTAATAGGAATCACGACTTGCATGTCAATGAGTATGACAATCGGCAGGAGCCATAGGAGTTGTCTTAATTTATTTATGACCTGCGTGTCAACATAAACGTCATGTAATTACTTTACTTTATTGCTAACCATTAGCTGTAGTAGTAGAAGTAATAGTTGACGAGACAACTTCATGAAGACACGATGATAGAGATCATGATGATGGAGATCATGGTGTCATGCCGGTGACGATGATGATCATGGAGCCCCGAAGATGGAGATCAAGAGGAGCAAAGTGATATTGGCCATATCATGTCACTATTTGATTGCATGTGATGTTTATCATGTTTTTGCATCTTGTTTGCTTAGAACGACGGTAGTAAATAAGATGATCCCTCATTAAAATTTCAAGAAAGTGTTCCCCCTAACTGTGCACCATTGCGACAATTCGTTGTTTCGAAGCACCACGTGATGATCGGGTGTGATAGATTCTAACGTTCACATACAACGGGTGTAAGACAGATTTACACACGCAAAACACTTAGGTTGACTTGACGAGCCTAGCATGTGTATAGACATGGCCTTGGAACACAGAAGACCGAAAGGTCGAGCATGAGTCGTATGGTAGATACGATCAACATGAAGAGGTTCACCGATGTTGACTAGTCCGTCTCATGTGATGATTGGACACGTCCTAGTTGACTCGGATCATGTAATCACTTAGATGACTGGAGGGATGTCTATCTGAGTGGGAGTTCATAAGATGAACTTAATTATCCTGAACATAGTCAAAAGGTCTTCGCAAATTATGTCGTAGCTCGCGCTTCAGTTCTACTGTTTAGATATGTTCCTAGAGAAAATCTAGATTATGCGGACTAGGTCCTTGAACTGAGGATTGTCCTCATTGCTTCTTAGAAGGCTTATGTCCTTAATGCACCGCTCAGTGTGCTGAACCTCGAACGTTGTATGTGGATGTTGTGAACATCTGACATACACGTTTTGATAACTACGTGATAGTTCAGTTAAACGGTTTAGAGTTGAGGCACCGAAGACGTTTTGAAACGTCGCGAAACATATGAGATGTTTTGAGGGATGAAATTGGGATTTCAGGCTCGTGCCCACGTCAAGAGGTATAAGACCTCCGACGATTTTCTTAGCCTGCAAACTAAGGGAGAAAAGCTCAATTGTTGAGCTTGTGCTCAGATTGTCTGAGTACAACAATCGCTTGAATCGAGTGGGAGTTGATCTTCCAGATGAAAAAGTGATGGTTCTCCGGAGTCATTACCACCAAGCTGCTTGAGCTTCGTGATGAACTATAATATATCAGGGACATATATGATGATCCTTGAGATATTCGCGATGTTTGACACCGCGAAAGTAGAAATCAAGAAGGAGCATCAATTGTTGATGGTTGGTGAAACCACTAGTTTCAAGAAGGGCAAGGGAACAAAGGGATACTTCATGAAACGGCAATTCAGCTGCTGCTCTAGTGAAGAAACCCAAGGTTGAACCCAAACCCGAGACTGAGTGCTTCTGTAATAAGGGGAACAGCCACTGGAGCAGAATTACCCTAGATACTTGGTAGATGAGAAGGCTGGCAAGGTCGATAGAAGTATATTGGATATACATTGTGTTGATGTGTACTTTACTAGTACTCCTAGTAGCACCAGGGTATTAGATACCGGTTCGGTTGCAAAGTGTTAGTAACTCGAAACAAAAGGCTACGGAATAAATGGAGACTAGCTAAAGGTGAGCTGACGATATGTGTTGGAAGTATTTCCAAGGTTGATCAAATATCGTACGCTCCCTCTACCATCGAGATTGGTATTAAAACCTAAATAATTGTTATTTGGTGTTTGCGTTGAGCATAGACATGACTGGATTATGTCTATCGCAATACGGTTATTCATTTAAGGAGAATAATGGTTACTCTGTTTATTTGAACAATACCTTCAATGGTCTTGCACCTAAAATGAATGGTTCATTGAATCTCGATCATAGTGATACACATGTTCACGCCAAAAGATATAAGATAGTAATGATAGTACCACCTACTTGTGGCACTGCCACTTAAGTCATATCGGTATAAAACGCATGAAGAAGCTCCATGTTGATGGATCTTTGGGCTCACTCGTTTTTGAAAAGTTTGAGACATGCAAACCATGTCTATTGGTGTATATGCATGAAGAAACTCCATGCAAATGGACCGTTTGGACTCACTTGATTTTGAATCACTTGAGACATGCAAATCATACCACATGGGCAAGATGACTGAAAGCCTTGTTTTCAGTAAAATGGAACTAGAAAGCAACTTGTTGGAAGTAATACATTTTGATGTGTGCAGTCCAATGAGTGCTGAGGCGTGTAGTGGATATCGTTATGTTCTTACTTCACAGATGATTTGAGTAGATTTTGAGTATATTTACTTGATGAATCACGAGTCTGAATTATTGAAAGGTTCAAGTAATTTCAGGGTGAAGTTGAAAGATCGTCGTGACAAGAGGATAAAATATCTATGATATGATCATAGAGATGAATATCTGAATTACGAGTTTGGCACATAATTAAGACATTGTGGAAATTGTTTCACAACTAATACAGCCTGGAACACCATAGTGTGATGGTGTGTCCGAACATCATAACTGCACCCCATTGGATATGATGCATACCATGATGTCTCTTATCGAATTACCATGATAGTTTATGGGTTAGGCATTAAAGACAACCACATTCACTTTAAATAGGGCACCACGTAATTCCGATGAGATGACACCGTATGAACTATGGTTTAGAGAAACCTAAGCTGTCATTTCTTAAAAGTTTGGGGCTGCGACGCTTATGTGAAAAAGTTTCAGGCTGATAAGCTCGAACCCAAAGCGGATAAATGCATCTTCATAGGACACCCAAAACAGTTGGGTATACCTCCTGTCTCAGATTCGAAAGCAATAAGGGATTGTTTCTAGAATCGGGTCCTTTCTCGAGGAAAAGTTTCTCTTGAAAGAATTGAGTGGGAGGATGGTGGAGACTTGATGAGGTTATTGAACCGTCTCTTCAACTAGTGTGTGGCAGGGCACAGGGAGTTGTTCCTGTGGCGTCTACACCAATTGAAGTGGAAGCTTATGATGGTGATCATGAAACTTCAGATCAAGTCACTACCAAACCTCGTGGGATGACAAGGATGCGTACTGCTTCAGAATGGTACGTAATCCTGTCTTGGAAGTCATGTTGCTAGACAACAATGAACCTATGAGCTATGGAGAAGCGATGGTGGGCCCGGATTCTGATAAATGGCTCGAGGCCATAAAATCCGAGAGAGGATCCATGTATGGAAACAAAGTGTAGACTTTGACAGAACTACTTGATGGTCGTAAGGCTGTTAGGTACATATGGATTTTAAAAGGAAGACGGACAATGATGGTAAGTATCACCATTAAGAAAGCTCGACTTGTCATTAAGATTTTTTCCGACAAGTTCAAGGAGTTGACTATGATGAGACTTTCTCACTCGTAGCGATGCTAAGAGTCTGTTGGAATTATATTAGCGATTACTGCATTATTTGTGAAATCTTGCAGATAGGATGCAAAAACCATTGTTTCCTCGACGATTTTTGAGGAAAGGTTGTATGTGATACAACCGGAAGGTTTTGTCAATCCTGAAAGATGCTAATAAGTATGCAAAGCTCCAGCAATCCTTCTAAGGACTGGAGTAAGCATCTCGGAGTTGGAATGTATGCTTTGATGAGATGATCAAAGATTTTGGGTTTATACAAAGTTTATGAGAAACTTGTATTTCCAAAGAAGTGAGTGGGAGCACTATAGAATTTCTGATGAATATATGCTGTTGACATATTGTTGATTAGAAATGACGTAGAATTTCTGGAAAGCATATAGGGTTATTTGGAAAGTGTTTTTCAATGGAAAGCCTGGATTAAGCTACTTGAACATTGAGCATCAAGATCTATAAGGATAGATCAAAACGCTTAATGGTACTTTCAAATGAGCACATACCTTGACATGATCTTGAAGGTGTTCAAGATGGATCAGTCAAAGAAGGAGTTCTTGCCTGAGTTGTGAGGTATGAAGTTAAGCTCGACCACGGCAGAATAGAGAGAAAGGACGAAGGTCGTCCCCTATGCTTAAGACATAGGCTCTACAGTATGCTATGCTGTGTACCGCACCTGAAATGTGCCTTGCCATGAGTCAGTCAAGGGGTACAAGAGTGATCCAAGAATGGATCACGGGACATCGGTCAAAGTTATCCTTAGTAACTAGTGGACTAAGGAATTTTCTCGATTATGGAGGTGGTAAAAGAGTTCGACGTAAAGAGTTACGTCGATGCAAGCTTAACACCTATCCGGATAGCTCTGAGTAGAGATACCGGATACGTATAATGGAGCAACAATTTAGAATAGCTCCAAGTAGAACAGTTATTTGGAATAGCTCCAAATGGAGCGTGGTAGCTGCATCTAGGAGATGACATAGAGATTTGTAAAGCACACACGGATCTGAAAGGTTCAGACCCGTTGACTATAACCTCTCTCACAAGCATAACCTGATCAAACCCAGAACTCATCGAGTGTTAATCACATGGTAAATGTGAACTAGATTATTGACTCTAGTAAACTCTTTGGGTGTTAGTCACATGGGGATGTGACCTTGAGTGTTAATCACATATCGATGTGAACTAGATTATTGACTCTAGTGCAAGTGGGAGACTGTTGGAAATATGCCCTAGAGGCAATAATAAATTGATTATTATTATATTTCCTTGTTCATGATAATCGTTTATTATCCATGCTAGAATTGTATTGATAGGAAACTCAGATACATGTGTGGATACATAGACAACACCATGTCCCTAGTAAGCCTCTAGTTGACTAGCTCGTTGATCAATAGATGGTTATGGTTTCCTGACCATGGACATTGGATGTCGTTGATAACGGGATCACATCATTAGGAGAATGATGTGATGGACAAAGACCCAATCCTAAGCATAGCACAAGATCGTGTAGTTCGTATGCTAAAGCTTTTCTAATGTCAAGTATCATTTCCTTAGACCATGAGATTGTGCAACTCCCGGATACCGTAGGAGTGCTTTGGGTGTGCCAAACGTCACAACGTAACTGGGTGGCTATAAAGGTACACTACAGGTATCTCCGAAAGTGACTGTTGGGTTGGCACGAATCAAGACTGGGATTTGTCACTCCGTGTAAATGGAGAGGTATCTCTGGGCCCACTCGGTAGGACATCATCATAATGTGCACAATGTGACCAAGGAGTTGATCACGGGATGATGTGTTACGGAATGAGTAAAGATACTTGCCGGTAACGAGATTGAACAAGGTATCGGGATACCGATGATCGAATCTCGGGCAAGTATCGTGCCGCTAGACAAAGGGAATTGTATACGGGATTGATTAAGTCCTTGACATCGTGGTTCATCCGATGAGATCATCGTGGAATATGTGGGAGCCAACATGGGTATCCAGATCCCGCTATTGCTTATTGACCGGAGAGTCATCTCGGTCATGTCTGCATGTCTCCCGAACCCGTAGGGTCTACACACTTAAGGTTCAGTGACGCTAGGGTTATAGAGATATTAGTATGCGGTAACCCGAAAGTTGTTCGGAGTCCCGGATGAGATCCCGGACGTCACGAGGAGTTCCGGAATGGTCCGGAGGTAAATAATTATATATAGGAAGTGCTATTTCGGCCATCGGGACAAGTTTCGGGGTCACCGGTATTGTACCGGGACCACCGGAAGGGTCCCAAGGGTCCACCAGGTGGGGCCACCTGCCCCGGGGGCCACATGGGCTGTAGGGGGTGCGCCTTGGCCTATATGGACCAAGGGCACCAGCCCCAAGAGGCCCATGCACCAAGAGAAGAGGGGAAAGGGGAGAGTCCTAAAGGAGGAAGGCACCTCCGAGGTGCCTTGGGGAGGATGGACTCCTCCCCCCGTTGGCCGCACCCTTCCTTGGAGGAAGGGGCAAGGCTGCATCCTCCCCCTCTCCCTTGGCCCTATATATAGTGGGGGGAAGGGAGGGCAACCATACCTAAGCCCTGGCGCCTCCCTCTCCCTCCCATGACACACCTCCCTCCTCCCGCAGCGCTTGGGGAAGCCCTGTTGGAATCCCGCTACTTCCACCACCACGCCGTCGTGCTGCTAGATCTCCATCAACCTCTGCTCTCCCCTTGCTGGATCAAGAAGGAGGAGACGTCGCTGCTCCGTACGTGTGTTGAACACGGAGGTGCCGTCCGTTCGGCGCTAGGATCATCAGTGATTTGGATCACGACGAGTACGACTCCATCAACCCCGTTCACTTGAATGCTTCCGCTTAGCGATCTACAAGGGTATGTAGATGCACTCTCCTTCCCCTCGTTGCTGGTTTCTCCATAGATAGATCTTGGTGATACGTAGGAAAATTTTGAATTTCTACTACGTTCCTCAACAGTTAATCATAGAATTGCATCTCCATATCACCCACAGTCTAGTGGTCAAGCAGAATTAAGTAACAGAGAGCTCAAATTAATTTTGCAAAAGACTGTTAATATATCTAGAAAGAATTGGTCCAAGAAACTTTATGATGCATTATGGGCCTATAGAACTGCATATAAAAATCCTATGGGTATTTCTCCTTATAAAATGGTTTATGGTAAAGCATGTCACTTACCTCTTGAGTTAGAACATAAGGCATATTGGGCCATTAAAGAGATCAACTATGACTTCAAAGTTGCTGGTGAGAAGAGGTTATTTGACATTAGCTCACTTGATGAATGGAGAACCCAGGCTTATGAAAATGTCAAACTGTTTAAAGAAAGGGTTAAAAGATGTCATGATAAAAGGATACTGTAACATCCCAAATTTTCAATTTGGAATGTTATACATTAGGTCATCATGCATATCATATTTTATTTTGCTTTCGGTTTTGATCCTAGAAAATCCTAAGCAACTCGAGGACCCACGGAGAGAGTTGGGGATTTCGTTATTTACATATTTGAGTTTCCTCAAATTTTGTAAACAGGATCATTTGATTTTATTTATTTTATCATCAATTATTTCTATTACAAAAATATGAGAGAGGGAATAAAATGACTTTCCCAAAATATAGAAATATTAAGGATTTAATAAAAAAATCAAATAAGATTTATTTCGGAGTTTTTCGGTATTTTATTTGAATTTAGGAAAACTGCACGTTTTTCAAAATTGCATTTAGGGCCCAAATAAATGTTCACTTTTTCGAGCTTGATTTTAGAGGCCCGGGAAAATTTATTTCGGGATTTTTGGAGTCCGTTTAGTATTTCTTTTTATTTTTCTTCCGAGCGGAATTATTTAAAAAAAAACGCGGAACCGACTATGGGCCGTACTCGGCCAGGACGCCGCTGGCCGAGGCCTTTATAAGGTGCGCCCGAGGCCCGAGCCGAGCCAGCCCGCCACCGCCGCCCTAACCCTAGCGCGCCCCAGCCCCAGCCCCAGCCCCAGCCGCCGCCAGCCGCCGCCGCTGCCGCCGGAGCCGCGCGTCGCCCGAGGTTCGCCGCCGCCCCGACTTCTGTGCCGTTTAAAAAAAATTCTGTTCGTCGTTTTTCTTTTTTCGTCGGATTTTCCGCGGTTATTTTCTGATCGCGATTTCTTATCCGATTTTGATTTTAGTATAACTTTTCGCTCGTTTATCGGAATCAGGCGATTCAAGCGCCTGGAGTTTCGTCTCGAAACCCTCTTTCCGAATAATCAACTTAAACAAGTTTTTGCTACTGTAAAATTTTGACTTAGATCCAGATTACTAGAACGAAGTTGTTTTCTTCCGCCGTTTGTTTTCTTTTGTTTCGTTTGATTTGATTCTTTTTGCAAACCAGGGTTCTTAAGTTGAACTTTCTGGTTAGATCTTCTATTTGAGTTTACCTATGCATTAGATGAGTACTTATTGTATGCTTGTTGTTTGTCTGCGATAGAATACCCGGAGTGCGCCGCCTGTTAGTTTGAATCTCTAGGTTTCGCGGATCATCAGCAAGGCAAGTAACACTTTGATCATACCTTTTCTACAACCCAGTTTTATTGCATTAGATCAACCCTCACACATTGCATGGTTAGGATCTAAATAAATTGTGGGATGGGAAGTAGATGAGGTAGTACCTATTACCTGTTTTTTTTAAACCTTTGGGAGTTACTTCTACGTTTGCTTATTATGCCATGCTATGCTAGTAGACATGGATTGGGTGAGTGATATCCATGACAAATGTGAGATTGTTAATTAATGGTTTATCTAAGGTGGCAACCTAAACACACATCTGGGTGGATTGAGGCACCTGGGGATTCCAGGACTTGCCTATTTTTCTTTTGGACCGCCACCCAGGCTCAAAGGGATCATGAGATTATTCATACTAGAAACTTCCGTGTGCAGCCACATGCCATTATGGGCTCTGGCATAGTTTAATAGGTTGTGCGAACTCTTACAGTGGTAGACTAGCAGATGTAGGGGATGTAGGTGGTACGGTCTACCCGATCGTAAGGTGCTAGCACTTCTGAAAGACTATGTCTCGGTCATCCATTTCTCAAACACCATGTAGTGCGAGAAATCCAACGGAGGCGATCGAGTCTTGTGGGGAAAAGTGCACAAACCTCTGCAGAGTGTAACAAACTAATCATGGTTAGCCGTGTCCCTGGTTATGGACATCTTGAGTATCTAGTACTTGGATTATCATGTGAATCTCAACATGTTACTCTAAAGTTAATTTTGTTGGGTTTAATGATTTTAATTGGGATTGAGAATGCTGTCAACCATTCTCGATGTTTAACAACCTCCCTGATAGTAATTAATTTTATTCCTTTGAAGTAGGGAAAAATTGGCTTTACGCAAAAACTGTAACCATAGAGCTTTCCACCAGCTAAATATGCATATAGTATAGCTGTTGCATTCCATTACTCTCTATGTGTTACCTTGCCAGCATATTCCATGTGCTGACCCGTTTTCGGGCTGCAACGTTAATGTTGCAGACTTTTCAGACGACGATTAAGGAGTTTTTAGGTCGTGGTTCTATACTCAGTGATGCCGTTGGAGTTGATGGACTCACTTATCTTCCAAGCCTTCCGCTGTTATCGTTATTAGATGGCCTTAAGACATATTTATTGTAATAAGTTCTCTTTTGAGATATTCGATATAATAAGTGTGTGATTGCTACTCTGCTATAAATCCTCTGAGTACTGTGTGGTGTCAGCATTATTGATCCAGGGATGACACCGGAGCACAGAGATTAGACTGTTTAAGGTCTGGTTGCTACAGAGATGGTATCAGAGCACACGCTGACTGTAGGACACGACCACTAAGCTAAAGACCTAGATCACTACTCACTCTCTTCTCTTCTGACTTCTCATCTTTTCTACTCTTTAGGATGGCGGATGCAAGAAACAAGTTCACCCAACCAGGTGAAGATACACCCTTGGACGCCACTTGAAGGAAGTCACTAGATACCTGAACATAGGAATACCAAGCTTCACGGGAACCTACAACGCCACTCTACCTGAAGAAGAGCGCTGGATGATTCAAGTTCAAGTTCCAGGAAGGACGTTCATGCCAGTCACTGAGCCCATAGAGTTTTCTTTTGATGCACCAACTTGGAGTCTAGGAAAGAGTATGGCAGCTCACATCGCCATGGGACGCATTGGAGAAGTCTACTGCAAGGATCTCAAGGATACTATCTACCAGATTTGTGGGCGCCGAGATGAACACTGGGAGATGATCAGCACCAGGAAAGATAGATCAATTGCAGCGTTTATTCAGGAGTTAAACCAGCACATTCGACGACAGGAGAATCAGATGTGCGCCGACATGATAGATCTGAAGAAGGCTAAGACTAGAATCAAGGAACTGGAGGAAGAACTCAAGGCTACACGTGAAGATTATGAAGAAGAAATTGAAGTATTGGTGGATAAGAATGCTGACCTAACTATGAAGCTAGCAGTATTTATGGGAGGCCCGACACCAGTAGATGAAGACGAAGAACCCAAGGAGATTAGCCCGGAAGACCACATCATCATCGACGGCACCGACTCGGAAGCAGATATTAGCGATGATGACTATGTTGATGAAGCTGGAGCAGATATCATGGAGTCTACAACCGTAGAATATTTCTAGTAGACCACCTCATCAGTAGTAGAAGTCCACCATGTATATATAGTAGTCCGAGCACTTTGCGATAGCTAGATCGATTGTATGCCTTTGTTTGATTGAATGAAGTGAATTGTTTGCTTTTGCCTCATGTGCATATGGGTAGTGTTTTCTCTTTAGACCCCCTCTATTCTTATATCTCATCTTTTCTGAACCCTCAGATGCCTCCGAGACGTGACCCCGGTTTTGCCTTTCTACCAGAGCTCACCCAGTTGATCCAGCAGCAGAACACCTTGATGCAGTTGCTAGTTCAGAATCAGAATCAGGGGAACAACAACAACCCACCACCACCACCTGTTGACCACTTAGCCCATTTTCTTAGGCTGAATCCGTCGGTGTTTTCCAGTAGCACCGAGCCGATAGTAGCAGATGATTGGCTCCGCAAGATAGCTAGGGAGTTGACCACAGCAGGATGCACAGATGCGGAGAAGGTGAAGTTTGCCGCACATCAGTTAGAAGGACCCGCAGCATCCTGGTGGGAGAATTTCACAGCCACTTCCCAGTCGACACTGTCACATGGGACTAGTTTCAGCAGGCTTTTCGTACTGCCCATGTTTCAGCAGGAGCAATGGCCATGAAGAAGCGTGAGTTCTGTAACTTGCGCCAAGGAGGACGGACAGTTGGCCAGTATGTGGAGGAGTTTAGTAAACTAGCACGTTATGCCCCAGATGACGTTTCTACGGATGCAGCTAAGCAGGAGAAATTCATGGAAGGACTGAATGATGAGTTGAGTATGCAGTTGATGGTAGCCACCTTCAACAACTACCAGGAGTTGGTAGATCATGCTCTTATGATTGAAGGGAATCAACAGCAAATTGAGAACCGCAAGAGGAAGTATGGACAAGGAAAGTATAATTCAGGAGCTCAGCAGAAGCCACGTTTTACCCCTAGGCCGGGAGGACATTTTTAGCATACCCATGGAGTAGGTAGCTCGCACAATCACAATGGCACCAAGAATGGTAATGGGAATGGAGGAAGCAATGGATAGAACCGCAACACCCCATCAACCCCAGCCAAGAAGGACTTGAGCCACGTCACTTGTTATAAGTGTTCGAAGCCAGGACATTATGCAAATGAATGTCCTGAAGGCCAAAATGGCAATGGAAGTTCTGGAAAGAAGCCGAACCCTTTCAACAGGGGACAGGTGAACCACGTTAGCGTGGAGGAGGTTGAAGCTCAGCCCGATGCAGTAATAGGTAAGTTTTTGGTTAAGTCATTTACTGCACTCGTTCTTTTCGATACTGGTGCATCGCATTCATACATCTCAAGGGGATTTGTGGATAAGTATAACCTACCAACCCAAGCCCTTAGGTCACCCATGTTAGTAACCTCGCCAGGAGCAGAGTATATGGCTAGACTATGGTGTGATCGGTTACCATTAAGGATTGGTAACTATGTTTTTCCCTCAGACCTAATAGTATTGGAATCCCAAGGATTGGATGTGATATTAGGCATGGATTGGTTATCAAAGTATGAAGGGAATATTGAGTGTGCTAGTAAGACAATTTTTCTTACCACACCAGAAGGGAGAAGGATCAAGTACGTATCCCGGCATGTACCAAAGAGGACCCAAGTAAATTGCCTAACAGGAGTTGTGCAGGAGGAAGTACCAGTGGTAAAGGATTTTCCTGACGTATTTCCCGAAGAGTTGCCAGGCATGCCACCGGATAGAGACATTGAGTTCTTGATCGAGATTTTGCCAGGCACTGGGCCAATATCGAAGAGACCATATAGGATGCCAGCAAAAGATTTGGTGGAGATTAAGAAGCAGATTAAGGAGTTACTAGATAAAGGTTACATTCGCCCAAGTTCTTCGCCTTGGGGATCACCAGTACTTCTAGTGGAGAAGAAGGATGGATCGTTAAGGATGGTTGTTGATTATCGTGGATTGAACGAAGTAACAATCAAAAACAAGTACCCGCTACCAATGATAAATGATCTGTTTGATCGATTGCAAGGAGCTAAAGTGTTTTTCAAGATCGATTTGCGATCAGGGTACCATCAGTTGAAGATTCGAGAGAAGGACATACCTAAGACAGCTTTTACCACCAGGTATGGGCTGTATGAGTATACCGTTATGTCATTTGGACTGACTAACGCGCCTGCCTATTTTATGAACATGATGAACAAAGTGTTTATGGAGTTTTTGGATAAGTTCGTCGTAGTGTTCATTGATGATATCCTGGTATATTCGAAGAATGAAGAGGAACATAAGGAGCATTTGCATTTGGTACTTGGAAAGCTCAGAGAACACCAATTATATGCCAAGTTCGGCAAATGTGAGTTTTGGTTGAAGGAAGTAGGATTCCTCGGACATGTTATATCTGGAGAAGGTATAGCAGTAGATCCTACTAAAGTTGAAACTGTGACCAAGTGGGAAGCCCCAACAACAGTTGGAGAGATCCGGAGTTTTCTTGGACTCGTAGGATACTACCAGAGGTTTATTGAGAATTTCTCAAAGATTGCGAAGTCTATGACGGAGTTGTTGAAGAAGGATATTAAGTTCAAATGGACTGAGGAGTGTGAGGCAAGTTTTCAGGAATTGAAGAACCATTTGGTGACCTCACCAGTGTTGATTTTGCCAGATCAAACCAAGGATTATGAGGTGTATTGCGACGCTTCACGTCGAGGACTTGGAGCAGTGCTTATGTAAGAAGGGAGAGTTGTTTCATATGCTTCACGACAACTGAAGCCCCATGAGTTGAATTACGCCACGCATGATTTGTAGTTAGCAGCCGTAGTGCATGCCTTGAAGACATGGAGACATTTTCTCATTGGAAATCATTGTGAGGTGTACACGGATCACAAGAGTTTGAAGTACATTTTCACACAGAAGGAGTTGAACCTCAAACAAAGGAGATGGTTGGAGCTCATCAAGGATTATGATATGAAATTGCATTATCATCGCAGGAAGGCTAATGTAGTAGCTGATGCATTAAGCCGCCAGAGCCATGTCAATACGTTAATGACGGGAGAAATACCCAAGGAGTTAGCAGAAAATCTTCGTGAACTATGTTTGGAAATAGTTCCGAGAGGCTATGTAGCAGCATTGGAAATTCAGTCAACTTTGATGGACAGAATCAGGGAAGCTCAGAAAACTGACAAGGAGATTGCTTCCATAAAGGAGAAAATGAAAGGAGGAAAAGCTAAAGGATTTCGTGAGGATGAGCACGACACCCTATGGTTTGAAGACCGTGTTTTTGTACCCAATGACCCGGAGATCAGGAAGTTGATTTTGCAAGAGGCACATGATTCACCATATTCGATTCACCCCAGAAATACCAAGATGTATTTGGATTTGAAGGATATTTTCTAGTGGACCGGAATGAAGAAGGATATTGCGGAGTATGTAGCAGTTTGTGACATATGTCAGAGAGTAAAGGCAGAGCATCAGAAGCCAGCAGGATTGTTGCAACCATTGTCGATACCCGAATGGAAGTGGGATAAGCTAGGCATGGATTTTATCATGGGATTACCAAGGACTCGTTCAGGCTATGACTCGATTTGGGTTGTAGTTGATCGATTGGCGAAGGTAGCACATTTCATCCCAGTAAAGACCACTTACACCAGTGCTAAGTTGGCAAAGATATACATGACCAGGATCGTATGTTTGCATGGAGTTCCAAGGAGCATCGTATCAGATAGAGGAACCCAGTTTACCTCAAAGTTCTGGAAGCAGTTGCATGAGACTTTGGGTACTAGGCTAGAATTTAGTACAACTTTTCATCCGCAGACAGATGGACAAACCGAGAGAGTCAGTCAAATTTTGGAGGATATGCTGAGAGCTTGTGCGCTAGATTATGGATCTAGTTGGGACGATAATTTGCCATATGCAGAGTTCTCTTACAATAATAGCTATCAGACCAGTTTGAAGATGGCCCCTTTTGAAGCTCTGTACGGAAGGAGGTGCAGGACACCGTTGTCATGGGACGAAGGTGGAGACCGTCAGTTGTTTGGACCTGACTTGATTAAAGAGTCTGAACAGAAGGTGAAGTTGATTCGCAATAGGCTCAAGGTAGCCCAGTCCAGGCAGAAGAGCTACGCAGATTCTAAACGCAAGGAGACAGTTTATGAAGTCGGAGACAGAGCCTATCTTCGAGTATCCCCACTTCGAGGGATTAAGCGCTTTGGAGTTAAGGGAAAGTTAGCGCCACGATTTGTAGGGCCATATCGAGTTTTGAAGCGTATGGGAGAAGTGGCCTACAAGTTGGAATTGCCCGAAGGATTGTCAGGAGTGCATGATGTGTTCCACGTTTCTCAGTTGAAGAAGTGTCACGCGGAGATGGTTGACATACCTTTGAGAGACACAGTGCCATTAGAAGCAATTCAGTTGGATAACAATTTGACCTATGAGGAGAAACCAGTCAAGATTCTTGAGTTTGCCAGTCGAGTCACTCGCAGCAAAGTTATCAAGTTTTGAAAAGTTCAGTGGAGCCACCACACGGAGGATGAAGCCACCTGGGAGCGAGAGGAAGATTTGCTCAAGGACCACCCTCACCTATTTTCTAGCCAACCCGAATCTCGAGGGCGAGATTCATCTTAAGGGGGGTAGGTTTGTAACATCCCAAATTTTCAATTTGGAATGTTATACATTAGGTCATCATGCATATCATATTTTATTTTGCTTTTGGTTTTGATCCTAGAAAATCCTAAGCAACTCAAGGACCCACGGAGAGAGTTGGGGATTTCGTTATTTACATATTTGAGTTTCCTCAAATTTTGTAAACAGGATCATTTGATTTTATTTATTTTATCATCAATTATTTCTATTACAAAAATATGATAGAGGGAATAAAATGACTTTCCCAAAATATAGAAATATTGAGGATTTAATAAAAAATCAAATAAGATTTATTTCGGAGTTTTTCGGTATTTTATTTGAATTTAGGAAAATGCGCGTTTTTCAAAATTGCATTTAGGGCCCAAATAAATGTTCACCTTTGCGGGCTTGATTTTAGAAGCCCGGGAAAATTTATTTCGGGATTTTTGGAGTCTGTTTAGTATTTCTTTTTACTTTTCTTCCGAGTGGAATTATTTTAAAAAAAACGCGGAACCGACTATGGGCCGTACTCGGCCAGGACGCCCCTGGCCGAGGCCTTTATAAGGCGCGCCCGAGGCCCGAGCCAAGCCAGCCCGCCACCGCCGCCCTAACCCTAGCGCGCCCCAGCCCCAGCCCCAGCCGCCGCCGCCGCCAACCGCCGCCGGAGCCGCGCGTCGCCCGAGGTTCGCCGCCGCCCCAACTTCCATGCCGTTTAAAAAAATTCTGTTCGTCGTTTTTCTTTTTTGTCGGATTTTCCGCGCTTATTTTCTGATCGCGATTTCTGATCCGATTTTCGTTTTAGTATAACTTTTCGCTCGTTTATCGAAATCAGGCGATTCAAGCGCCTGGAGTTTCGTCTCGAAACCCTCTTTCCGAATAATCAACTTAAACAAGTTTTTGCTACTGTAAAATTTTGACTTAGATCCAGATTACTAGAATGTAGTTGTTTTCTTCCGCCGTTTGTTTTCTTTTGTTTCGTTCGATTTGATTCTTTTTGCAAACCAGGGTTCTTAAGTTGAACTTTCTGGTTAGATCTTGTATTTGAGTTTGCCTGTGCATTAGATGAGTACTTATTGTATGCTTGTTGTTTGTCTGCGATAGAATACCCGGAGTGCGCTGCCTGTTAGTTTGAATCTCTAGGTTTCGCGGATCATCAGCAAGGCAAGTAACACTTTGATCATACCTTTTCTACAACCCAGTTTTATTGCATTAGATCAACCCTCACACATTGCATGATTAGGATCTAAATAAATTGTGGGATGGGAAGTAGATGAGGTAGTACCTATTACCTGTTTATTTTCAAACCTTTGGGAGTTACTTCTACGTTTGCTTATTATGCCATGCTATGCTAGTAGACATGGATTGGGTGAGTGATATCCATGACAGATGTGAGATTGTTAATTAATGGTTTATCTAAGGTGGCAACCTAAACACACATCTGGGTGGATTGAGGCACCTGGGGATTCCAGGACTTGCCTGTTTTTCTTTTGGACCGCCACCCAGGCTCAAAGGGATCATGAGATTATTCATACTAGAAACTTCCGTGTGCAGCCACATGCCATTATGGGCTCTGGCATAGTTGACTAGGTTGTGCGAACTCTTATAGTGGTAGACTAGCAGATGTAGGGGATGTAGGTGGTACGGTCTACCCGATCGTAAGGTGCTAGCACTTCTGAAAGACTATGTCTCGGTCATCCGTTTCTCAAACACCATGTAGTGCGAGAAATCCAACGGAGGCGATCGAGTCTTGTGGGGAAAAGTGCACAAACCTCTGCAGAGTGTAACAAACTAATCATGGTTAGCCGTGTCCCCGATTATGGACATCTTGAGTATCTAGTACTTGGATTATCATGTGAATCTCAACATGTTACTCTAAAGTTAATTTTGTTGGGTTTAATGATTTTAATTGGGATTGAGAATGCTATCAACCATTCTCAATGTTTAACAACCACGCTGATAGTAATTAATTTTATTCCTTTGAAGTAGGGAAAAATTGGCTTTATGCAAAAACTGTAACCATAGAGCTTTCCACCAGCCAAATATGCATATAGTATAGCTGTTGCATTCCATTACTCTCTATGTGTTACCTTGCCAGCATATTCCATGTGTTGACCCATTTTCGGGTTGCAACGTTAATGTTGCAGACTTTTCAGACGACGATTAAGGAGTTTTAGGTTGTGGTTCTATACTCAGTGATGCCATTGGAGTTGATGGACTCACTTATCTTCCAAGCCTTCCGCTGTTATCATTATTAGATGGCCTTAAGCCATATTTATTGTAATAAGTTCTCTTTTGAGATATTCGATGTAATAAGTGTGTGATTGCTACTCTGCTATAAATCCTCCGAGTACTGTGTGGTGTCAGCATTACTAATCCAGGGATGACACCGGAGCACAGAGATCAGACTGTTTGAGGTCTGGTCGCTACAGATACAAAAGCGTGAGTTCAATGTAGGTGATTATGTATTGTTATACAACTCTCGTTTAAGCTTTTTTGCAGGCAAACCTCTCTAAATGGGAATGTCCTTACGTTATCGAGGAGGTCTATCGTTCCGGTGCCATAAAAATCAACAACTTCGAGGGCACAAATCCGAAGGTGGTGAACGGTCAAAGAATTAAACATTATATCTCAGGTAATCCCAATAATGTTGAAACCAATGTTATTGAAACCGTAACCCCGGAGGAATTCATAAGGGACACTTTCCAGAATGTTTCAGACTCCGAAAAGGAATAGGTATGTGGTACGGTAAGTAAATCGACTCCAAAACAGTTCTAATGGCAATATTTCTCCATTTTGGAATATTTAGAAAAAAATAGGAAAATAAGAAGCAGACCGGAAAGGACACGAGGCTTCCACGAGGGTGGGAGGCGCGCCCTACCCCCTGGGCGTGCCCCCTGCCTCGTGGTCACCTTGTGCGCTCTCCGGACTCCGTTTTCTTGCACGATACGTCTTTTGGTCGGTAAAAAATCATTATATAATCTCCTGAAGTTTTTGACCACCGTATCACGCAAACACCTCTTGTCTTTGTTTCGAGCTATTCTCTGACAGATCCAGTTCGCCATGTCATCTTCAAGTGCCCCCAAGGACAAGTTCTTCGAGAAGGTCATCAACCCCTACCTCGCAAAGGTGCTACAACACCCTCAAACCATTGAGATCTGTGTGGAGTTGTTGCACATCGGCGATGTTGAGGCACCAAGGAGAACTAGAAGCACAGAGGCAAGGCTCGAGGCATTGGAGCAACAAGTTTTCAAGTATCAGGAGATGGTGGAGCGTGGACTCGACTCCAATCACATTATGATCACGGAGTTCACCAACAACCACAAGCTGGATGTCAAGGACATTGGGGAGGCCATCTTCAAGCTTCATGAGAAAATCGAGCACCTCCAAGCCCAGATCTATGACCTGCAAAATCAAAACTGTGAGTATGAATATAGATTCAAGAGAATGAGTTTGGCTGCAGATTTGAGGATTCAGGAGACTCGATCATCCCTCTATGATGGTGAGCCTATGCCTTGGAAGAGGGACGACAAGCCTACATCATCAACAACTCCACCTTCTTCACCAACAAAGAAGAACTGAGTATCTGGTATGGGCACTCCCCTTGGAAACTGCCAAGCTTGGGGGAGTGCCCCGGTATCGTATCACCATCACTTTTATCTTTACTGTTTCTCTTAGTTCGATCCTTTTGATAATATCTTGATCTAGTAGAATAAAGTTTTAGTATGATCTAGTTGTGAGTTTTGCTTTATGATTCCTCTATGTAATCGAGTCTGTGAGCTATATAATAAAGATTAGTGTTCAGTTAAGGGCTTGATTATTTTGAAATGATCTTGAGGGAATAGAATAAAAAGATAAAGAATAAAAAGAAACAAAGAGATCATATGGATATTATGGAGAGTAATGACTTCACATGTCACACCCTAGCTAGTTCAAGCATTAGAATGTGCATCATGTCTATTTTTCTCTTAAATTTGAAATGGGGATGACAGAACCCCCAACACCCCCTGGAAACAACTAGGGTTTACTAAAATTATTTTCAATGAACCTGAAATGCCCTTCTAAAAAGTTCACCCTCTTCGGCTTAGGTTAGAACCTCTGGCAAAATTGGTGCACAATTTTCTAGGTCAACAGAAGGTCATTGAATTAAATCATAAGTATTTGAATTTGGGCATTTAAATGCTATAAAATAATTTAAATGCTCAAATAATTCTGGGAATAAATGTTTCCTATTGGAAATATTCTAAACAGAGCTTACATTTATTTTTAGGATTTTTGGAAATGTTTTAGTATTTTTAATAAAGCTAAACAGTTGCAGTTAAATAGAAAACAGAAACAAAATCAAAAAAAAGAGAAGGAAGCCACCTGGGCCTTACCTGGCTTGGCCCAGCCGACTGGCCAGCGCCAGTCACCCCCTACCTCGCGCCAGGAGGCAGGGGCGCGTGCTCGCCGCGCGCCGGCCACCTCCTGCTTCTGCCGACGCCCGGGAGACGCCTAGAGGTGCCACGCGACCCCCACGTCCCCCTCTCATCCTCGCTCGCTCTCCCCCTCGTCTCCCTCATCCTCTCCCGCGATGGCCGAGCGCGTCCCTCGCCGTCGATCGCCATAGTTGCCACCATAGGCATCCCCTCGCCTCTCCGACGAGCTCATTAGCTTCGCCTCGACTCCCTCGTCCTCCCCACTGAGCCATGCATCGCCGGAGGCCCTGCAACACCGCCTTCGCCCTCGTCTTCAACCTCGGGCACCCGAGCCTTCTCCGGTCGATTCGCCGTCACCAGGACCTCCCCGAGCTCGCTGACCCCCTCCCCGACTCCGCTGTGAGCTCCTGCATCTTTCCCTGTGCTCGCCCCCTCCGTTTCCGTCCCCTAGCTCCATCTTCCACCACGGCCGAAGCTCACCGGTGCCGTGCCTCGTCGCCGTCGTGGCCAGAGCCACAGTGGCTTGAAGCCGGGCACACCACCGTGCTCCACACCTCACCAGGAGCACGTAGCACACACCAGCGCCTCCCCTAGCACCCTGCATCGCCTAACCTGTCGTTGGCCGAACTCCGGCCGCCGCTGTCGAGCTCGCCGGCGTCGTTTCCGGCGTCCTTGTGTCCAACCACTTGCTCCACTAGATGCGCAAGAGCCCCAGCTACGCGTAGCACTTCTCCGCCGTTGTTTTGGTCGCCTGAGGGCGTTTTCCGAAGCCCTCCGCCGTCTCGGCCTCGCCAGCGACTCAACGCCGGCGGGATTAGCCCTGTTGACCGGTGGGTTTGACCACTAACGTGGACTGGGTGGGCCCAGTTGACTTCCCTGAGTCAATGACAAGTGGGCCCCCTCTGTTAACTAAATCAGATTAGTTTTAATTAAAGATAATTAGCTTAATTAACTACTGACACGCGGGACCCACTAGTGAGGTTTGACCTGGACGTCCCTGTTGACCACTGACGTCACCCTGACGCATTGCTGACGCAGTAATTGATTTACTGGATTTATTTTTATTCAGGAAATTCCAGAAAATGTTTAAAACTTCTAAAAATCATAGAAAATCAACCATAGCTCCAAATGCAAAGATTTATATATGAAAAATGATCAGAAAAATTCAATCTATCCATCTGTAATGGTTTCATGCATGACAAAACAAGTTTACCTTGCTGTTTAAGCAGAATAAGGAAATGCACTATTAAGGCCATGCTTAATGAGCTAATATTTGAATCTTTGATTCAAATGAGTTCATTCCTTTCTACTATAACTTGCATTAGGCCAAGACACATTCATATTGCCATGTCATAGCATGCATCATATTGTTGCATATCGTCATGTGTTGATTGTGTTCCGATGTGTTCTTCGTGGTAGGTTCTTCCTCCGAGGATATTCACGAGTATCCAACCGAAGGGCAGTATCCCACTACCACTCCATCAGGCAAGCAACCATTGATCATTCCGATACAAACCCATGTTCTCGCTTCTGCTCTTGTTTACTGCATTAAGACAACGTGATTCAAACTGCTGTGTGCTACGGTAGTTGAACCCTTATCCTCTGCATGACCTGCCATTGCCACAGTAACTAGATGAAACCCACTAGCATGTGTAGGAGTTGATTGAGCCATGTATGTGATTCCTACCTTGCTATGCCTGCTATGCTTAGAGTTGTGTCAGGTCTGGTTCATCTGGGTGATGGGCTAGAGTGAAATGCTTATGTCGGTAATGTGAGGGATATGTTGAACATGTTTTGGTAAAGGTATCGATGAGAGGCCATGTAGGAGTACATGGTGGGTTGTTTCATTGAGGCCGTCCCTAAGAACTGAGATCTGTATGTGTGATTTAAGATGCAGTTACTACCGTACATTGGGCCCGAAACTAATGGACCCTCTCGGCTTCTTAATCACCTTAGTACTCTGTCCAGGAGTTGCAAATAGTTTCTGGTGTTTGTAGGTTATGTGTTGGCGGCCGTGCGTAGCACTGACCCTAGGGGTGGGCTATGTTGCGGTAGATACACCGTGGCCAGGTATCCCGGGCGCCCGTTAGGCGTCTCGGGACCCTGTTCACATCGTTCGGGGCCGTATGTGGAAACCTCGGCCGGACTCCATGCGGATGGAACCTGGATAGGCGATAAACCTGGACTAGAGACTTAAGTGTTTAGGTAGGCCGTGGTCGACACCCTCACTGGGCTTCCGCTTGAAGGTTGCCGAGTACATGTCGTGTAAGCGGCGGTAAGTGGTGAAAGTGTGTATGAAGAAGTACACCCCTGCAGGGTATAAAACTATTTGAATAGCCGCGTCCGCGGTAAAGGACTACTTGGTTGCCTATACAGCTCATAGACAAGTTAATGGATACTACTAAAAGACTCAAGATAAGTGTGAGTACCGAGGATGGCCCTCTCGTAGGATGACAAGGGAGGATCCCCGGTGGAGCATTGTGTTGGTGATTAGTGGACTCGTGTGCGGAAACTATTTTTACTGGTGAAGTTCCGTAGGATAGCTTAGCCAAGAGTCAAAGCTGGCTTGCTGCATTAACCCCACCACCTTCTTGAGAATAAGCATGTATAGTAGGTTCTGATGTAAGACTTGCTGAGTACCTTTGTACTCATGTTCGCTTAATTACTGTTTTCAGACGACAACACCGCCCCCTTCGATGGGTTCTACGTAGACCTTGACGTCAACGAGTGACTAGCCACCCAGGTGGTGATCCTGGCCATGGAGGGCTCTATGTAGATAGACAGGCTTCGAGAAGCCTTCTTTCTTTCTAGAGTCTGTATTCAGACTAGTTGCTTCCGCATGTGCTTGTATGAGTGTATGACTTGAGTGTCGGGTCATGTGACCCCTATCTGTATGAACATGTTATGTATGGCTCTCTGGAGCCTTTAAATAAAGTACTTGAGTTGTAGAGTTTTGTTGTGATGCCATGTTGTATGTACTCATATCGGGCATATTGTGTGTATGATTGAAATGCTTGGTATGAGTGGGATCCGACAATCTAGTTGTTTATCCTTGGCAGCCTTTCTTATGGGGAAATGTAGTCTAGTGTTCCTCGAGCCATAGTAGTCCGCTACAGCCCGGTTCACCGGAGTCCTGCTAGCCCAGCACTACTGTTCAGGACACTTGACTGGCCGGCATGTGTTTCACTTCGTTCCTATGTCTGTCCCTTCGGGGAAATGTCACGCGGTGACTTCCGGAGTCCTGCCTAGCCTGCTACAGCCCGGGTTCCCCGGAGTCCTGTTAGTCCAGTGCTACAGCCCGGAATCACTCGCTGATGACCGACATGTTCGATGTGATTCATGTATGCCTGTCTCCATAGGTCTGTGCCGCTTTGGGTTCACGACTAGCCATGTCGGCCCGGGTTCTCTGTCATATGGATACTAGCGACACTATCATATACGTGAGCCAAAAGGCGCAAACGGTCCCGGCCATGGTAAGGCGACACCCGTGGGATACCGTGCGTGAGGCCGCAAAGTGATATGAGGTGTTACCGGCTAGATCGATGTGACTTGGAATCGGGGTCCTGACAGCGTTGGCATCAGAGCCGGACTGCCTGTAGGTTCGTTGAGCCAAACTGGTCGATGTCGAGTCTAGAAATGCTTTAGTTATATGTAGGGTAATTGATTGTGGGAGGGAACGTAAGGCTCTTTTACTCCTTTACCCTATGCCTCTGATCTGAGCCATTCTCTTCTCATTCAACGTGGGTTAAGGACTAGGCTCTCTTCTTCTATCAGGTTCACGTGTTACTAATCCGTAGTAGCTTATAGGATTGTTGTTACCAGTCCCAGTTCAGTTTCTACTATTCTTAGTATGTTGCTAATTAGATCAGAACCTTGATTTGATGTTGTTGAGTGGTATTGCGAACTGTTGTGGATGTCTCAAATCTTTTTCTGAGCATTTACAACTGTTATGTTGTCCGATTTTCCCTAGAAATTCTGATGTCTTTACATTGTGGTTGTGCTTTCAGATGGCCAACCGTGTTCAAAACCAAGTGGTTCGCCTGACCCGGTGCCTCGATGTGCCCGGTCATACTGCTATGTTAGTCCGGGTAATGATCGAGACGGGCTACCGTTGGTATCCCGAATACACCGTCGAAGAGCAGTTCCGCAACTTTAATCAAAGCCAATATCTCTACACCGTCAGGATATTTCCTTCTTATCCTGGATCTACCGAGCCCCTTCACTGTTCCTATGGACTCGGGGTTACTGTTGAGATGGCTGTGCAGGATGCTGCCTATTCCATGATGACCATCTTGCGAGTCCGGACTGGCCTGCTTCGGAACACCTACTTCCGTTACATGCCAGCTTCACTTCCGGGAGCGCAAGGGTATCTTCAGGCTATCTATGCTGACTCCACTCAGGAGGACTCATTAACTCATACCACTGCCGAGATTCTCGAAGATAAGGACCGAGAGAATCGGGCCTTGAGGCTGGAGCTTTTCAATACCCGTGCTGATCATTGGGCCACATTGACTCGGTTTGCACCTGCAGTGCAAGCTGTATGTATGGATATAAGGGATCTGTATCCTGTGAGATCAGCTCTGTGCCAGACATGGTGGATTGGCGTGATGTGGGAGGCATCACCCCACCCCGTGGTCCCTGCAGGCCACCGTTTGTTGGTCCAAGACCTCATCCTAGCCTCTATGGTCCACAGGCTCCTCAGGACCGTCTGTTCCCGGATGGTCACGTTGAACTTCCAGGCTATGGATGTGACTTCTATGAGAACTACTACGGAGCTGTCTGAGTTAGTAGTAGTACCACTAGTATTGTAGTAGTTGTATCTCCACTGTCCTGCATGATTTGTGGAATATGACTTTGTGTGTAATCAATTCCGGAGGTGTAGACAAATAATGTATAGGAGCTTGGAATGCCTCCGATGAGATGTAACGTCTTTCATCATAGTTGTACTGTAGCCTGGGCTTGTACTAAACTATGTATGATGTGTATGACTGTTGGTATATATATGGCAGTTTTATATTACCATGACATACGGATGAACATCTCTGCATTCCGAGTTATCCATTACATTCTGCACTCCTTGCTAAGTTTGAGCCATCCTTATCTAAACCATTGACTTGTTTTCTCCTAGGATGGTCAACACCCGCAGCAACCCTGCTGCCTCGGAGCAGGGGGAAGCCAGTGCAGCTAGGGGTGAAAATCTGCCTCACCCGCCTTCTCTGGCCGAAGTGATGCTGGAGGCGGAAAGAAACAAGCGTGAGACTAACCGCCTGCTGGAGCGGATTGAGCAGAACACTGCCCGCCACCCGCGAAATGACCTGGTGTCAATCAATGACTTTATCAAGTTGTACCCGCCAAAGTTTAACCATTCTGTCGAGCCCCTTGACGCGGATGACTGGCTTCGCAGCATCACTCACAAGCTACGTTCTGCCAACGTAGCTGAAGCCGACAAGGTTACCTATGCTGCCTATCACCTCGAAGGCCCTGCTAGCCTTTGGTGGGAAAACTTCAAAGCTATGCGCCCGGTCGGCCAAATTACTACTTGGGCTGAGTTCAGTGAGGCTTTCCGCGAGCATCACATTCCGGAAGGTCTCATGGATCGCAAGAGGGAGGAGTTCTGCAACTTCACCCAAGGAAGACTGACTGTGGATGCTTATAGTCGTGAATTTGGAAATCTGGCACGCTATGCTCCTGAAGAAGTATCTACTGATGCTAAGAAGCAGGCAAGGTTCCGCAAGGGACTTAGCCCTGAGCTTTGCCGCGATCTTCGTCTGGATGAGTGCACCTCCTTTCAGAAGTTGGTCAATAAAGCCATCAGTGCTGAGACAGGCCAGACTGATTATGACGCTTCACGCAAGCACTCCCGTGACTTTGGCTCTTCATCCAGCTCTGGAGCTCAGAAGCGCCGGGTGTGGATTCCAAGCACGGCACTGCCACCCAGGTTCATTCCGAGGCCATCCTTTGAGGCGCCTCGTCCCAACCAGCAATTCGCACCGCCCAAGCCCTATGGTGGCCCCGCTGCTAATGCTTCTCCACGCTCCAATGTGGTGACATGCTTTAAGTGTGGAGAGCCAGGTCACTATAGCCGAGAGTGTCCCCTGAACAACAACCCCAATCAAACTAGGAAGTCCGTTGGCCGTGGTAAGCCCGCGGGAAAAACATTCTACGCCAAGCCGGCCACCACTGCACGTGGCCATGTCAACTATGTTTCAGCCGAGGAGGCTCATGAGGATCCCAACGTCGTCCTTGGTATGCTCCTTGTTAACTGCCATCCGGCATCTGTTCTTTTCGATACTGGAGCATCTCATTCATTCATATCCGAGAACTATGCTCGATTGCACAACACGACATTCTGTGACATGCCCTCTACCATGGAAATTCAAACCCCTGGCTCTAGATGGCAAACTTCTAGAGTAAGCCATGGGAACGAAATCCTTGTTGATAGACTTGTTTTCATCCTTAATAGCTCTCAAGTCCTCGGACATAAACATCATCTTGGGTATGGACTGGATGTCGGCTCATTATGCTAAGATCGATTGTGCCACTAGAACCGTTCAACTTACTCACCCATCGGGCAAGACAGTCAATGTCTTAACTCGAGTGGCCAAGCGCTAGTTTTACTCCTTAAATGCCAACCCCCTTCCAGACCTTGAGGATGTTCCGGTAGTCCGAGATTTTTCGGATGTCTTTCCAGAAGAACTGCCAGGTGTTCCACCTGACAGGGATGTCGAGTTTGTGATAGACCTTGTTCCAGGAACCGTTCCAATTTCTAGAAGACCCTACAAGATGGCACCCTTAGAACTAGCCGAGCTTAAGAACCAACTCGATGAGTCCTTGAAAAAGGGTTTCATCCGTCCTAGTACGTCTCCTTGGGCTTGTCCCGTCCTCTTCATCAAGAAGAAGGATGGAACGGATCGAATGGTTGTAGACTACCGCCCTGTCAACCTGGTCACCATCAAGAACAAATACCCGCTTCCCGGGATTAACGATCTGTATGATCAGCTCGCTGGATCCTCAGTCTTCTCCAAGATGGATTTGAGGTTGGGCTACCATCAAATCAAAATCAGAAACGGGGACATTCCCAAAACGGCCTTTGTTACTCGTTATGGCCAATACGAATACACCGTGATGTCCTTCGGTTTAACCAATGCCCCAGCCACCTTCTCCCGGTTAATGAACTCAGTTTTCATGGAGTAATTGGACAAATTTGTCATAGTATACCTCGATGACATACTCATCTACTCCAAGAATGAAGAGGAACATGCCGAACATCTAAGGCTGGTATTGATGAAACTTCGAGAGCATCGCCTTTATGCCAAATTCTCCAAGTGTGAATTTTGGTTGCCAGAAGTGACCTATCTAGGCCATGTAAACTCTGGCAAGGGTATTGCTGTCAATCCCGAGCGAGTTCAAGCCGTCCTTGATTGGACTCCACCTGAGACGGTTAAGCAAGTTCGGAGCTTCCTTGGCTTAGCAAGCTATTGCCGTCGCTTCGTCGAGAATTTCTCAGGTTGCTAAACCTCTAACTGAACTCCTCAAGAAAGATAAAAAGTTCGAGTGGACTCCACAGTGCGAGTTCAGTTTTCAGGAACTGAAAAGACGCCTGACATCTGCTCCCGTACTGGTACCACCAGATTTCTCCAAGGACTTTATTATCTATTGCGACGCCTCGCGACAAGGACTAGGTTGCATACTCATGCAAGATCGTCAGGTAATTGCCTATGCTTCACGGCAATTACACCCACATGAGGAAAATTATCCCACACATGATCTAGAGCTTGCAACTGTAGTCCATGCACTTAAAACTTGGCGACATTACCTTCTCGGTAATCATTGCGAGATCTTCACCGATAACCAAAGTTTGAAATATATCTTCACCCAACCAGATTTGATTCTCAGGCAAAGACGTTGGGTTGAGTTGATCTCGGATTACGACTTAGGAATAACTTACACCCTGGGCAAAGCCAATGTCATGGCTGATGCGCTAAGCCGTAAGTCCTATTGTAACAACCTGATGTTACAACAAAGTCAACCATTTCTCCATGAGGAATTTCGTAAGCTAAATCTTCACATTGTTCCTCAAGGATTCCTATCCACCCTGGTGGCGAACCTACCCTTACGGATCAGATCATCAAGGCACAGAAGGTAGATCCAAGAATCTCCCGTATTAAGAGACACATTAAGAGAGGAGTCGCGAATTGTTTCTCCATTGATGATCAAGGTGTCGTATACTTTGGGAATCGCCTAGTGGTTCCAAAGGCACGAAACCTGAGGCGGCTGATCCTTAAGGAAGCTCATGAATCCTCTCTCACCATTCATCCCGGTAGTACTAAAATGTATCAAGACCTACGCCAGAGGTTTTGGTGGACTAGGATGAAGAGAGAAATCGCTCAATATATTGCTAATTGTGATGTTTGTTGTCGTGTTAAAGCAGAGCATCAACGGCCTACTGGCATCCTTCAACCTTTGGCTATTCCCGAATGGAAATGGGACAAAATCAGTATGGATTTCATCACTGGGTTTCCCAGGACCAAGAGAGGGAATAATGCCATTTTCATTGTGATCGACCGTCTTTCCAAAGTAGCCCACTTTCTACCTGTTCGTGAGAGTATCACCGCTAGCCAGCTAGCCGAATTATACATCTCCTGAATAGTGTCTCTTCATGGTGTTCCATTGGAAATTAACTCAGACCGTGGGAGTCTCTTCACCTCTCGATTTTGGGGAAGTTTCCAAAATGCTATGGGAACTCGTCTCTCCTTTAGCACCGCCTTCCATCCTCAATCAAGTGGTCAAGTAGAGCGAGTCAATCAAATTCTGGAAGATATGCTCCAAGCTTCTGTCATCTCGTTCGGAATGAGTTGGGAGAAATGCCTTCCATTCGCGGAGTTTGCTTATAACAATAGTTATCAAGCAAGCTTAGGCAAGGCTCCTTTTGAAGTTCTCTATGGACGAAAATGTCGAACGCCTCTTAACTGGTCAGAAACCGGGGAAAGACAACTCTTTGGCCTGGATATGATTCAGGAAGCAGAAGAGCAGGTTCGCGTTATTCGTGAGAAATTGAAAACAGCCCAATCTCGTCAAAAGAGTCAATATGATCGTAAACATAAGCCTATGACTTATGAAGTCGACGAGAAGGCTTACCTTCGGGTTACTCCATTAAAGGGAACCCATCGTTTCGGTATCAAAGGAAAATTGGCTCCTCGTTACATTGGACCCTTTCGCATTCTTGCCAAACAAGGAGAAGTTGCTTACCAATTGGAACTACCTCCGCATCTTTCCAGAGTTCACGATGTCTTCCACGTTTCACAACTCAGGCGTTGCTTCGCGGATCCTATCCGTGGAGTGGACCACGAAACGCTTGATCTACAAGATAACCTCTCCTACCGGGAATATCCCGTTCGTATCCTTGATCAAGCCGAGCGTACCACTTGACGTCAGAATATCAAGTTTCTCAAGGTTCAATGGTCACACCATTCCGAGAAAGAAGCCACTTGGGAAAGGGAAGATCGTCTTCGACTTGAGTACCCCACCTTCTTCCCGGAGGATCCTAAATCTCGGGACGAGATTCTTTTGAGTGGGGGTGAGTTGTCACACCCTAGCTAGTACAAGCATTAGAATGTGCATCATGTCTATTTTTCTCTTAAATTTGAAATGGGGATGACAGAACCCCCAACACCCCCTGGAAATAACTAGGGTTTACTAAAATTATTTTCAATGAACCTGAAATGCCCTTCTAAAAAGTTCACCCTCTTTGTCTTAGGTTAGAACCTTTGGCAAAATTGGTGCACAATTTTCTAGGTCAACAGAAGGTCATTGAATTAAATCATAAGTATTTGAATTTGGGCATTTAAATGCTATAAAATAATTTAAATGCTCAAATAATTCTGGGAATAAATGTTTCCTGTTGGAAATATTCTAAACAGAGCTTACATTTATTTTCAGGATTTTTGGAAATGTTTTAGTATTTTTTAATAAAGCTAAACAGTTGCAGTTAAATAGAAAACAGAAACAAAATAAAAAAAAGAGAAGGAAGCCACCTGGGCCTTACCTGGCTCGGCCCAGCCGACTGGCCAGCGCCAGTCACCCCCTACCACGCGCCAGGAGGCAGGGGCGCGTGCTCGCCACGCGCCGGCCACGCGCCGGCCACCTCCTGCTTCTGCCGACGCCCGGGAGACGCCTAGAGGTGCCACGCGACCCCAACGTCCCCCTCTCATCCTCGCTCACTCTCCCCCTCGTCTCCCTCATCCTCTCCCGCGATGGCCGAGCGCGTCCCTCACTGGCGATCGCCGTAGTTGCCACCACAGCCATCCCCTCGCCTCTCCGACGAGCTCATTAGCTCCGCCTCGACTCCCTCGTCCTCCCCACTGAGCCACGCATCGCCGGAGGCCCTGCAACGCCGCCTTCGCCCTCGTCTTCAACCTCGGGCACCCGAGCCTTCTCCGGTCGATTCGCTGTCGCCAGGACCTCCCCGAGCTCGCTGACCCCCTCCCCGACTCCGCTGTGAGCTCCTGCTTCTTTCCCCGTGCTCGCCCCCTCCGTTTCCATCCCCTAGCTCCATCTTCCACCACGGCCGAAGCTCGCCAGTGCCGTGCCTCGTCACCGTCGTGGCCAGAGCCACAGTGGCTTGAAGCCAGGCACACCACCGTGCTCCACACCTCACCGGGAGCATGTAGCACACACCAGCGCCTCCCCTAGCGCCCTGCATCGCCTAACCCGTCGTTGGCCGAACTCCGGCCGCCGCTGTCGAGCTCGCCGGCATCGTTTCCGGCGTCCCTGTGTCCAACCACTAGCCCCACTAGATGCGCAAGAGCCCCAGCTACACGTAGCACTTCTCCGCCGTCGTTTTGGTCGCCTGAGGGTGTTTTCCGAAGCCCTCCGCCGTCTCGGCCTCGCCGGCGACTCAACGCCGGCGGGATTAGCCCTGTTGACCGGTGGGTTTGACCACTGACGTGGACTGGGTGGGCCTAGTTGACTTCCCTGAGTCAATGACAAGTGGGCCCCCTCTGTTAACTAAATCAGATTTTTTTTAATTAAAGATAATTAGCTTAATTAACTACTGACACGCGGGACCCACCAGTCAGGTTTGACCTGGACGTCCCCGTTGACCACTGACGTCACCCTGATGGATTGCTGACGCAGTAATTGATTTACTGGATTTATTTTTATTCAGGAAATTCTAGAAAATGTTTAAAACTTCTAAAAATCATAGAAAATCAACCATAGCTCCAAATGCAAAGATTTATATATGAAAAATGATCAGAAAAATTCAATCTATCCATCTGTAATGGTTCCATACATGACAAAACAAGTTTACCTTGCTGTTTAAGCAGAATAAGGAAATGCACTATTAAGGCCATGCTTAATGAGCTAATATTTGAATCTTTGATTCAAATGAGTTCATTCCTTTCTATTATAACTTGCATTAGGCCAAGACACATTCATATTGCAATGTCATAGCATGGATCATATTGTTGCATATCGTCATGTGTTGATTGTGTTCCGATGTGTCCTTCATGGTAGGTTCTTCCTCCGAGGATATTCACGAGTATCCAACCGAAGGGCAGTATCCCACTACCACTCCATCAGGCAAGCAACCATTGATCATTCCGATACAAACCCATGTTCTCGCTTCTGCTCTTGTTTACTGCATTAAGACAACGCGATTCAAACTGCTGTGTGCTACGGTAGTTGAACCCTTATCCTCTGCATGACCTGTCATTGCCACAGTAACTAGATGAAACCCACTAGCATGTGTAGGAGTTGATTGAGCCATGTATGTGATTCCTACCTTGCTATGCCTGCTATGCTTAGAGTTGTGTCAGGTCTGGTTCATCTGGGTGATGGGCTAGAGTGAAATTCTATGTCGGTAATGTGAGGGATATGTTGAACATGTTTTGGTAAAGGTATCGATGAGAGGCCATGTAGGAGTACATGGTGGGTTGTTTCATTGAGGCCGTCCCTAAGAACTGAGATCTGTATGTGTGATTTAAGATGCAGTTACTACCGTACATTGGGCCCGAAACCAATGGACCCTCTCGGCTTCTTAATCACCTTAGTACTCTGTCCAGGAGTTGCAAATAGTTTCTGGTGTTTGTAGGTTATGTGTTGGCGGCCGTGCGTAGCGCTGACCCTAGGGGTGGGCTATGTTGCGGTAGATACACCGTGGCCGGGTATGCCGGGCGCCCGTTAGGCGTCTCGGGACCCTGTTCACATCGTTCGGGGCCGTATGTGGAAACCTCGGCCGGACTCCCTGCGGATGGAACCTGGATAGGCGATAAACCTGGACTAGAGACTTAAGTGTTTAGGTAGGCCGTGGTCGACACCCTCGCTGGGCTTCCGCTTGAAGGTTGCCGAGTACATGTCGTGTAAGCGGCGGTAAGTGGTGAAAGCGTGTATGAAGAAGTACACCCCTGCAGGGTATAAAACTATTCGAATAGCCGCGTCCGCGGTAAAGGACTACTTGGTTGCCTATACAGTTCATAGACAAGTTAATGGATACTACTAAAAGACTCAAGATAAGTGTGAGTACCGAGGATGGCCCTCTCGTAGGATGACGAGGGAGGATCCCCGGTGGAGTATTGTGTTGGTGATTAGTGGACTCGTGTGCGGAAACTATTTTTACTGGTGAAGTTCCGTAGGATAGCTTAGCCAAGAGTCAAAGTTGGCTTGCTGCATTAACCCCGCCACCTTCTTGAGAATAAGCATGTATAGTAGGTTCTGATGTAAGACTTGCTGAGTACCTTTGTACTCATGTTCGCTTAATTACTGTTTTCAGACGACAACACCGCCCCCTTCGATGGGTTCTACGTAGACCTTGACGTCGACGAGTGACTAGCCACCCAGGTGGTGATCCTGGCCATGGAGGGCCCTATGTAGATAGACAGGCTTCGAGAAGCCTTCTTTCTTTCTAGAGTCTGTATTCAGACTAGTTGCGTCCGCATGTGCTTGTATGAGTGTATGACTTGAGTGTCGGGTCATGTGACCCCTATCTGTATGAACATGTTATGTATGGCTCTCTGGAGCCTTTAAATAAAGTACTTGAGTTGTAGAGTTTTGTTGTGATGCCATGTTGTATGTACTCATATCGGGCATATTGTGTGTATGATTGAAATGCTTGGTATGAGTGGGATCCGACAATCTAGTTGTTTATCCTTGGTAGCCTTTCTTATGGGGAAATGTAGTCTAGTGTTCCTCGAGCCATAGTAGTCCGCTACAGCCCGGTTCACCGGAGTCCTGCTAGCCCAGCACTACTGTTCAGGACACTTGACTGGCCGGCATGTGTTTCACTTTGTTCCTATGTCTGTCCCTTCGGGGAAATGTCACGCGGTGACTTCCGGAGTCCTGCCTAGCCTGCTACAGCCCGGGTTCCCCGGAGTCCTATTAGCCCAGTGCTACAGCCCGGAATCACTCGCTGATGACCGACATGTTCGATGTGATTCATGTATGCCTATCTCCATAGGTCTGTGCCGCTTCGGGTTCACGACTAGCCATGTCGGCCCGGGTTCTCTGTCATATGGATACTAGCGACACTATCATATACGTGAGCGAAAAGGTCCAAACGGTCCCGGCCATGGTAAGGCGACACCCGTGGGATACCGTGCGTGAGGCCGCAAAGTGATATGAGGTGTTACCGGCTAGATCGATGTGACTTGGAATCGGGGTCCTGACATCACATATAAGAGTATGATGAATAAAAGTCGTTGAGAGTTGACAAACATAGTTTTGGTCATCGTTGCAATTAATAAGAAGTAATAAAGAAAGAGAGTTTCACATGTAAATACACTATCTTGGACATCTTTTATGATTGTGAGCACTCATTAAAGTATGACATGCTAAGAGTTGACGTTGGACAAGGAAGACAACATAATGGGTTATGTTTTCTTACATCTGAGATAAATTATATTGTCATGGATCATCCAACATGTTGAGCTTGCCTTTCCCTCTCATGCTAGCCAATTTCTTTGCACCAAGTAGAGATACCACTTGTGGTTCCAAATATCCCTAAACCCGTTTTTACCATGAGAGTCGACCATATCTACCTATGGATTGAGTAAGATCCTTCAAGTAAGTTGTCATCGGTGCAAGCAATAAAAATTGCTCTCTAAATATGTATAACTTATTAGTGCGGAGAAAATAAGCTTTATACGATCTTGTGATATGGAAGAAATAAAAGCGACGGACTGCATAATAAAGGTCCATATCACAAGTGGCAATATAAAGTGACGTTCTTTTGCATTAAGATTTGGTGTATCCAACCATAAAAGCCCATGACTTTTATCTTCTACCTTATATAAGAGTCATGGTGATCTTCACCTTTCCTTTTCATATTTTATCCTTTGGCAAGCACAATGTGTTGGAAAGATCCTAATATATATAGTTAATTGGATGTGAGTCTTCATGAACTATTATTGTTGACATTACCCTTGAGGTAAAACGTTGGGAGGCAAAACCATAAGCCCCTATCTTTCTCTGTGTCTGATTAAAACTTCATACCCATAAATATTGCGTGAGTGTTAGCAATTGTGAAAGACTAAAAGATGGTTGAGTATGTGGACTTGCTGAAAATCTCTTATATTGACTCTTTCCTATGTTATGGTAAATTGCAATTGCCTCAATGACTGAGATTAGAGTTTGTTGGTTCTCAATGAAGTTTATGATTCATATTTGAAATTGTGATTGAATTGTTACTTTAGCATAAGAGATCATATGACAATATATATATATATATATATATATATATATATATATATATATATATATATATATATATGTTGTTGTTCTAAGAATGATCATGATGCCCTCATGTCCGTATTTTATTTTTATTGACACCTCTATCTCTAAACATGTGGACATATTTTTCGATTTCCGCTTTCGCTTGAGGACAAGCGAGGTCTAAGCTTGGGGGAGTTGATACGTCCATTTTGCATCATGCTTTTATACCAATATTTATTGCATAATGGGCTGTTATTACACATTATGTCACAATACTTATGCCTATTCTCTCTTATTTTACAAGGTTTACATGAAGAGGGAGAATGCCGGCAGCTGGGATTCCGGGCTAGAGAAGGAGCAAATATTAGAGACCTATTCTGCACAGCTCCAAAAGTCCTGAAACTTCACAGAAGTTATTTCTAGAATATATAAAAAATACTGAGTGCAAGAAGTTCTAGAGGGGGCCACACCCTGGCCACGAGGGTGGGTGTCAGTGTCAAAACCGGCGGATCTCGGGTAGGGGGTCCCGAACTATGCGTCTAGGCCGGATGGTAACAGGAGGCAGGGGACACAATGTTTTACCCAGGTTCGGACCCTCTTGATGGAGGTAAAACCCTATGTCCTGCTTGATTAATATTGATGATATGGGTAGTACAGGAGTAGATCTACCACGAGATCGGAGAGGCTAAACACTACAAGCTAGCCTATGGTATGATTGTATGTTGTGGTTGTTGTCCTACGGACTAAAACCCTTCGGTTTATATAGATACCGGAGAGGGTTAGGGTTACACAAGGTCGGTTACAAAGGAGGAGATATCCATATCCGTATTGCCTAGCTTGCCTTCTACGCCAAGTAGAGTCCCATCCGGACACGAGACGAAGTCTTCAATCTTGTCTCTTCATAGTCTAACAGTCCAGCCAAAGGATATAGTCCGGCTGTCCGGAGACCCCCTAATCCAGGACTCCCTCAGTAGCCCCCGAACCAGGCTTCAATGACGATGAGTCCGGCGCGCAGTATCGTCTTCGGCATTGCAAGGCGGGTTCCTCTCCAAATTCCATGTACCTGTCGAAATAGTGTCCGGCTTCTTGTGAATGTTGCCCTCCTTGGCTTCCACACCCAATAATGGCCACTTTCCACGTTTCGAGCGAATGTGAAGAGCCAGGGTGTTTTTACATTTACCCCCTAGCTGTGCGAATGAGCTGCCTATTAAAAAGATGAGGATTCAGATCCCAATCACACCATCCTCCCTTGGCGAGCCTTCATAGGAGCGCATAAAACAGAGATCCATTCCATCATGGCCGGTCAACGCAGCTCCTCCTCTCGCTCCCTAGCCCCAAGCCTGGAGATTGGGAGAGATGTCCCATCCCGCACAGCAGATTAGTGATGCTTCAGACCAAGGTATTTCTTCCCCCAGTGTACATGGTCCCGTTTCGAGCCGGCTCGCCACCTATAATGGCGGAGAACAAGCGGAGAGCCGTCCCAATCCCTCCAAGGGAGAGCGGGTATGCCTTGTCCCCTATTTGGCAAGAGGGCTCGGATTTCCAATTCACCCGTTCCTCCGGGGGCTCCTGGAGTTCTACGGCCTCCAGTTGCACAACCTTACGCCTGCCTCCATGCTGCATATTATGGGATTCGTAGCCATTTGCGATTTGTTTTTGGGATGTGAGGCTCATTTCACTCTGTGGAAGAAGCTATTCTGTCTTGTGCCCCGTTCTTAGAAGGGGTCAATATATCAAGTGGGCGGAGCCGAAGTGTGGCGTATT
The DNA here is from genome assembly GCF_002162155.2 of Triticum dicoccoides. Classification (NCBI taxonomy): domain Eukaryota; kingdom Viridiplantae; phylum Streptophyta; class Magnoliopsida; order Poales; family Poaceae; genus Triticum; species Triticum dicoccoides. The sequence goes on from NC_041380.1 coordinate 173,919,075, forward strand.
GCCGGGACCGGATACCTGTCCGGAACCCCAAAGAAGACGTCCGAAGACTGGCCTTCGGAATGGTTTTATATAGAAGACGTCCCCCTCCTAGATCCTATTAGAATCGGTCTTCCTGAGTTTGACAACGCCCCTTTGAAGAAGCGCCGGAGCTGGCGTACATGGAGCTCCCTGGAGGAAGATGACAGGGACATTCTTTACCTGATGAGCCGGATAAGTTTTTTAGCTCGATCCGGATTGACCATGATCGAGGTCATGGACACATGTATTATGCGGGGGGTGCAGCCGCTTCAATATAGAGGCCGCCCCATGTGGGATCTCAACGGGGAGGATGACGCCACCCGCCACGGCCGTAAAGGGCCAGGATCGATTGCTGATCTAATAAATATCTTATCCACTTTGTACAAGGGAGAAGAGGAGGAATTCCTTCATGTCAACCCGCAGGGCAGATTTTCTATGTACAATCCTCCGAGCTGGGTAAGCGGAGACTTTTTCTTGCCCATCCGTTTTGTATTCCCGTAGTTAAGTATTCAATCTAGCAATTTCAACGCAAGAGCTGCGCCAGGCTGTAAGGGAGATAAACAGCCCCCCTCCACAACCCGAGGACACTGGACGGTCCCTTGACCCGGCCTCCCAGGAGGATCCGGACATATCTGTGGAGCTGATCGATGGGGTATTTTACCAATTGAGTAATGACGACGTTTTGGTGGCCATTACGGCCGATTACCCTGGGCTACTTCCAGCCTCATAGGTGACTGAGACCGAAGTCCCAGTACTTCAAAAAGGGATCCGTCCTTGCGTGTTTTTGATTGCCGTATAACAGCCGTGTTTTGCAGGGGAGGTCCTCGGGGCGGAAGGCCGAGCCTGCGGCGACTAGCCAACAAGGGGCCGCGAGGCCAGGTAGGCTGAAAAGACCCGCAGTCCAGATTGAGACACCGACGCAGTGGTACGGCGTGCCGTCTTTATTGCAAGACATTATTCTCGGAGGCATACTAACGCCTATGCCTTCTTTTCAGGAAAAAGAGCGCTCGCCGGACTATACCCGGAGAGGCTACCAATCGCGCCTCCACCAGCTAGGCCCCAAGGCCGGATTCGGAGGCGGGAACGAATGCGAGGCGTGCGTCGGCCGCTCCTCCGATAGAGGATGCTGATAAACTGTCCGCTACCAATTCTGAGGTGGAAAGTGCCATGAACCACAGGCGTCGCCCGACTGTTCTTCGTGACGCTTGTTTCTCCCAAGAGGCATTGGATGCCTTCAACTCGGGAGATGCGTACCTCCGTGCCGCTCAAAATGGTCTAGCCAGAGCCACAGAGCAGTATGTAAAAGACATACGGGTGAGAAAATTTGGTGATTATATATATCAGTAGCCCCTGAGACTTGAAACAGTTAGAATAAATGATTTAAGGATCGTTTGTTATGCAGGTTCTTACGGAAAAGAATACTCAACTGTCCCAGGAGCTGGAAGAGAGCAAAGCCCAACTTCAGGCCGCACTAGCTGCAGCAGGGGAGCCCAAAGAGACCCCCTCTGGTAATATATCCTTCAAATGATAATTATCATATAGAATGCGGCGTATATGCAGATCTGACGATAAAATTGCAGATGACGCTGGAATAAATCCGGATAAGCAACAGCTCCTACGCCAGCTAAAGGCTGGTGAGAGCGTGCTTACGAGGGTGAGCTAGGAGAAGAATGATCTCCTAGATGCCAACACCAAGCTAGGCGTGGAACTAAAAGATCTCCGTGCCCAACTGTCGGACTCTATTAAGGAGAATCGGCGGCTTCGATGTGGCATATTTAGTAAGTGCTTGAACGAACTTTGAAAATGAGTTCGGCGAGGAAGCTAGCTGACAGAGCTATGTCTGTAGGTATGCTAATAGGTCACCCTGTCGAGGAAATGCCCGGTTCAACGGGTGACCTTCTTCCCGAGCTCTCACAGCTGCACGAACGAGTTCGGCAGGTGATGCAAGGCGTCGCCCAGGCCTTGTGGCCATCCATCTCCATACATGAAGGCCTTGGAGAGCTTGCCGAAAAGCTAAAGGGTGCGCGGCGGCGCTTCCGATTATGGAAGATATCGGCCTGCTGTCAGGGCACCAGGGAATCCTGGGCAATGGTGAAGACACGGTACACGAAGGCTAACCCGAACCACATGGCCGAAGTCGGACCTGTGGGGCCTGATGGGAAGGAGATCCCTGTGAGCTTAGTGTACGGCCAAGTAGAATTGGCTGCAAAGTATTCCCAACAGGACTGTAGACTGGACAGCCTATTGGATGGTATTGAAGAGGAATTCAACCAGTCAAATTGACTATGTAATTTAAAGTGACATGTATAATGCCTTCTAGCCGGATTGTAGATCATTTGTCGTGGCGGACCTTTTCGCTTCAACCTCGGGACCCGATGGTCCGGAGTGTATCCGAATACCCTCTCGGTTATGTAAGAACCGGGGAATGCGTGGAGACCAGGCGTAGGGGTCATTACTGCTTTATCAGACAAGTGCCCAACTAGTTATGTTATATTACCTGGGTAGTAAGAAACATCTTCCAGGGAGAATAGTTCCGTTAAGGGTTCCTTTCCCTGGGTAAGCATGCCCTAAAGTGCATGTCCGGACTGCGATAAGAAGCGCAGAAAAAGCATCTAGGGGCAGATATGGATAATAAATAAAAGTCATCTTTTGTTCACCGACCGAATATTCCCTTAAGAACGCTAGCTTTCGGCTTCACCCAGTCTGAGGTACATGTCTGGCTGACCCGGTGGTAACAATCGTAGAGGTGCTCCCCTTATGCCCTAGCCGAATTAACGGGAACGTAGGGCATAAATACAAGAGCTAGGCAACCCAGCTTGGCCAAAACTTAAGTCATATTGATGCATATAATGGTGAAAAAAGGTACATGCGGAAGTCTAACACATGTGTTGGGCGTGAGGCCCAGGTAAATAATTTAAGCTTCTGTGAAAGAATCCCCCAGGTATGGAGAGTGCGGCTAGCGCATCTGTAATGTACAAGTGAGGCGCAAGGTGACCCTTGAAGGCCTAGAGAAATAATAAGAGAAAGAAAGAAAGGGAAACAAGACAGATGATGCATATGCAGAAAATGGACAAAGGGAGGGGACTAACATAGAGTCCGGTGCTAGGCGTAGAATCTTCGAAGCCTGGCTGCGTTCCATGGGTTCGGCTCGAGTCGTCTAGTCGATGCATCCCGCAGTTGGTACGCTCCACCGGTCAGAACTTGGTCGATAATGAAGGGACCTTCCCATTTGGGCTCAAGCTTGTTCTTTTTCTTATCCGGCAGTCGTAGAACTAGTTCGCCGACATTATAAGTTTTGGCCCGTACTTCTCTAATTTGGTATCTGCGAGCCTGTTGCTGGTAGAATGCGGAACGGGCTTTGGCTACGTCGCGCTCTTCCTCCAAGGTGTCCAGACTGTCCTGCCGATCGAGCTCGGCTTCTCTTTCTTCGTACATGCGCACTCGAGGTGAGTCATGAATGATATCATAGGGCAAGACTGCCTCTGCGACGTACACCATAAAAACAATGTATATCCGGTACTATGATTCGGTGTGGTCCGCAGCCCCCAGAGTACGGAGTCGAGCTCCTCTACCCAGTGCATGTCAGACTCTGTTAAGGAGCGCACTAATCTGGGTTTAATGCAGCTCATTATAAGACCATTTGCTCGTTCGACTTGACCATTTGTTTGTGGGTGATAGACTGAAGCATAATCGAGCTTGATGCCCATTTTGCTGCACCAGTGTTTTACCTCGTCGGCTATGAAGTTTGTGCCATTATCCGTGATGATGCTGTGGGGGACGCTGTAACGGTGTACAACCCCGGATATGAAATCTATCACCGGTCCGGATTCGGCTGTTTTAACCGGTTTAGCCTCTATCCATTTGGTGAATTTATCCACCATGACCAATAGGTATTTTTTCTTCTGGGTTCCCCCTTTAAGGGGTCCAACCATGTCAAGCCCCCAGAACACGAAGGGCCATGTAGTGGGGATTGTTTGGAGAGCGGTGGGTGGCATGTGGCTTTGATTTGCAAAGAGCTGGCAACCGGCGCAACGTTGGACCAAGCCCTGTGCATCTGCCCGGGCTGTTGGCCAATAGAATCTTGTACGGAAGGCCTTGCTTACAAGAGCCCGGGCTGCGGCATGATGATCACCGAGTCCGGCGTGAATTTCTGCCAAAAGGTTCCGCCCTTCCTCTTCGGAGATGCACCTTTGAAGGACTCCGGTAGTGCTTTTCTTGTACAATTCTCCCTCATGGACCCTGTAGGCCTTGGATCGCCGCACTATGCAGCGTGCCTCATTTTGGTCCTCCGGAAGTTCCTGTCTAGTTAGGTAGGCCAGGAATGGTTCTGTCCACGGGGCAATAATGGCCATTATTTCGTGGGCTGAATGTGTTATTTCGGTGGTGGAGCCTCCGATTGCGTCAGAGAGTTCGGTATCGGGTATTTTGGCCGGGTCCGGACTGTTGTTACCGGTGTCCCCTTCCCATGCTACGGATGGCTTGAAGAGCCTTTCCAGAAATATGTTGGGAGGGACCGCGTCGCGTTTTTCACCGATGCGGGTGAGGATATCCGCCGCCTAATTGTTTTCCCGAGCCACATGGTGAAATTCGAGTCCCTCGAACCGAGCTGACATTTTTAGGACGGCATTGCGATAAGCTGCCATTTTCGGATCCTTGGCATCAAAGTCTCCATTTATTTGGGATATCGCGAGGTTCGAATCCCCGCGCACCTCTAGGCGTTGAATGCCCATGGATACTGCCATCAGGAGACCATGTAGAAGGGCCTCATATTCGGCTACGTTGTTGGAGTCCGTATACATTATCTGTAGTACGTATTGAACTGTATCTCCTGTTGGCGACGTCAAAACGACGCCAGCCCCCAGACCAGCCAACATTTTGGAGCCGTCGAAGTGCATGATCCAGTTTGAATATGTGCCGTACTCTTTAGGGAGTTCGGCTTCCGTCCACTTGGCGTCGAAGTCAGCCAAAACTTGCGACTTAATAGCTCACCGTGGCTTGTAAGTTATGTCAAATGGGAGGAGCTCAGTGGCCCATTTGGCAATCCGGCCCGTCGCGTCGCGGTTGTTCATAATATCGTTAAGTTGTACTTCTGAGGCTACCGTTATCGAACACTCTTGAAAGTAGTGTCACAACTTCCGGGATGCCATAAATACCGCGTACGCTATCTTTTGATAATGCGGGTACCGTGATTTGCATGGAGTAAGGACAATGGACACATAGTAAACCGGCTTTTGAAGGGGGAATTTGTGTCCGTCCACTTCTCGTTCGACGACAAGCACTGCGCTTACTACTTGATGAGTTGCCGCAATGTATAATAGCATTGGTTCGCCAATGTTTGGCGCGGCCAGGACTGGGTTTGTTGCCAATATGGCTTTTATTTCGTTGAGTCCGGCCGTGGTGGCATCCGTCCACTCGAAGTGTTCGGTGCGCTGGAGGAGGCGGTAAAGGGGTAATGCCTTTTCTCCCAAGTGGGAGATAAAGCGGCTTAGAGACGCCACGCATCCGGTCAATTTTTGTATTTGTTTGAGGTTTGTTGGGGTAGCCAACTGTGGCAACGCTCGGATTTTGGCCAGATTAGCTTCGATACCTCTACTGGAGACAATGAATCCGAGGAGCTTTCCGGCTGGTACGCCGAAAACGCATTTTTCTGGATTGAGCTTGATGTCATATGCTTGGAGGTTATCGAATGTGAGCCTCAGGTCGTCTACTAGAGATTCGACATGCTTGGTTTTGACGGCCACGTCATCTACGTATGCCTCCACTGTTTTGCTGATCTGGTTTGCCAAACATGTCTGAATCATACGCTGATATGTTGCGCTAGCGTTTTTGAGCCCGAAGGGCATTGTGTTGAAGCAGAATGGGTCGTATGGTGTGATGAATGCCGCTGCAGCTTGGTCAGGCTCTGCCATTTTAATCTGATGGTAGCCGGAGTATGCATTGAGGAAACACAATGAATCGTGTCCTGCGGTGTGGGGACCCCGACTCATAAGTCGAGATCACCGAATGCACGTGTAGAGTGATGCCAGAGATCAATGCTCACTGAACACACAGAAGCTGAATAACAAGAGTCTTACATCCATACATACCATCTTACACAAATTATGACCATTATGGTCTAGTCTTACATTGATAAAGCCTTAAGGGCTGAACATCAAATGAAACACAAGCAGCGGAAATCTTCGTTGATAAGTAGAACCCATGCCATCTGCCTTAACCCTACAGGCATTCTGACTGGGAAACATCCTAGTTTGCATGTTCGTCTCCAAAGAACTCTTCTTCAAACTCATGTTCTTCCATGCCTGGCCAATTAAATAACCAATGGCAAGCCAATGAGTACTTTGAATGTACTCGCAAGCAACCCATGTTTTGGTTCAAGGTACAAAAATGCATGATGTAGGTAAATTTTTGCGGAAAGCTAGTTTTGAGTGCAATGACATGTTCAACAACTTGTAAGACATGCATCAGGAGAATTCAATTAACCATGAGGATAGATATCAACATAAATAGAGTGGGCATCAACCCAACTCAATCATGTCAAGTCCTTTGACTTGACCCAAGTAGTTCTTCCCACTTATCCAAACACACACACTGGTTTGTAAACATGTGGATGTAGCCCAAGAGCGGTTACCCAACTGTCCTTGACCGTGGACACGGATATTCGAATAGTTTTACACTCTGCAGAGGTTGCACACTTTACCCACAAGATCCGGGGAACTTCCGTGTCATCCACGACCCGCGGTACCTCAAGTACTCGGGGTAAGCACCCGATCACTATCTTTCCCTAGACGACACTAACATGGAGTCCACTCGTTGTTCCGTATCCTCACGATGTACATCATACGAGACTCACTCGAGATCGTAACATCTGAGAGGGGACACAACGGTGTATCCGGTGCCCTGTGAAAACATTCATGGCCACCCTACCTGGCACGACCCCGTCCTGAGAGAGAGCACCAACTCTCCCCTGTCACTAGTAATGCGGGCTCCAAGCTAGTATCGGCCTAGGTAATCAATAATGCCCTTTCCCATATAAGGGTAGAGTGGTTGCGCATGTAAGGTTGGAATAACGGTCGCAACTTAAACCAATCCGTTTTTGAAAACAACACACACACTTGCCTCGGTACACCACTTCGTCATCAAGTGGCTACCCAACTCATCATCTCCCTCGGGCATAAGTGGCACCCGACGGGGTTTTCGAAAAGTCCTTTGAAAATACTTTGTCTCCATCACTATGCATATTCCTGTCCCTTTTTGCGTAGCACTACTTTAGCATCCTATCTACTCCCACCGGCATAACCCTCTTAGAAAGCTAGGGTCATGCATCATGCAAGTGTCAACGAGAAAAGCAACGGAGGCAAACCACCCCAAGTGGTCACCATTTTATCATGACTCGATGCAAGCAATAAAAGTGCCATATGACATGCATAAAAGGGGTTTCTTAGACATGGTCAAAAGGGCTGCTTGCCTGGCTCAACAAAGTCTTCTGGGTCTTCAAAGTCTTCTGGTCCAACTCCTTCGTCAGCAACGCAATCTATCGTCGCAAAATAATAATGAGAAAAATAAGGCAATAATAAAACAGAAAAAACCAAAGTGCTCAGAAAAATGTCAACTCATTTTTGTTAAATACTAGGGTGAAAACTAAGAAGGGGAAAATTCCTTGTTTTGGATTTGGAGTAGCAGAATAGGAGAAATGGATTTACAAGGGCATATTTAAATGCTTAAAATCACATTTAAATATTTATAGTGAAGAAAAGATTGTTGGATTTCAATGAAAGTTGCACCATTAAATAGGTTGCAATATTTTAGGAATTTAGGAATTAGAATTAATTTATTTGGACATATATTTTATCCTGTGGAATATTTGGAAAAGTGACAGAAAAAGAAAAGGAAAAAGGGCTCTGTGCCTGCTGGGCCAGAACAGCCACAGGGCAGCAGGCCCAGCCAGAGAGGCGGCCCAGCGCACTAGTGCACGCGCGCGCCAGGTTTGAACCTGACGGGCGGGGCCCAGGCGTCAGGACGTGAGGCTGATGGACGGGCCCCACGGCCGTCGTCGTCAACCCTGGGTCAGAGAGGGCGGCGAGCTCACCGGCGACGATGCAGGGCACGGCGAGCTTGGACAAGGGCAGGGACGGACTCAGCGTGGCATCGCCGTTCGGGTGGAGGTGGAACCGGTCGTCGGGGTGGCCTGGTTCGCCGGTGACGAGGTCACGCAGTGGAGGGGCTTCAGGCGTCGACGGTTCCGGCCGTTTCCAGGAGCTATAGAGAGGGGAAACAAGGGGGAACGGATCAGAGGGCTACAGGGGTTCCAGATCGAGGCAGAGGAGGAGCGGGGGAGGCCTGTACCTCATGAACTCCGGCGAGCCGAAGCGGCGGAGCTCGAGCTCGATCTCCAGCTTGGGCGGTTATGAAGAGGAACTGGAGGCACAGGGGGATGTTTTGGTGGTGCAGAGAGCGAGTGGTGAGGAGAGGAGGGCTCGGGGTGGCCTTTAAATAGGCGAACGGCGGGGTGCCATGGACTCGTGCACCGGCAGGCTCCTGCTCGTCGCTGCAGCGCTCGGGGGAAGAGGGCATGGTGTCTGGGGTGTTCCTGGACATCGACTACATCGGGAGAGATAGAGAGAGGAGTGGGGAGAGGTCAGAGGCGCGCGCGTGTGAGCCGCGCCATTGGCGCGCTCGGGCGGCCGGTGTTTGCTAGCGCAGAGGCGTGGGGAGGAGGAGAGAGGAGGGGGCCGACCGCGTAGCGTGTTGCGGACGCCGAGGCGCATCGGCAGGCGCGCCGCCCGAGGTGGCCGAAGGTGGTTGGAAGGGGGCGGCTACAATGCGGGAGCGCACTGTAGCGCGCTCCAGAGCGCCCAAATGGCCGGCATGGCATTTTCTATGCCTTGTGGGCGCGGCCAACCGTGTCCAGTAGCTCAAGGGTGGAGTACAGAAGTAGGGAGAGGCATTGGATGCTCTGGATGGCCAGTAGGAGAGGAGAGAGGTAGAAGAAGAGGGAGAAATGGGCTGTCCAGAGAGAGAAAGAGGTGGTTTCACCCATCCAATAATGGAACTGTGGATTTTCCATTGTTACTGGAGGTGAAAGGGGACTAGGAGGAGCTGTGGTAAAAAGTTGAGCTCAAAGAGAATAGTTTTAGTGGTCAAAATGGTGATTTTTGAAAAGTGGCAGAAGGTGTTTGATAAAGGTTTTGGCAAGCAAATGATTTCCAATTGCCATGAGACTCCACAGGGTGAAATGACACATATAATTAGGGCCTCTCACCAATTTGGAGCTTATTTGGGCAAAGTTCCCAATGCAACTTTTATAAACCCTAGAAATGAGCAGAAATAGACCTATGTAGATCTAGTTGAGCATAACACTTCTCCTTGATGCACTACTTGGTGTAGTGGCCTCATTTGGTCATGTGAACATGCTCACAAGAGTTGGGGTTAAGGGGAGAAAGTTGGTAGTACAAACTTGTTCAAATTTGATTCTGGTCAGAGAGGGTTTTGGGGCATTTTGGTGAACCAAACTGACTTTAATTGACATGAGGCTTTGCAAGGTGATCACAATATGCATTTGTGACTTTCTAGATTTTTCTTGGATTTTTATGGAAATATTTCCTATAGAAATATTTCAAATCCTTGAAATGGGCAGAAATGGTTTTGGGAGGTTTTGTCCAATATTTTGAACATGACCATGTGTTGAAACTCTTATATATGGGAAATATATGCCCACTGAGTTTCCCTGATTTTTTTCAAATATTTTTAAAATAATAAAATAAATTTTCCCTATTAAAGATCATTTCTGGCCTTTAGAAAAAGCTTTTAAATAAAACAGGAAAGTAACTTTTAAAATTATATTTTTGGGGTTTATGGGAATCCTATATCTAATAGGTTTCAAATATACCTTTTGAAATATTTTTCATACCCCGAATCAGGTACTTGCAGTGCAAACCTCAATCCAGGGGTTTTTGGAAAACTAATTTTTGAAAATACTATTTGGCCAAATTATTTTTGTAAGAAAATACTATATTGTACTATACACATGGCATGATCATTGGGCAGAAGTTTGGGGCAAGGATATGAAGTACAGAAGGTGGAGTAGTTGACTTTAAAGAGCACTTGAAAAATCACAGAGAGAAAACCAACTCCAAAATAAAAGCAAAATAATGCAAAAGTTTTTGTTGGCCCAACTTTTCTTGCTTTATCAATGCAAATGACATGATACAAAATGCAGGGTGTGACATGCGGTAGCGTCGATGATTTGATCGATGCGGGGGAGGGGGAAGGGATCCTTTGGGCAGGCCTTGTTAAGGTCCTTGAAATCGACACACAAGCGCCAAGATTTGTCCTTCTTTGGTACCATCACCAGGTTTGCTAGCCAGTCTGGATGTTTTATGTCTCTGATGAATCCGGCCTCCAATAGCTTGGCTAGTTCCTCTCCCATGGCTTGTCTCTTAGGTTCGGAGAAATGCCGAAGAGCCTGCTTGACTGGCTTGAATCATTTTAGGATAATTAGGCTGTGCTCGGCCAGTCTGCGTGGGATTCCTGGCATGTCTGAAGGGTGCCAGGAAAAAATGTCCTAGTTCTCGCGTAGGAACTCTCGCAGTGCGGCGTCGACATCAGGGTTTAATTGTGCCTCGATGGAAGCTGTTTTTGTAGGGTCCATTGGATGGACTTGGAATTTGACTATTTCGTCCGCCGGTTTAAAGGAGGTGGACTTGGATCTTTTATCGAGTATCACGTCGTCCCTGTTCACCGTGGAGCGCAGCGCAGTTAGTTCCTCGGTCGCTAGGGCTTCGGATAGTGCCTCGAGGGCTAGTGCGGTTGTCTTATTTTCGGCACGAAGTGCTATGTCCGGATCACTAGCAAGAGTGATGATTCCGTTGGGCCCGGGCATTTTGAGCTTCATGTACCCGTAATGGGGTATGGCTTGGAAGATTGTAAACGCCTCCCGCCCTAATAGAGCATGGTATCCGCTGCTGAACAGGGCCACTTGGAATGTAATTTCTTCGGACCTGTAATTATCCGGCGTGCCGAATACCACATCTAGTGTGATTTTCCCAGCACAGCGTGCTTCTCGACTGGGGATGATTCCTCTAAAGGTTGGGCTACTTTGCTCAATGCGGCTCCAGTCTATTTCCATCTTTTGAAGAGTTTCCTCATAGATGAGGTTTAATCCGTTGCCGCCGTCCATGAGTACCTTGGTGAGTCGAAAGCCATCCACGATTGGACAGAGGACCAGTGCAGCTGGTGCTCGGGCTGTTCGGAATTTAGGTCCGTCACTGGCATTGAAGGTAATAGCCGTGTCACTCCAAGGATTTATTTCTACTACGTGGCAGATTTCGGCCATGCTGCTGAGTGTTCGCTTGCGTCTATTATTTGACGCGAAGGTCTCAAAGAACGTTAACACCGTATTGTTGTCCACAGGATGATGCTCTATGGTATTTGGGAGGAGTAGATCCTCACCACTTTTGGCCACCTGCCGGAGTATCCAACATGCTCTAAGGATGTGCGTTGGTATTGCATCTGCTGTACTATGAATTTTGCAGGGTCCGTTGAGCCATCCCTCCAGTACGGTTCCTTGCCCCGTAGAGGGCTTTTGCTTTTTGGTAGTTAACCCAGGTGTATTGTGATAATGCATCCTTTTATTTCGGACTGGGTTTGTATTCAGGGCCGGACTATCCCAAAATTTTATTTCGGTTTTCCAGGCGCTTTCCATCGCACACTACTTTCATGCTATGGGCACCAAGTCGGCAAAGCGTGTAATTTCGCGGCGACTAATGGCGTTGAGGATTCCCTTGTCTGTGCAATTGTTGTAGAAGAATGAAATTGCGTCTTCCTCGCGGCAGTCCTTTATCCTGTTCATGACCAGGAGGAATCTGGCCCAGTAATGGTGTACTGTTTCTCCGGGCTCTTGCCTAATTTGGGATAGATCGCTTATGTTTGGGTGGGTGGGTCTTATTAAACCCGAATCCTCACCCAATCTGAGACTCAGGGGCCAAGGAGTTTCCTAACTCAGAAGTTTGGATTCTTGGATGTTTTCTAATATATCTAGCCCGCTGCCTGACTCTAGGTTCAGGTCTTGAGTAACGTCCTCCCCTCCGTGGGTATCCGGCTTGGAGGGATCGGGAATCCGGACATAGCTAGTCCTTAAGATAGATGAAGGGTTTCCGCATTGTTCCTCCACCACTGCAACGTGATGGGTGACCTGGGGAGAGTTGATCTCTCTCAGATCGGGTTTAGGCCCAATCTGATCGTAGTCGGTAGCGACTCCCAGGGCAGCGATGCGATCCAAGAGCTTGTTCAGGGAAGAGAGCTCCATTGGATCTAACTGCTCGGCGAGTTCTGAGTTGACATGAAGATTGCTTTCGATGACCCGAGAAGTCATCGTCGGTGCGGCGGCCGAACAGGCGATCATAAGAAAACCACCTAGCCGGAGAGTTTGGCCGATAGCCAAAGCTCCCTCAGCAACAGTGCCGTCTTTAAAGACGGGATGAGGCATCCTTCCTTGTGGCGACGGCACAGTGGAACTCTCAATGAAAGCACCAATGTCGGTGTCAAAACCGGCGGATCTCGGGTAGGGGGTCCCGAACTCTGCGTCTAGGCCAGATGGTAACAGGAGGCAGGGGACACAATGTTTTACCCAGGTTCAGGCCCTCTTGATGGAGGTAAAACCCTACATCCTTCTTGATTAATATTGATGATATGGGTAGTACAAGAGTAGATCTACCACATGATCGGAGAGGCTAAACACTAGAAGATAGCCTATGGTATGATTGTATGTTGTGGTTGTTCTCCTATGGACTAAAACCCTTCGGTTTATATAGACACCGGAGAGGGTTAGGGTTACACAAGGTCGGTTACAAATGAGGAGATATCCATATCCGTATTGCCTAGCTTTCCTTCTACGCCAAGTAGAGTCCCATCCGGACACGAGACGAAGTCTTCAATCTTGTATCTTCATAGTCTAACAGTCCGGCCAAAGGATATAGTCCGGCTATCCGGAGACCCCCTAATCCAGGACTCCCTCAGTGGGGGCGCGCCCTACCCCCCTGGGCGCGCCCCCATGCCTTGTGGGCCCCCTAGTGGCCCTCCGATTCCCATCTTCTGCTATATGGAGTCTTTCGTTGAGAAAAAATAATAAGCAAGATTTTGGGACGAGACTCTGCCGCCACGAGGCGGAACCTTGGCGGAACCAATCTAGGGCTCTGGCGGAGCTGTTCTGCCAGGGAAACTTCCCTCCGGGAGGGGGAAATCATCACCGTCGTCATCACCAACGATCCTCTCATTAGGAGGGGGTCAATCTCCATCAATATCTTCACCAGCACCATCTCATCTGAAACCCTAGTTCATCTCTTGTATCCATTCTTTGTATCCAAACCTTAGATTGGTACCTGTGGGTTGCTAGTAGTGTTGATTACTCCTTGTAGTTGATGCTAGTTGGTTTACTTGGTGGAAGATCATATGTTCAGATCCATTATGCATATTAATACCCCTCTGATTATGAACATGAATATGCTTTGTGAGTAGTTACGTTTGTTCCTGAGGACATGGGAGAAGTCTTGCTATTAGTAGTCATGTGAATTTGGTATTCGTTCGATATTTTGATAAGATGTATGTTGTCATCCCTCTAGTGGTGTCATGTGAATGTTGACTACATGACACTTCACCATTGTTTGGGCCTAGAGGGAGGCATTGGGAAGTAATAAGTAGATGATGGGTTGCTAGAGTGACAGAAGCTTAAACCCTAGTTTACGCGTTGCTTCGTAAGGGGCTGATTTGGATCCATATGTTTCATGCTATGGTTAGGTTTACCTTAATACTTCTGTTGTAGTTGCGGATGCTTGCAATAGGAGTTAATCATAAGTGGGATGCTTGTCCAAGTAAGGACAGTACCCAAGCACCGGTCCACCCACATATCAAATTATCAAAGTACCGGACGCGAATCATATGATCATGATGAAAACTAGCTTGACAATAATTCCCATGTGTCCTCGGGAGCGCTTTCCTTCATATAAGAGTTTGTCCAGGCTTTTCCTTTGCTACAAAAAGGATTGGGCCATGTTGTTGCACCTTATTTACTCTTGTTACTCATTACTAATTACCTTATCACAAAACTATATGTTACCGATAATTTCAGTGCTTGCAGAGAATACCTTGCTGAAAACCACTTATCATTTCCTTCTACTCCTCATTGGGTTTGACACTCTTACTTATCGAAAGGACTACGATAGATCCCCTATACTTGTGGGTCATCACTCCCAAGGATTTGATAAACCTTAGGTCATCCACTTGAGGGAGATTTGCTACTGTCCTACAAACCTCTTCACTTGGAGACCCAACAACGTCTACAAGAAGAAGGTTGTGTAGTAGACATCAAGCTCTTTTCTGGCACCGTTGCCGGCGAGGCGAGGAAAGCGGAACTAACACCACGTCAACGAAGCTCTTTTCTGGCGTCGTTGCCGAGGAGGTTAGCGCTTGAAGGTATATCTTTAGATCTTGCAATCGAATATTTTTGTTTCTTGTTTTATCACTAGTTTAGTCTATAAAAGAAAACTACAAAAAATGGAATTAAGGTTGCCTCATATGCTTCATCATTTTAATGCCTTTCATGAAAATAAGGATTCCGATAATTGTGCCAAAGTGTTAGAAGAAGAATGCATTAGAATGTTTGGCACTAAATTTTTGTATGATGAGCATGACTACAATGTTGTTAGTATGAATTCTTTGAATACCCATGATGCTCATGATATGCAAGGCCACAAGCTTGGGGATGCTATGTTTGATGAAGATGATAAGTTTAGTTCCCCAAGTTTTGAAAGATTGCAATAGGAGTTAATCATAAGTGGGATGTTTGTCCAAGTAAGGACAATACCCAAGCACCGGTCCACCCACATATCAAATTATCAAAGTACCGAACGAGAATCATATGATCGTGATTGAAACTAGCTTGACGATAATTCTCATGTGTCTTAGGGAGCGCTTTCCTTCATATAAGAGTTTGTCAAGGCTTGTCCTTTGCTACAAAAATGATTGGGCCATCTTGCTGCACCTTATTTACTCTTGTTACTTGTTACTCGTTACCAATTACCTTATCACAAAACTATGTGTTACCGATAATTTCAGTGCTTGCAGAGAATACCTTGCTGAAAACCGCTTATCATTTCCTTATGCTCCTCATTGGGTTCGACACTCTTACTTATCGAAAGGACTACGATAGATCCCCTATACTTGTGGGTCATCACTCCCACGGATTTGAAAAACCTTAGGTCATCCACTTGAGGGAATTTGCTACTGTCCTACAAACCTCTGCACTTGGAGACCCAACAACGTCTACAAGAAGAAGGTTGTTGTAACACCCTCGATGCGACTATAGCTCCCACGTGTCGAGGCACGACTTAGAGACATAATCGCATTGAAGGCATATGTCGCAAGTTAGGCAATCTTCACAACATCCCATGTAATATAATAATGAAAGGGGAGATAACATAGTTGGCTTACACTCGCCACGTCAATCGAGTACATAAATAACATTACATCATCCAAACACTCATGGCTCGTCTACGGCGCCAAAATAAAAGAGAACCCAACATGCGACACGGTCCCAATCACCCCAACTGGGCACCACTACTGATCATCGGGAAAGGAAACATAGTATCGTTGAGAGTCTTCGTCGAACTCCCACTTGAGCTCATACGCCTCTCCTGGAGCGGAATCATCAGGCCCTGCATCTGGTGTAATAGTAATCTGTGAGCCACAGGGACTCAGCAATCTCGCACCCTCGCGATCAAGACTATTCAAGCTTATAGGTATGGCAAGGTAAAATGTGAGTGGAGCTGCAGCAAGCGACTAGCAAGTATGGTGGCTAACTTATTCGCAAAGGAGAGCAAGAAGAGGAGGCAAAGCACGAGCGAGAGGCTAGAGAACAACCTGCACAAACATTACTCCAACACCATGTCCACTTCCCGGACTCCGCCGAGAAGAGGCCATCACGGTAACACACTCAGTTGATTCATTTAAATTAATTAAGGTTCAAGTTGTCTACAACCGGACATTAACAAATTCCCATCTGCCCATAACTGCGGGCACGGCTTTCGAAAATTCAATCCCTGCAGCGGAGTCCCAACTTAGCCCATGACAAGCTCTCACGGTCAATGAAGGAATAGACCTCCTCCCAAGACGTTCCGATCAGACTCGGTATCTCGGTAACTCAAGACACTTCGACATGTTAAAACAAGACCAGCAACACCGCCCGAATGTGCCGACAAATCCCGATAGGAGCTGCACATATCTCTTTCTCAGGGCACACTCAGATGAGCGCTCCATACAACTAAAACCAAACCTTGAGTTTCCCCGAGGGGGCGCTGCACAGGACTCTAGTTTGGACCAACACTCAGAGGAGCACTGGCCCGGGGGGTTTAAATAAGATGACCCGCGGGCTCCGAAAACCCGAGGGAAAAAGATGCTAGGTGGTAAATGGTAAGACCAAGGTTGGGCATTGCTGAAAAAGCTTTAATCAAGGCGAACTATCAAGGGGTTCCCATTATAACCCAACCGCGTAAGGAACGCAAAATCCGGGAACATAAAACCGATATGACGGAAACTAGGGCGGCAAGAGTGGAACAAAACACTAGGCGAGAGGCCGAGCCTTCCACCCTTTACCAAGTATATAGATGCAATAAGATAGCAAGATAATATAATGATATCCCAACAAGTAAATAAAAGATGTTCCAACAAGGAACGGCCTCCGATCTTCACCTGCAACTAGCAACGCTATAAGAGGGGCTGAGCAAAGCGGTAACATAGCCAATCAACGGTTTGCTAGGACAATGGTGGGTTAGAGGTTTGACATGGAAATTTGGGAGGCTTGCAAGCAAGTGGTAGGCATCGTAGCAATGGCATAGCAAAAGAGCGAGCAAACTAGCATAGCAAAGATAGTAGTGATTTCGAGGGTATGATCATCTTGCCTGCACAGTTGTCAGAGTTGACTGGATCCTCACAAGCAAACTCAACGGGCTCCTCGTTAGCGAACTCATCTCCCGGCTCTACCCAAACAAGACAAACAAGCAACAAAGACACAATCAACCACATGCAAAACTCAAGCAATAAGATACAATGATGGTATGCTATGCGGGATGCGATGCGGGATGCAAAATGCAAGATATGACAGGAAATGCATGAACCTGGACTCAACTTGGAATTCCAAGGGTGCCACTGGAAAGATGAGACGAAATCGCTTGAAAACGATATAAAGAACGCCGGAATCAGAGTTACGGTTTGGAAATGGCAAGCGATTCAAAATTGACACCGGTCTGCAATTTACAGCAAGTAGGCATCTAAATGCAATGAAATGAACATGCCACAGCATCCAAACATGACAACAAAATACATGGCAGGGATGCACACAAGATGCTTAACAAAAGACTAGCAGTGAGCCACGGCCAATTCATCCATTACGAGGTTCAAACAAGCATGGCAAAAACGCAAATGCAAAATAGATTTCAGACTTAGTGAAATTAACACTTGTCTGAAATTTCAGATCATGAAGCCCTCTTCGGAACAACAAAACAACATGCTACAGGACCTGAACATGACAAAGAAAGACATGGCATGGAGCTACTCAACAAGCTTAACAAAAGTCCCTTAGTGACCTTGAGCCAAAAGGGATCACAAAATATACTAACAAGCACACGAACATAGCAAAAACATAATCATTTTTCATACTTAGTGAAAACTGAGACATGCTGAAATATAACTCACGAAGGCATGTAAACGAGCTTGATGCACTCACTATGGTGCAAGTCATGGAAAAGAAAGCATATATCCATTAAGAAGGCACAAAATTCAAGCTAGACATGGCAAGAACAATGGCATATCATGCACGGATCAACTACAATAACATCGGCAAAATCGCAAATGAGTTGACGATCTGCCCAGATTCGCAACGAAGCAAAAGTAGAGCTCGATTGACTCAAGCTAGGGTGCTCCATAATTGCAAACAAAGACATGGATGGATAGAGAACTACAAGATTAACGAAACTCCCTTACTGATCATCCTCAATAGAGGCACGGATCACTAGGAAATAGCATGAACATATGGCATCATGAACTAAATAATCCCAGACTTTGTGAAAACTACTAAGTCCCTGAAAATAGATTTACCGGGTGCCTCACTTTGCAAGCTTGCACAAGTCACCACACACATCCTAAAAATGCATGGGTTACACCTCTGGAAAGATAACAAGATGCTTAACAAAACATATGAAGGACTCACAGGCATAGCATGCACACAATAATCATGGCAAAAATGACAAAAGTCTAAGATGAACCAGCAGATCTGACAATTAACTCACGAAGCCTCCTTCTAGCAGCATTTCGGGCATCAAGAGAATTCAAATGAAAATGATGCAATGGAATGAAATGATGTACTCGTCGAGACGAACATTTTGATATACTATATGTCCAAATCGGAGCTACGGATGCGGAGAAATGGCAGGTCAAAGTATGCACAAAAAATTAGGGTTAGAGAGACAAAAGTCAACCGAAAAAAAACAGATCTCAGATTTCCACGCTTTACGAGGATCGCCGGGGTCCCTGTTCACCGGAGTCGGAGCGCTCACCGGAGATGCGAGGAAGAGGCGGCCGGATCCGGCACCGGTCGCCGGAGAGGAGCGGCGTGGAGGCGGCGGGGCGGCGTGGTCGCCCGCGGTGGTGCGGTGGCAGCGGTGGCCTGCGGTGGCGGCGACGGTGGCCCGACAAAGGCGGCGGCGATGGCGGCTCCGGCCGCCAGAGTTGGAAGAGGCGGCGGGGATGGCAGCCTCGGGCGGCGGCGCGTGGATGGGCTCGCGGGGGCCCCTCCTGGGCCTCCCGGGCCGGCGGCGGGTGAGGGACGCGGCGGCCACGTGGCGGCTCGCCACTGGCTGCGGGCGGCGGCGGAGGTCGGGTCGGACACGTCCGGCCCGGCAAATTTTGTCCGGCGGCGGCGTGGGAATGCATCTAGGGTTTCGGAGAGGGGGAGAGATCCGAATTTCGGAGGGGCGGTCTATTTATAGGCATAAGTGGAGCTAGGAGAGTCCAAATGAGGTGCGGTTTTCGGCCACGCGATCGTGATCGAACGCTCTAGGATATGGAGCAGAGTTTGGTGGGTTTTGGGCCAAATTAGAGGGGTGTTGGGCTGCAACACACACGAGGCCTTTTCGGTCCCTCGGTTAACCGTTGGAGTATCAAACGAAGTCCAAATGATACGAAACTTGACAGGCGGTCTACCAGTAGTAAACCAAGGCCGCATGACAAATCTCGGTCCAATCCGGAAATGTTTAATCCCCACACATGAAAGAAAGCTAGAATTGACCACCGGAGGAGAACGAAGCGCCGGAATGCAAAACGGACAACGGGGAAAATGCTCGAATGCATGAGATGAACACGTATGAAAATGCAATGCACATGATGACATGATATGAGATGCATGACAATGAAAAACAACACACGGATACAAAGACCCGAACCCGAGAAATAAATATAACTTAACGCCGGAAACGGCAAGAGTTGGAGTACAAATTGGGAAAGTTATATCCGGGGTGTTACAACACTCCACCACTACGAAAGGATCTCGTCCCGAGATCAAGGACTGAAAGAACGCCGGGTACTCAGAACGGAGGTGATCCTCGCGTTCCCAGGTAGCTTCACGGTCGGATGGTGTGACCACTTGACTTTGAAAAATTTGATCAACTTGTTGCGAGTCTTGCGTTCAGTCTCTTCAAGAATAGCAACTGGGTGCTCACGATAAAAGAGATCTTCTTGGAGCTCAATGTCCTCGAAGTTAACGGTGCGGTCAGGAGTCTTGAATCACTTTCGAAGCTGAGAGACGTGGAACACGTCATGAACATTTGCAAAGTTTGAAGGAAGCTTGAGTTGATAGGCGAGGTCGCCTCTCTTGCTAACAATCTTGAAAGGTCCCACGTATCTAGGGGCAAGCTTCCCTTTGATACCGAAGCGACGAGTACCTTTCATAGGAGAGACACGGAGGTAAACATGATCTCCGATCTCGAAAGCCAAATCACGGTGCTTACTATCATAGTAGCTCTTCTGGCGGGATTGGGCTGCTTTGAGGTTATCACGAATGACTTTGCACATTTCCTCTGCTTCTGTGATTAAGTCATTACCCAGCAGCTGACGTTCACCGGTTTCAGACCAGTTGAGAGGGGTACGGCACTTCCTGCCATACAGAATTTCAAAAGGGGCCTTGCCCGAACTTGCTTGAAAACTATTATTGTAGGAGAATTCAGCATAAGGAAGACAATCCTCCCACTTCATGCCGAAGGAGATCACACAAGCCCTGAGCATATCTTCAAGAATCTGGTTGACACGCTCGACTTGACCGCTTGTTTGAGGATGGAAAGTTGTGCTGAAGCGGATGTTAGTGCCCATGGCCTTCTGAAAAGAATCCCAAAACTTGGAGGTAAAGATGCTGCCACGGCCTGAAGAGATCACTTGAGGGATACCGTGCAGAGAAACAATTCGAGAGGTATAGAGTTCCGCCAATTGAGCTGCAGTGATCGACTCTTTGATAGGCAGAAAATGAGACACTTTGGTGAGTTTGTGGATGACAACGAATATAGCATCATTGCCACGCTTGGACTTTGGAAACCCAGTCACGAAGTCCATTTCAATGTGGTCAAACTTCCATTCTGGAATGGCAAGAGGTTGGAGGAGACCTGCTGGCCTTTGGTGTTCTGCCTTCACTCTTCTGCAGACATCACATTCATTCACGAATTGAGCGATCTCGCGCTTCATTCGAGTCCACCAATAAGCTTGCTTAAGGTCCTGATACATCTTCGTGCTCCCAGGGTGGATGGAGAGGAGAGAATTGTGAGCCTCGTTCATGATCACTTTACGGAGGTCACCTTTGGGCACAACAATACGATCCTCGAAGAAGAGAGTGTCCTTGTCATCAAGGCGGTAGCACTTGTACTTGGACTGACTCTTGGCAATCCCAATCTTCACCTTTTTCACCATAGCATCAAGAAGCTGGGCTTGGCGAATCTGGTCTTCTAAGGTAGGAGAGACTTGAAGGTTGGCGAGGAAACCTTGAGGAACAACTTGCAGATTAAGTTTGCGGAAAGCTTCACAAAGCTCGGGTTGATAAGGCTTGAGAATCAGACTGTTGCAGTAAGCCTTCCTGCTCAAAGCGTCAGCAATCACATTGTCCTTGCCTGGAGTATACTCGATACTCGGATTATACTCTTGAATCATTTTGACCCATCGAGTTTGCCTGAGGTTGAGATTAGGCTGAGTGAAGATGTACTTGAGACTCTTGTGATCAGTGAAAATGTCCACTTTTCTTCCCAATAGAAGATGTCTCCAAGTCAAAAGAGCATGCACAACTGCCGCCAACTCGAGATCATGAGTGGGGTAGTTCTTCTCATTAGGCTTCAACTGGCGAGATGTATAAGCAACAAATTTCTTCTCTTGCATCAATATTGCGCCAAGACCTTGGAGAGAGGCATCACAAAAGACCTCGTACGGCTTGGATTCATCAGGCGGAGTCAGAACTGGAGCAGTGATCAATTTCTCTTTCAAAGAGTTGAAAGCGATATCACACTCCAGAGACCAAACGTACTTGACGTGCTTCTGGATAAGATTAGAGAGAGGCTTCGCAATCTTGGAAAAGTTTTCAACAAATCTTCGGCAATAGCTTGCGAGACCGAGAAAACTGCGGAGTTGCTTCACGTTCTGAGGAGGTTCCCAATTCACAATTGCAGACACCTTCTCAGGATTCACGGCAATGCCCTTGGCAGAGATGATATGACCAAGATAAAGAACCTCATCGAGCCAAAATTCACACTTGGAGAACTTGGCGTAGAACTGATGTTCCTTGAGCTTATCAAGAACCAAACGCAAGTGCTTGGCATGATCTTCCTTGTTCTTGGAGAAAACCAGAATGTCATCGAGATAGACCAAAACGAAGTCATTGGTGTAGGCGTTGAAGATGAAGTTCATCATGCGAGAGAACGTCGGAGGAGCGTTGGCGAGGCCAAAAGACATGACAGTGTATTCATATGAACCAAAGCTTGTTCTGAATGCTGTTTTGGGAATATCTTCTTCACGAATGTGAATCTGGTGATAACCCATACGGAGATCAAGCTTGGAGAATACTTGGGCACCTTTGAGTTGTTTGAACAACTCATTGATGTTGGGAAGTGGGTATTCGTTCTTGATGGTCTTCTTGTTCACTGGACGGTAATCAACACAAAGTCGGTCCGTTCCATCCTTCTTCTTCACAAAAAGAACACCACAACCCCACGGAGAAGAACTAGGCCGGATAAGACCCATTTTCTCTTGCATATCGAGTTGCTTCTTCAGCTCCTTCAACTCTTTAGGTCCGAGCTTGTAAGGACGTTTGCACACAGGTTCCGTGCCAGGCTCAAGATCAATAACGAATTCAACTGGCCGGTGCGGAGGCATTCCTGGGAGCTCTTCTGGAAAGACGTCTTGATATTCACAAACGACTGGAATTTGAGAGATGGCATCCAATTCACCCTTCTCATAGAGAGAAAACAGACGGATAGTATTATCCCGAGCGGCAAAGACAATTACATCCTCAGACGAATGAGTCAATTGAATCTGCCTGGCAGCACAATCAAGATGTGCCTTGTGCTTAGAAAGCCAATCTCCGAGAATAAGATCAATATCCGAGTTACCAAGAAAAATTGGGGAAGAAAGGAACTTGTAGTCACCCAATGTGATAGTAACCTCTGGGACGCAGGTGTTAGCTGTCATCTGCTTGCCTGGTGACACAATTTGCAAGGAACTTTGCAGATACTGATAATCACACTCATACTTTGATGCAAAAGGTTTGGAAATGAAGCAATGCGAAGCACCCGTGTCAAAAAGAACTTTTGCAGGAATATCATTAACAGGAAGGTTACCCATGATGACATCTGACGAGTCCTCTGCCTGAGCTGCATTCACCATATTGACCTTGGCGAACTTGGGGTTATGCTTGACCACAGCTGTACTTGCTGATCTGACAGGAGGAGGAGGAGGAAGACGCCTCTGGTTGAGACACTTTTTGGCATAGTGACCCTTCTGTTGGCACTTGTTGCACGTGACCTCTGAAAGCGGACGGTGATACGGAGCACTCGATCTTGGAGCTTGAGACGAAGTCTTGTTCTGAAAGCCAGGGTTGGGTGGGTGGAAAGAACCACTGCCACCTTTGCTCTTCTGCTGAAACGGCTGACGGAACGGAGGAGGAGGAAGCCAAAACTTCTACTGCTTAGCCACTTGAGTAGAGGAAGAAGGAGTAACATCTCTGACTCGCTTCTTGGAAGCATCACACCGCAACTGAGCAGCCTCTTGCTTCAGTGCCATGTTGTAGAACTCATCGTATCTCAAGGGCTCAAAGAGGACAAGAGCTAGCTGAATTTCTTCTGTGAGACCACCCCTGAACTGATATATCATGATCTTCTCATCAGGGACGTCCTGCTTGGCAAAGCGGGCGAGCTTCTGAAACAACTTTTTGTAGTCATAGACAGACAAAGAGCCTTGCTTCAGATTGCGGAATTCCTCACGCTTGCTTTCAACCACGCTCTGCGGAATATGATGAGCTCGGAAATCTCGACGGAAATCGTCCCAAGTGATAACACGTCCACCTCTGGAGTCCTTGTACTGCTGGAACCATTCTGCAGCTTGATCTTTGAGTTGGAAGGAAGCGAACTTGACAAAGTCCTCAGTCCTGACGTTACTGCACTCAAAATGCTTACACAGATCCACAAGCCAATCGTCAGCATCGGTTGCCTCAACACAATTGCTGAAAGTCTTTGGCCCGTTAGCAAGTAACTGGTTGAGTGTAGCAAAGTGACTCTGATTGCTGCCTTGATTCCCTTGACTGCCTTGATTGCGCTCTTGGAGAATTTGCATGATCAGCTGTGTGTTTGCATTGGTTGCGGCCATCACAGCTTGCCATGCCTCTAGAGGAGGTGGAGGAGGTGGCAGATCAGGATTCAGAGTCGTGCGCGTTGGAGGAGCCATCCTGAAGAGGTTGACCACCATTAGCACATTGACAGATAAATATTGAAGCTGAATCCAACGGAATGAAAATTTCAACATATAGTCTTCACATCCGAACAAAATGAACGAATGCATTCCACTTGAAGTGGTCACATATCCATAAATTGAGAAGCCACGTAGAATTAAGGTAGAGAAATAAATCAACAAGGTACGGATCAAGAACGAATAATCGGTAAGAAATCCCAATCTCAAACCAATATCTGTGGAAGAAGAACTAGAGCTACTAGAATTCCCACCTATGAAACTCCCGAACCTTTCCGGTTATGCAATCAGGTGTTGGGGATACAGGGGAAGCATAATATCTCACCCAAACTAGCAAATCCTACATCCAGCTGTATCCATCCTTCAACACATAACCAAGAAACCTTCGGAAACCATCTACCTCAACCTTCGAAAAGCATCCGTTATACAAGTTATGGCGATACTCCCGAACTCCCGCCCCAGTACTGGGTGGCGTCGAGGTTATCTCACCAACGAACTGCATAAAAAAGATTTTTGATGTCGGCGTACTAGACTCAGGTATTCCAGAACTGCAACGATAAAATTATGATGACAACACCTCAGAGCTCAACTCCCCGGGACACTTCCACTAAACCCCTGACAGGAGGCACCAAGTCAATGTTCTCATCATAAAACCATCGGAACGATTCCAAGATACCCGCGTGATCCTAAATTTTTTTTGTGAAATTTGAGAAGAGAAGAGTCAAAACTCTACGTCAGGAAGCCTTACCAGAGCGATGAGGAGACTGGGAAGTAAAAAGAATTCCTAATCTCTCCGATATATAATTCCTAAAAGACTCAAAACATTTTTCTAGACACAACTCGGCCACTAAAAACGATCAAGCAATGGGGCTCCTAAGGTCGGGGAAGGCTCTGATACCAACTTGTAACACCCTTGATGCAACTATAGCTCCCACGTGTCGAGGCACAATTTAGAGACATAATCGCATTGAAGGCATATGTCGCAAGTTAGGCAATCTTCACAACATCCCATGTAATATAATAATGAAAGGGGAGATAACATAGTTGGCTTACACTCGCCACGTCAATCGAGTACATAAATAACATTACATCATCCAAACACTCAGGTCCCGTCTACGGCGCCAAAATAAAAGAGAACCCAACATGCGACACGGTCCCAATCACCCCCAACTGGGCACCACTACTGATCATCAGGAAAGGAAACATAGTATCGTTGAAAGTCTTCGTCGAACTCCCACTTGAGCTCATACGCGTCTCCTGGAGCGGAATCATCAGGCCCTGCATCTGGTGTAATAGTAATCTGTGAGCCACAGGGACTCAGCAATCTCGCACCCTCGCGATCAAGACTATTCAAGCTTATAGGTATGGCAAGGTAAAATATGAGTGGAGCTGCAGCAAGCGACTAGCAAGTATGGTGGCTAACTTATTCGCAAAGGAGAGCGAGAAGAGGAGGCAAAGCACGAGCGAGAGGCTAGAGAACAACCTGCGCAAACATTACTCCAACACCGTGTCCACTTCCCGGACTCCGCCGAGAAGAGGCCATCACGGTAACACACTCAGTTGATTCATTTTAATTAATTAAGGTTCAAGTTGTCTACAACCGGACATTAACAAATTCCCATCTGCCCATAACCGCGGGCACGGCTTTCGAAAGTTCAATCCCTGCAGGGGAGTCCCAACTTAGCCCATGACAAGCTCTCACGGTCAACGAAGGAATAGACCTCCTCCCAAGACGTTCCGATCAGACTCGGTATCTCGGTAACTCAAGACACTTCGACAAGTTAAAACAAGACTAGCAACACCGCCCGAATGTGCCGACAAATCCCGATAGGAGCTGCACATATCTCTTTCTCAGGGCACACTCAGATGAGCGCTCCATACAACTAAAACCAAACCTCGAGTTTCCCCGAGGGGGCGCTGCACAGGACTCTAGTTTAGACCAACACTCAGAGGAGCACTGGCCCGGGGGGGTTTAAATAAGATGACCCGCGGGCTCCAGAAACCCGAGGGAAAAAGAGGCTAGGTGGCAAATGGTAAGACCAAGGTTGGGCATTGCTGGAAAAGCTTTAATCAAGGCGAACTATCAAGGGGTTCCCATTATAACCCAACCGCGTAAGGAACGCAAAATCCGGGAACATAACACCGATATGACGGAAACTAGGGCGGCAAGAGTGGAACAAAACACTAGGCGAGAGGCCGAGCCTTCCACCCTTTACCAAGTATATAGATGCAATAAGATAGCAAGATAATATAATGATATCCCAACAAGTAAATAAAAGATGTTCCAACAAGGAACGGCCTCCGATCTTCACCTGCAACTAGCAACGCATTAAGAGGGGCTGAGCAAAGCGGTAACATAGCCAATCAACGGTTTGCTAGGACAATGGTGGGTTAGAGGTTTGACATGGAAATTTGGGAGACTTGCAAGCAAGTGGTAGGCATCGTAGCAATGGCATAGCAAAAGAGCGAGCAAACTAGCATAGCAAAGATAGTAGTGATTTTGAGGGTATGATCATCTTGCCTGCACATTTGTCAGAGTTGACTGGATCCTCACAAGCAAACTCAACGGGCTCCTCGTTAGCGAACTCGCCTCCCGGCTCTACCCAAACAAGACAAACAAGCAACAAAGACACAATCAACCACGTGCAAAACTCAAGCAATAAGATACAATGATGGTATGCTATGCGGGATGCGATGCGGGATGCAAAATGCAAGATATGATAGGAAATGCATGAACCTGGACTCAACTTGGAATTCCAAGGGTGCCACTGGAAAGGTGAGATGAAATCGCTTAAAACGATATAAAGAACGCCGGAATCAGAGTTACAGTTTGGAAATGGCAAGCGATTCAAAATTGACACCGGTCTGCGATTTACAGCAAGTAGGCATCTAAATGCAATGAAATGAACATGCCACAGCATCCAAACATGACAACAAAATACATGGCAGGGATGCACACAAGATACTAACAAAATACTAGCAGTGAGCCATGGCCAATTCATCCATTACGAGGTTCAAACAAGCATGGCAAAAACACAAATGCAAAACAGATTTCAGACTTAGTGAAATTAACACTTGTCTAAAATTTCAGATCATGAAGCCCTCTTCGGAACAACAAAATAGCATGCTACAGGACCTGAACATGACAAATAAATACATGGCATGGAGCTACTCAACAAGCTTAACAAAAGTACCTTAGTGACCTTGAGCCAAAAGGGATCACAAAATATACTAACAAGCACACGAACATAGCAAAAACATAATCAGTTTTCATACTTTGTGAAAACTGAGACATGCTGAAATATAACTCACGAAGGCATGTAAACGAGCTCGATGCACTCACTACGGTGCAAGTCATGGAAAGGCAAGCATATATCCATTAAGAAGGCACAAAATTCAAGCTAGACATGGCAAGAACAATGGCATATCATGCACGGATGAACTACAATAACATCGGCAAAATCGCAAACGAGTTGACGATCTGCCCAGATTCGCAACGAAGCAAAAGTAGAGCTTGATTGACTCAATCTAGGGTGCTCCATAATTGCAAACAAAGACATGGATGGATAGAGCACTACAAGATTAACGAAACTCCCTTACTGATCATCCTCAATAGAGGCACGGATCACTAGGAAATAGCATGAACATATGGCATCATGAACTAAATAATCCCAGACTTAGTGAAAACTACCAAGTCCCTGAAAACAGATTAACCGGGTGCCTCACTTTGCAAGCTTGCACAAGTCACCACACATATCCTAAAAATGCATGGGTTGCACCTCTGGAAAGATAACAAGATGCTTAACAAAACATATGAAGGACTCACAGGCATAGCATGCACACAATAATCATGGCAAAAATGACAAAAGTCTAAGATGAACCAGCAGATCTGACAATTAACTCACGAAGCCTCCTTCTAGCAGCATTTAGGGCATCAAGATGAACTCAAATGAAAATGATGCAATGGAATGAAATGATGTACTCATCGAGGCGAACATTTTGATATACTATATGTCCAAATCGGAGCTACGGATGCGGAGAAATGGTAGGTCAAAGTATGCACAAAAAATTAGGGTTAGAGAGATAAAAGTCAACCGAAAAAAAACAGATCTCAGATCTGCACGCTTTACGAGGATCGCCGGGGTCCCTGTTCACCGGAGTCGGAGCGCTCGCCGGAGATGCGAGGAAGAGGCGGCCGGATCCGGCACCGGTCGCCGGAGAGGAGCGGCGTGGAGGCGGCGTGGTCGCCCGCGGTGGCGTGGTGGCAGCGGCGGCCCGCGGTGGCGGCGACGGCGGCCCGGCAAAGGCGGCGGCGATGGCGGCGATGGCGGCTCCAGCCGCCGGAGTTGGAAGAGGCGGCGGGGATGGCAGCCTCGGGTGGCGGCGCGTGGATGGGCTCGCGGGGGCCCCTCCTGGGCCTCCCGGGCCGGCGGCAGGTGAGGGATGCGGCGGCCACGTGGCGGCTCGCCACTGGCTGCGAGCGGTGGCGGAGGTCGGGTCGGACACGTCCGGCCCGGCAAATTTTGTCCGGCGGCGGCGTGGGGAATGGATCTAGGGTTTCGGAGAGGGGGAGAGATCCGAATTTCGAGGGGGTCTATTTATAGGCATAAGTGGAGCTAGGAGAGTCCAAATGAGGTGCGGTTTTCGGCCACGCGATCGTGATCGAACGCTCTAGGAGATGGAGCAGAGTTTGGTGGGTTTTAGGCCAAATTGGAGGGGTGTTGGGCTGCAACACACACGAGGCCTTTTCGGTCCCTCGGTTAACCGTTGGAGTATCAAACGAAGTCCAAATGATATGAAACTTGACAGGCGGTCTACCAGTAGTAAACCAAGGCCGCATGACAAATCTCGGTCCAATCCGGAAATGTTTAATCCCCACACACGAAAGAAAGCTAGAATTGACCACCGGAGGAGAACGAAGCGCCGGAATGCAAAACGGACAACGGGGAAAATGCTCGAATGCATGAGATGAACACGTATGCAAATGCAGTGCACATGATGACATGATATGAGATGCATGACAACGGAAAACAACACACGGAGACAAAGACCCGAACCCGAGAAATAAATATAACTTAACGCCGGAAACGGCAAGAGTTGGAGTACAAATTGGGAAAGTTATATCCGGGGTGTTACAGTTGTGTAGTAGACATCAAGCTCTTTTCTGGCACCGTTGCCGGGGAGGCAAGGAAAGCGGCACTAACACCACATCAATGAAGCTCTTTTCTGGCATCGTTGCCGGGGAGGTTAGCGCTTGAAGGTATATCTTTAGATCTTGCAATCGAATCTTTTTGTTTCTTGTTTTATCACTAGTTCAGTCTATAAAATAAAACTACAAAAATGGAATTAAGGTTGCCTCATATGCTTCATCTTTTTAATGTCTTTCGTGAAAATAAGGATTCCGATAATTGTGCCAAAGTGTTAGATGAAGAATGCATTAGAATGTTTGGCACTAAATTTTTGTATGATGAGCATGACTGCAATGTTGTTAGTATGAATTCTTTGAATACCCATGATGCTAATGATATGCAAGGCCACAACCTTGGGGATTCTATGTTTGATGAAGATGATATGTTTAGTTCCCCATGTTTTGATGAGCAAATTTATTATGATGAAAGCATGCCTCCTATTTATGATGATTATTGTGATGACATGTATGCTATAAAAAATAATGATAACCATGGAACTTGTCATCATGATTTTAATTTTCCATTGGATTATGCCTCCCATGATAGTTATTTTATCGAGTTTACTCTCACTATTCCGAATGAGAAGAATTTTGCTTATGTGGAGAGTAGTAAAAAATTTATGCTTGTAGATCATGAAAAGAATGCTTTGTGTGATGGTTACATTGTTGAATTCATTCATGATGCTACTGAAAATTATTATGAGGGAGGAACATACGCTTGTAGGAATTGCAATAATATCAAGTTTCCTCTCTATGTGTTGAAAATCTTGAAGTTATCTTTGTTTTACCTTCCTATGCAAGTTGATTCTTGTTCCCACAATTTGTTTGCTCACAAATCCCTATGCATAGGAAGTGGGTTCGTATTAAATGTGCTAGTTATATTATTCATGATGCTCTCTTTATGTTTCAATTCTTAGCTTTTATGTGAGCATCATTGAAATCATCATGCCTAGCTAGGGGCGTTAAATGATAGCGCTTGTTGGGAGGCAACCCAATTTTATTTTTGTTCTTTGCTTTTTGCTCCTGTTTAGTTATCCTCTATTAAGATGTGGTTTTATGTTTTAATTAGTGTTTGTGCCAAGTAAAACCATTGGGAAGACTTGGGTGAAGTCTTTATGATCGTGCTGTAAATAAACAGAAACTTTAGCGCTCACGAGATTAGCTACCAATTTTTACTGGAGAGTGCTATTAAGTTGATTCTTTTCGAAGATGATTAATAGAAAAATTCCTCAGGTCCACCAATTTATTTCAGAATTTTTTGAGTTCCAGAAGTATACGTTTGATACAGATTACTATAGACTGTTCTGTTTTTGACAGATTATGTTTTCTATGTGTTGTTTGCCTATTTTGATGAACCTATGAGTAGTATCAGAGGGTATGAACCATAGGGAAGTTGGAATACAGTAGATATTACACCAATAGGAATTTAGAATGAGTTAACAACAGTACATAAGTGGTGATTTATTTTCTTATACTAACGGAGCTTAGAAGTTTTCTGTTAAGTTTTGTGTTGTGAAGTTTTCAAGTTTTGGGTAAAGATTCGATGGACTATGGAATAAGGAGTGGAAAGAGCCTAAGCTTGGGGATTCCCAAGGCACCCCAATGTAATATTCAAGGACAACCAAGAGCCTAAGCTTGGGGATGCCCCGAAAGGCATCCCCTCTTTCGTCTTCGTTCATTGGTAACTTTACTTGGAGCTATATTTTTATTCACCACATGATATGTGTTTTGCTTGGAGCGTCATTTTATTTTATTTTGTTTTGCTTGATGTTTGAATAAACTACCAAGGTCTGAAATTATTAAATGTTAGAGAGTCTTCACATAGTTACATAATTATTCAACTACTCATTGATCTTCACTTATATCTTTCGGAGTAGTTTGTCGTTTGCTCTAGTGCTTCACTTATATCTTTTTAGAGCACGGCGGTGGTTTTATTGTGAAGAAATAGATGAACTCTCATGCTTCACTTATATTATTTTGAGAGTATTTTAGAACAGCATGGTAATTTTCTTTGGTTATGAAATTAGTCCTAATATGATAGGCATCCAAGATGGGTATAATAAAAACTTTCATATAAATTGCATTGAATACTATGAGAAGTTTGATACTTGATGATTGTTTTGAGATATGAAGATGGCGATATTAGAGTCATGCTAGTTGAGTAGTTGTGAATTTGAGAGATACTTGTGTTAAGTTTTTTGATTCCCGTAGCATGCACGTATGGTGAACCGTTATGTGATGAAGTCGGAGCATGATTTATTTTTTGATTGTCTTCCTTATGAGTGGCGGTCGGGGACGAGCGATGGTCTTTTCCTACCAATCTATCCCCCTAGGAGCATGCGTGTAGTACTTCATTTTGATAACTAATAGATTTTTGCAATAAGTATGTGAGTTCTTTATGACTAATGTTGAGTCCATGGATTATACGCACTCTCACCCTTACACCATTGCTAGCCTCTCTAGTACCGCGCAACTTTCGCCGGTACCATAAACCCACCATTTACCTTCCTCAAAACAGCCACCATACCTACCTATTATGGCATTTCCATATCCATTCCGAGATATATTGGCATGCAACTTTCCACCTCTCCGTTTATTATGACACGCTCCATCATTGTCATATTGCTTTGCATGATCATGTAGTTGACATCGTATTTGTGGCAAAGCCACCGTTCATAATTCTTTCATACATGTCACTCACAAGTCATTGCACATCCTGGTACACCGTCGGAGGCATTCATATAGAGTCATATTTTGTTCTAAGTATCGAGTTGTAAGTAAATAAAAGTGTGATGGTCATCATTATTAGAGCATTGTCTCATGTGAGGAAAGGATGATGGAGACTATGATTCCCCCACAAGTCTCCCGGGGTCCCGCGCCTCCCCGCCGTCCATGGCCTCTAGCGCCGCCCCGCTGTCCATGGCCTCCGGCCACCACCAGGTCGTCGGACTTCATCGCGCTGCGTCCTGCCATCCCGCCGTCGAACCTCACCACCACCGGAGCCCTTCGCCAACGGCGCTTCGCCGTCACCGCCGCCTGGCAAGATCAGAGGAGCCCGATCTCGCCGGTTGTTCGACGCCTCCCTTGGGCCATCTCGACCTCGCCGAGGCCCAGCTATGGGCCCATCCGTCAGCCCTCTCTGCCTCCCCTCCTAACCGGGTCGAAGCCCATGGTGAGCGCTCCTATCCTCCGCTCAGCGTGTCATATAGTTATCCTATGCTCATGTGATTTTGGCTAAGTCCTCAATCCCAGTAATTTTTATGCCATCTTCATCATGCTATATCGACATGCTCGGTGCTCCGAATCATGCATATGATATATCAAAATGTTCGACTCGTGATGATATTCACATTAGTGTCATTTCCATGCATGCTACTGTAAATATATGATATATCAAAGTGCTATATGATGTTAACTGCTGGCATTTATCATAACTTGATGATTTATCATTTTCGTTGCATTTTGTGTATGCATCCTATGAGCATGATGTCTACATGTTTTATGAGATCCATCATGCCGTCTTTACAGGGGTGAAAGTCTTGTATTTTTGTGATGTATGTGGTGACTATCACAAGCATGCAAAGTAGGCTCCATAATGTTGTTGTTTTCAGACACTTAGTGATTTTGCTAAGTCCCTTTCCTGTTACATTTTGATGCCATGTAAACTTGTTGCTACCATGAGATCAATGCACATTTTGAGATAGTTCACTAAGAGTGTTTTTAAGATGTGGTATTGCTATATCCATTCATGCCTCTGGTTGCAATTCTGGAGTATACTGGCATGTCATTTCCTTGCTCTACTTTTGCTAAATATTGTTCCTCGCAGATTGTTAACATGATAATCAATATTGCCATGTGTTTTGCTAGTGATGCATGCACCCTATGAAATTGTTCTTGTCATGTAATGCTTTGTGGTGAGTGGCATGAGCTTGCAAAGTTCCTATCATGAATCTGTTTATGCCATGCTCTGTTTTTCTTCTATGTCTGAAATTGTTAATATAACTTGTCATGTTTGCATGGGTGCTACATCAATTTTCATGCCTCTCTGGGTTATGATCAGTAAGGGAGATTTGTTCTATGTGTTTAGTAATAGCATGCGCCTTTGATTGCCATGATATGTTCCTGTAGCATGTTGTTTGCTTGCTCTAAACATTACTTCCTGATGTTGTTTTGACATGTTAGTATTTTCTCCAAGTCTGTGAAGCTCATATTATTTGCATTTTTGCCATGCTATTTTGAGCTTGTTCTAGTGAGAACTAGCAAGAGCTTAGTGTTCATGATTTGAAGAGCTTCATATGTACTTTATGCTCATGTGCTTTGTTGCTATGTTGGAGTACAGCAGCTTAGTTTCTTGTTGCATTCTAAGTGCTATCATGTTGTTAATCGCAGTTTTGCATCATCCTTGTACTGCTCGTCATTTGCAAACCGTGCATCCGTTTCCGGTGATCCTTATATCGATTTCGACCGGAATCACCTCATCTTTCCAGCGACATACTTTTTTTGACTAGTTGATGCCTTGATCATCTTTTCCCTTCCGGAGCACCCATATGCATTGCACATCATATCTTGCATTCCATGTCATGTATTGCATCATGTTGCTTGTGCATTGCACCGTGATTGATTGTTGTTCCATTGCCTGTGTTCTTGCTTTGGGTAGAGCTGGGAGACGAGTACGTGAACTAGGAACATGTTGAGTACTCTAACGAGGATCAAGCTTTCGACAACTCTGAGAACATTGTAGGCAAGATGACCATACCCTCGATATCACTTCTATCTTTCCTTGCTAGTTGTTCGTTCTATCGCTATGTCGTGCTACCTACCACTTGTTATATCATGCCTCCCATATTGCCATGTCAAGCCTCTAACCCACCTTTCCTAGCAAACCGTTGTTTGGCTATGTTACCGCTTTTGCTCAGCCCCTCTTATAGCATTGTTAGTTGTAGGTGAAGTTGAAGCTTGTTCCATGTTGGAACATGGTTATGTTGGGATATCACAATATCTTGTATTTTAATTAATGCATCTATATACTTGGTAAAGGGTGGAAGGCTCGGCCTTATCATGGTGATTTGTTCCACTCTTGCCGCCTTAGTTTTCCATCATACCGGTGTTATGTTCCTTGTTTTGCGTTCCTTATGTGATTGGGGTTATGGGACCCCCTTGACAGTTCGCCTTGAATAAAACTCCTCCAGCAAGGCCCAACCTTGGTTTTACATTTGCCTAACAACCTAT